>NC_072030.1:18353191-18697357 GCF_027791375.1 Indicator indicator
ATACTTCTGTGTCACACAGCATTTGGATCTCGCAGTGTCTTAGGGGTGATAGAAAAATGCTTACTTGGCACTCCAGTCTTTCTGATAACATGTAACTACACGCTTGCTTGTTCTCTGCATTGCAGCTAAAAGGGCTTCCAGTATGCTTTCACCTTTCTGATATGAATGTTTTTTAAGGAAGAAAACATGAAGAGAAGTAAATTTTTCTGTTCCTAATGGTTAAGAATACATACACTACCTTTTGGGTTTTAGTTGATAAACTACTGAATAAAAATGAAGAAAGAATTTACACTAAACTTGAATATTTGAGCAATCAAGAAAAAAACTTAGGCACTGTTTATTTTATGGTAATCTGAAGATAGCAGCCTTGCTGCATCAAAGTTGACCTAAGTAGTGTTCCAGAATTTGTTGTTCTGTCCTGTTTGACTGTTGTTGTTTATGGGTTTATGTTGGAAACTGGATCACAGAAACAGTTGGTCTTTTGTAGACCCTGTTTAACCTGACTCTATTAGCAGTCTGTTTGCTGTGCAGCCTAACAAACAATTGCATCAGTGTGACCAAGGGAATTGTGATTTGCAGCATGGGAGTAAGTGACCTGAGCAGGTAGGGACTTTTAAACATCTCTTTGTCTGCAAAGCCAGTTGCTTGTAGGATTTAATCTACCTTGGGTGTTGGAGGCATTGACTAACTTGGCTGGCTTTGCACTGAGGCATTGCAGTTTGAGCTCTTCACTCTTCCTCTGGACTTCACAGCTCAGCTACCATCTCCTGAATCATCAAAACTGCTTCTGTGATTGTCCAGCCATGCCATCATCTATTCTAAAATTAGGATGTGGAAGAGTAAAATGACCTAGTTCCCTGTTGTGGTAGATTTCCAATATACCAAACGCTCTTCAGGGCTGGGCTATTGGTATATTATAAACTGTGGCTGCTTCGTTTGACAGCTACTACCCTGCTGGTGTCTGTCCCCATCATGAAATTCCCAGTAATGTATTTTTTGGAGCACAGGAAGTTCTTTCTTTGACTTCTTGCCTAGGCCGTTGCTGGCTCTGCTGCAGTGAAAGATGAAGTAGTTCAGTGTTGGATTTCCAAAGAGTAAACTGTTTGTACTAGGTGACATCAAAAGGGCCAGTCTCATCAGGGTGGTTATGTGTTTAAGTAAGTGATAGTGGGCATCAAATCTGTTGTAAGAGAAGATTTCCTGCTAAACCACAGACAGATTTTGATCTTTCCAAAAGGTCTGAGGTCAGACATAGAAGTTGAATTAGCCAGAAAAATACCAGTAAAATATTTCCTCTGAAATGTCCTGGAACAAAAATACTAAAGAGAGACCACCAGCAGCACCAAAACCTGTCAGTGACAAACTCTGAAACATCATCAGATGCATCAGGGTCTTAATCTTTTGACATTCAAAAAGAAGCATTGCTGTTTACTTTCCTTTACATGTTGTTTGTGCAAGATTGGGAAAAGAATTGTGAAGGATTCATTTTGAGGCTTTGCTTTTAATAAGATCAAGGAAAATTTCATAAATACACTCATATGAGTGTATTTACACAGCAATGGGGAAACCTTGGAGCTGAATAGTTAGGTGTGTTACTCCTATAGACATTGCTTCCTTTCTAAGAACCTTTCCACGTAGCCTGGAGAATCTCTGTCACTTGGTCTTGCATAAGTTTTGCCTCCTTTTGGCTAATGTCACAGATCTGCATGGTTTTGTACTTAAGCAGGTTAGAGAATTGATCCTGATGGAAATTGACCTAATGATTCCCTTTTCAGTTTCTCCCCATGAAAAAGAAATCTCAATGCTCTTCAACAAAAATATTTTAGAGCTGTTCATGTGAAGTGTATTGGTGGGCACAAATGATTAGAAGCTGTTCTAAATTCGTCAAGGCTATCATAACTGATGCAACTACAAAGAAGTTCTGAATCTTAATTGCATTGATAGTGTTCTTTTTTGCAGTTGTGTTTTTGGTGGTTTAGTGATCCAGTGACGATAATCTCTGACTCAAAACTGAGCTCAGCTCTCTGTTGTTGGGACTAGAAGGTAATGTGCACTGAGAGTGCTTTCCTCTTTCAGAAGGGTGTGTATTTCCTCAGATTCTAACCAGTCATGAAGATGCATTGTGATAGCCACTTAAGGTTAAAATATTTGTCTCTTAGGGAAGTAGTTAAATTGTTTTGACCCAGAAGTCAACTTTTCTTTGGCACTATTTTTACATGATAGTTGGGTCCTTGTGTGATGTGTTACAGTCTGTATTTAATATTGCAGTACCTACTTTTGTTAGCACAGGTAGAAAGAAGCAGTAAACTGATTTTGGCTCTTCCTAATAGCATTTTTCTTTCATTTCAGAGCAAACTTGATGATTACCAGGAACGGATGAACAAGGGAGAGCGTCTGAATCAAGATCAACTGGTAAAAAGGGGAAAAAAAATACTATCCAGATGAAAATGTTTTGTGATCTTGGTGGGGAGGGAGGAGGTGAATTTCACTTGCCTGTGTTGAAAGATAGACTTTTCTGAGCTTTTACTTTGCCTCAGTTTTTTATGACCTGAACCACCTTAATTTTTCTGTTAAAAACTGAAAGAACAGGTAGAGGAACGCGTTTCAGTGTTTTATGCTTGTTGAGGTTAGGTTGTAAAGAATCTGTGGTGAAAACTGGCATGTGTTACAACTTAGTACTGTGAAAGAATTAAATAACACCTTTGAGGATCTCTGTACATCATACTTTTCTTCACAGAAAATGTGCCCAGGGAGAA
The DNA here is from genome assembly GCF_027791375.1 of Indicator indicator. Classification (NCBI taxonomy): domain Eukaryota; kingdom Metazoa; phylum Chordata; class Aves; order Piciformes; family Indicatoridae; genus Indicator; species Indicator indicator. The sequence goes on from NC_072030.1 coordinate 18,355,948, forward strand.
CTTAAGCAGCTTAATCTGTTGGAGGTGGCTTGTAAATATGGTGCAGAGGTGGAGTTTAGACTGAGGGCTCTACAAGTAAGCTATGCCCATGTATCTGTCACAGCTGGCAGTGCAGCAGTTCTAAAACTGGACTTGGTGCATCTCTTCTGCACCTCTCCTTGTTGGGGCTGGTTCTTAAAGTAGGTTATTGTACAGTGTGTCGGTGTGAGCTGAAATTCCCCCCCCCACCGACAATAACCAGGCTAGCTCAGTCTGGAAGCAAATGAAGGCTGTATTTACAAGCAAAGTCTAAAATCTACAATGAAATGCAATGAATATGTACAAATATACAAAATTCACAACATTCACAAATATATACAGTCAACAGAAAAAGCACAACCGATCTCCCTTTGCTTCCCCCCAAGGGGACCCTCCCAAAGGGGCCTCTCTCTCTCCCAGGAGCTTCCCCCCAGACCCCCCTGGACAGAGAAGCAGAGTTTAGTTAGAGCAGAAAGTTGTTAACTTAGCTGCCAAGGTCAGTGTGTTATCTTCAGCCAGAAGAGAAGAAGAAACAGCAGCCAGACAGCCCAGCAACTGGCCCCACTGCAGAACGCAGAATGTGCAGAGTGCCTACTTTGTTTTGGGTAATAGTTCTTAAACATTTCTATCTATCCAATGGAAGTGTTTAGAACAATCGTTATTTTGCTTTCTTACACCCAATAGTGACTTATTTACATTCTTTCACTTTCTCTGTTCTGAACTTTGCAAGGAAAAATTAAAAAGACAGTTTCAAACCATCACAGTCCACCCCTTCTAAACAATTCCATTGGCTGCTACTACCATTTATCTAATCTAAAATAATATCTACAACAATAAGTGAATAAAGACCATAGTCCATTCCGGCTATCTCAGATGCAGATGATTCAAAAGAGTCAAATCACAGGAAAAACAGCAAACAGTTTGTTTCCTCGCAGATGGAGCGAAGGAAGGAACAGGGACTCTCAGGTGACTCAGGGCTCTCAGGGTTCGTGCACCGTAGATCTCATGGACTCTCGGGCGCGATGCTGTATCTGCGCAACACTCTGAATTTAACCTCTCTCAGCCAAAGTTAGATTTCTTCGTGGAATGCACTGAATTTCACCATTTTCTTGCATCACCCAGTAGGTGTGACCAGGACCTTCAGCAGAAACCAGCCCTTGGACAGGTTTGGCCTCTCCTGAAGGAGAAAATACCCAAACAGTTTTGCCTAACAGATTCTTTTCTTTGATAACAGGAACTCTATCACCTTCCTCCTTTCGCAACAAATCTGATTGGGCAGGTCCAGCTCGATTCACTGAACCTCTACTATTCACCAGCCAGGTTGCTTGTGCTAAATGTTTCTCCCAGTTTTTCAATGATCCACCCCCCATGGCTTTGAGAGTGGTTTTCAGCAAACCGTTGTAGCGTTCGATCTTCCCTGCAGCTGGTGCATAGTAGGGAATGTGGAATATCCACTCTATGCCGTGCTCTTTGGCCCAGTTTTTTACAAGATTGTTCTTGAAATGAGTTCCGTTGTCTGACTCAATTCTCTCTGGAGTTCCGTGTCTCCACAGGATTTGTCTTTCCAGACCAAGAATGGTGTTACGTGCAGTTGCATGAGGAACTGGATAAGTTTCCAGCCATCCAGTGCTCGCCTCTACCATAGTCAGCACATACTGCTTACCAGATCGAGAACGAGGTAGAGTGATGTAGTCAATCTGCCAGGCTTCACCATACTTGTACTTGGACCATCGGTCACCGTACCACAAGGGCTTGATCCGCTTTGCCTGCTTAATAGCAGCACAAATGTCACAGTCATGGATGACTTGTGCGATAGCATCCATGGAAATGTCAATGGATCTGTCACGAGCCCATCGGTAGGTTGCATCTCTGCCTTGATGTCCTGACGAGTCATGGGCCCACCGAGCTAAGAACAGCTCACCTCGGTGTTTCCAGTCAAGATCAGGATCAGAGTTTGTGTCCACCTGGGAAACTCTTGCAGCTAGATCTGCCTGATGGTTGTGTTGTTGTTCCTCAGTAGCTTTGCTCTTAGGAATGTGAGCATCGATGTGTCTCACTTTCACTGGGATTCTCTCAATACGAGCAGTAATGTCTTGCCACAGATCTGCAGCCCAGATTGGCTTTCCTTTTCTCTGCCAGCCATTCTTCTTCCAGTCTTTCAGCCAACCCCACAAGGCATTGGCTACCATCCATGAGTCAGTGTAGAGATAAAGCTTTGGCCATCTCTCACGTTCAGCTACGTTAAGAGCTAGCTGGACAGCTTTTACCTCTGCAAATTGACTGGATTCTCCTTCTCCATCTCTCGCTTCTGCAACTCTGCGCGTTGGACTCCACACTGCAGATTTCCATCTCCGCTTGTTCCCAACAAGACGACAGGAACCGTCTGTGAACAAAGCATATCTCTTGTCATCATCAGACAGATCACTGTAAGGAGGAGCTTCCTCAGCACGAGTTACTCTCTCCTCTGGAGGTTTTGCACAGCTTGTGCCTTCTGGCCAGTTTGTGATCACCTCCACCAAACCAGGCCTTTTGAGATTTCCCATTCGAGCTCTCTGTGTTATCAGAGCCATCCACTTAGACCAGGTAGCATCTGTTGCATGATGTGGTGAAGAACCTTTGCCTTTGAACATCCAATTCAGAACTGGCAATCTAGGAGCTAGAAGAAGTTGTGACTCAGTTCCAATCACTTCAGAAGCAGCTTTCACTCCTTCATAAGCAGCTAAAATCTCTTTCTCTGTTGGAGTGTAGTTTGCCTCTGAGCCTCTGTAGCCACGACCCCAAAAACCAAGAGGACGTCCTCGTGTCTCACCTGGAGCTCTTTGCCATAAGCACCAGGTTGGACCATTGTCACTCGCGGCCGTGTACAGAATGTTCTTAATGTCTGGACCAGTTCGGACAGGTCCCAGACCCATGGCTTGGACTACCTCTCGCTTGATCTGGTCAAAGGCTGCTTGTTGCTCAGGACCCCATTGGAAACTGTTTCTCTTTCGAGTCACATCATAGAGAGGTTTCACAATCTGACTGTATCCAGGAATGTGCAGTCTCCAAAATCCCACTATGCCTAAGAAACGCAGAGTTTCTTTCTTGTTGATGGGATTTGCCATGGTGGAGACTCTGTTTATCACATCCATTGGGATGTGACGGCGACCATCTTGCCACCGCACTCCCAGAAACTGGATTTCTCTGGCAGGTCCTTTCACCTTGTCTGGCTTGATAGCGAAACCAGCTTGCAAGAGAATGTCAAGGATTTTGTTACCTTTCTCGAAGACTTCTTCAGCAGTCTCACCCCAGACGATGATGTCATCGATGAACTGAATGTGTTCTGGAGCTCCACCTTTCTCCAAAGCATCATGGACCACTGCATGGCAGATGGTTGAACTGTGAATCCACCCCTGGGGCAAACGATTGAATGTGTACTGAATGCCTCTCCAGGTGAAAGCAAACTGAGGCCTGCATTCCTCTGCTATGGGAATAGAGAAGAAAGCATTAGCAATGTCTATGGTAGCATACCATTTGGCCTGCTTGGATTCCAGCTCATATTGGAGTTCCATCATGTCTGGTACTGCTGCACTCATGGGTGGAGTTACTTCATTCAAGGCACGGAAATCAACTGTCAGACGCCACTCTCCATTCTGCTTTCTCACAGGCCAGATTGGACTGTTGAAAGGTGAATGAGTTTTGCTGATGACATTCTGACTCTCCAACTGACGAATCAAGTTTTGAATGGGCACCAAAGAGTCACGGTTGGTTCTGTATTGTCTGTGATGCACAGTTTGAGAAGCAACCGGCAGCTTTACATCCTCTATCTCATGTTGTCCCACAACTGCAGATTGATCTGAAAGCTCAGGTCTAATGGACAACTTCAATTTTCCTCCATCAATTTCTACAGTTGCTATTCCAAAAGCCCATTTGTAACCCTTAGGGTCTTTAAAACGCCCTTCTCTCAGGAAGTTAATTCCCAAAATACAAGGTGCATTAGGACCTGTTACAATAGTATGTTTCTTCCACTGCTCCACAGTTAAACTTATGTCAACCTCTATCTTAAACAACTCTTGAGATCTACCAGTGACTCCCTGAATAGTTACAGATTCTCCCCCTTGATAATTTGATGGTATTATGGTGCACTGAGCTCCTGTGTCAACCAAGGCCCTGTACTTCTGAAATTTTGAAGTGCCAGGCCACTGGATGTACACATCCCAATAGATTCTGTTATCTCCATTATCCCTTACCTCCCCCTGGCGGAAGGCAGGGCACCCCTAATGGTGGGGATTACCTCCACATGTACAGCTGGCACAACGTCCAGCATCAGAATTAGGATCACTGTTGGAGCTATCAGAGTTCTGGGAAACTGAGGAAGCGACAGCTACCCTCCTGGTATTGCTACCTCGGGATCTGCCCCTCTGCAGCTCCCGTAACCTCTTGAAAAGATCAGAAGTTGGTTGACCATCCCATCTGTTCATGTTCTCACCAAACTGATCACGCAGAGTTATCCAGATACTGCCCACGTGATTGCCTCTGCTGTCTGTTTTGGTTTGACCTATTCTGGAATGGCCTCCTTGGAGCACGTCTGATCCTAACAGCTGAAACTTGTATCCATCTGGAGGAAGAGGAATCAGAATCATCCCCCTTCATCAAGTTGGATATGGAGGTTTTAAATTCCTCCTTCAGCTCTTTCATGCAATTCTCAATCTTTCCAGACAAAGTTTCAATGGATGAAACCAAAGAAGTACATGCAAGACTATCCTCCAACTGCCTCATTTGGTCAGTGAAATGGCCAACAGTAGGAGGCACTCCACCATAATTTCTTGCCACAATCCTGCTTGCCAGAATAGTAGCATAATTAGGAGGAGCAAGCTTAATGAGCTTTTTGGCAAGGCCTGTTCCAACAGGAATTTCATCAGGATTCAGAGTCTTATGATCTCCATACATTACTTCTCTCACAGCAAACTCTCTCAGACGCTTGATTCCCTCAGCTATTGTGGTCCAAGGCTTAGGGTTCCATGGTAAATCATCTCTGCTGGGGTACCTCAGCGAGACTGCCAGTAGGAGGTGTGCCCACAGAGGAGCTTTACCAATGCACTTGCCTAGATGCCCGTCTATGCCTGTATCCTTTGAGAGCATCCCCAACTGAGAGGCCGACTTGTCACCTACCACCAATGCTGGGGCTCCCATATCAAAACACCTGGCTAGCCAAGACAAGACTGGCTCATTATCTCCTCTGATGTAATCCTTTCTCACATGTCTAATTTCCTGTCTGGGTGCATTAGCTGACTGTATGTCATCCTCATCATCATCATCATCATCCTGAGGTCGCTGTCCCCATAATCCTGTTGTAATCCTCCATTGAATTTCCTTGAGTTCAGAGGCTCTGCCAGCAGTTGCTAATCTACCAGGGTCTACATCCTGACCTACATCCCCATCATCCATGTGAGGTCTCAAGAGGTCTACCAGAGTTTTAAGGCTAACCCTCTCTTCCTCATCAGAAGGATCTTTCTTAACAGAGGGACCCTGAGTAGAAGGACCCTCATCTCCATCTGCACCATCTCCTGCAGCATCTGTATCTCCTCCTGCAGCTCCTTTACGCTTTCTGGTGATAGTGGCAACCAAATTTACTGGCTTGGTTTTCACATTTACAGCAGAGTTGGAAGAGCAAGTAGCCTTATGTCTTTCTTGACACAGTGCTATCAGTAGCCATATGATTATTCCAAGAAGCAACAAAATTAAGATTACGGCTAGCACAAGATATCTAAGGTACCACTGGTTCCAAGGATCGTCTGTAGTTGTAAGAGGAGTAACAAACTCATATGTGTCTGCTAGCACATCCGTAGTTGAGTTACCATAGCTTCTTAGCCCAATAAGACCACAACAGAATTCACCAACATTCAGTAACTTATTCTTAACCCAAAGAAATGACTTATATGCCACATATCTCACAATCTTGTCTATCATGCAAGAAATGGCCCATCTGTAAACAATCACACTGATAATAGATGAAATAGAATGACTCAGAATCCAAAACAGCTTCATTTTGCTTCCTAATCTGAGCAGAAATAAATCACAAGCAATCGAGCCCCGAGTTGGAGCGCCAAAATAAAAAGTGTGTCGATGTGAGCTGAAATTCCCCCCCCCACCAACAATAACCAGGCTAGCTCAGTCTGGAAGCAAATGAAGGCTGTATTTATAAGCAGAGTCTAAAATCTACAATGAAATGCAATGAATATGTACAAATATACAAAATTCACAACATTCACAAATATATACAATCAACAGAAGAAGCACAACCGATCTCCCTTTGCTTCCCCCCAAGGGGACCCTCCCAAAGGGGCCTTTCTCTCTCCCAGGAGCTTCCCCCCAGACCCCCCTGGACAGAGAAGCAGAGTTTAGTTAGAGCAGAAAGTTGTTAACTTAGCTGCCAAGGTCAGTGTGTTATCTTCAGCCAGAAGAGAAGAAGAAACAGCAGCCAGACAGCCCAGCAACTGCCTCCACTGCAGAATGTGCAGAATGCCTACTTTGTTTTGGGTAATAGTTCTTAAACATTTCTATCTATCCAATGGAAGTGTTTAGAACAATCGTTATTTTGCTTTCTTACACCCAATAGTGACTTATTTACATTCTTTCACTTTCTCTGTTCTGAACTTTGCAAGGAAAAATTAAAAAGACGGTTTCAAACCATCACATACAGCTTGACTCAACAGCACTTTCCCAGTTGTAGTAAATATAATGCAAGTAGCAAATTGAATTTGTGTGATGTAAACATGGATATTGATACTTGCAGAGATTACCAGATGCTCAGTAATCAGCAATGTTTTGTTGCTGGTTTGTAACACTGAAAAAAGTGAAGGGAAAAGAATGTACCCTGCAACTATTGCAGCTGTTCACAATTAGAAGAATGAGCTGTTTCCCTTGGTCCAAGGGATCTTCACATCTCTCTGGGCACCACTTTGGTTTTTCTGTGCCAGCTGGAAACTGGGTCCATGTGGCTCTATTTTTTTGTGAAAATAAAACACACTAAGTTTTTTTTACCTAAGCAGAGAAGGTAACTGAAATTGCATGTTGAGAAGGGATGTCCATGATTGAGTTTTATGAAGATGACAGCTTGACTATCACACTTCATAAAGATAAAATCTTTTTTGGTTGGAGAAATGCTTTCACTTTTGTACAAATCAGTTAAGAATGGTGAATTGTGTAAATCATTTAATGTGTGTATGTAGTATGTGTAAGTTTCCTAGTTAGCTATATTACAAGTGGAAATCCTTAAGGAAAAAAAGGAAATAGAGTTTGTTCTTTGCTTTTCAAATGATGTAGAACCTTGCCTTTTCTTTGGCTCAGTTATTCTTACCAAGAGCATAGCCATCACTAATTTTGCCTTAGCAGGAGTGTGTCTCAGCTGTGGGGTTTTTGTGTTGTGTTGTTTTGTTTTTTCCCTGATTCGATTATCTCTAATTTCTTAGTAATGCAAAGCAGCTTAGGGAGTTTGGATTGCTTTCGTGCTAATCAGAATATTAGATTTAAGAAAATAGCAAATTACAAAGATTTGTGGAGAAGGGAACATCATGCTCTGTAGCATTTTGATTTTTGCTCTGACTCAGTGCATTAATTCTCAAGCCTTTATCTCTTTAGAAGTTTTGAGTTGCAAGTTTGCTCTTCTCCCCCATTCCCCCAGCCTGCCAGCTAGTTGTTGCCAGAAACTGGCTAAAGCCAACTATGGAACCAGTACGTCATGCATGTGAGCATATGTATGCTTGTCTAAGAATCTAAACCTTTTCAGTATGTTGGCCAGTGAAGATCAGAGTTTGAGTAAGAATTATTGCAGTCCCACATGTCTCACTTAAGAACTACAAACCTGGGAATTTGTTTGCTGGAAGTGTGTTTTGTTCTGGTTGTGATGGTTGACTTTCTCTTTTTTAACTTGTTTTTTAGGATGCGGTGTCAAAATACCAGGAAGTGACAAATAATCTGGAATTTGCTAAAGAACTGCAGAGGAGCTTCATGGCTCTGAGCCAGGATGTAAGTAAAGAGCAAGTGGTGCAGTGTGGGCTATCCAAACACATGGGCTTCCAATTCTCTTGCTGATACTAGGCACAATAGTTGCTTTATTTACAGAGGTGAAATGCTTATGATTTCTTCTATCTTCGGCTCCTTTCTTCTACTCTGTGTAGTAGTTTGTCAGGTTCTCTAAAGGCTGATCCCAAAAGATTCTTCAGATGGACTACACATCTCTGGCAACAACAAGAATGTGATAATTTTCTGACAAACGTGGCTGTTTAAAACAACATGGTCACAAACCAGGCCAGTATGGACAGCAGCAGTGTGGACAGCCACTTAACTGCCAAGAGGACCATTACAGCAGTTTCACGGGGCTGCTGCTTCTCTCTTTGGCAGGTGGATGAGTGGTTTCTTTTCTTTATTATCATAGGTTATAAACTCAGCAATTGAAAGCATTGCAGGTTCCTCAGGGTTCTTGCTGTCTTAATTGTGAGTGCATTTTGAAACTACAAGTTTAAGCAATTAAAAATCTCTTACTTGAAACAGATCCAGAAAACAATAAAAAAGACAGCTCGGAGGGAGCAGCTGATGAGGGAAGAAGCTGAGCAGAAGCGTTTGAAGACTGTGCTAGAGCTGCAGTTCATTTTAGACAAGTTGGGTGATGATGAAGTGCGCAGCGACTTGAAACAAAGCACGAGTGGAGTACCAGTGCTGACAGAGGAGGAACTGACTATGCTGGATGAGTTTTACAAGCTGGTGTACCCTGAACGAGACATGAACATGAGGTCAGCTTATGGCAAAGTGCCTTTCTTTATAATTATCAGTCAGTTAAAGATATATTTGTACTGAGGTAATTGGAAGACTTGGTGAAAAATTAACTCTTATGAATAATTCTTTTTTTAAGGTTGAACGAGCAGTATGAGCAAGCATCTGTTCACCTGTGGGACTTACTGGAAGGGAAGGAGAAACCAGTTTGTGGAACAACCTGTAAGTATACCCTCTGTATTAAGAGATAACACACTGAATTTGTGCCTGAAGTAAATTACAATATCTGATACCAGAACTTCAGCAGTTAATTACCTTTGAGTTTTTAGAGTAGCTACTTTTTTTTTTTTCAAACCTCAGCTGGCTTGTAACAATAACTTACTGAAGTATGAATTTAAGTGCTGGCTGCAGTATGAACATACCAAGAGGTATATTTTTATTTTTTTGTCACTGATGCAGCATTACTCAGTATTTAAGCTTAGTCCATTCCTGCTATTTCAGCAGTGTTCTGCTGGTGCTTAGCAGCAGTGCTTTGTTTTCTGGAAATCATAGAATCAAGAAGGCTGAAAGAGACCTCACAGATCGAGTCCAACCTGTCACCCTAAACCTCATGACTATCTAAACCATGGCACCAAGTGCCACATCCAATCCCCTCTTGAACACCTCCAGGGATGGTGACTCCACCACCTCCCTGGGCAACCCATTCCAGTGGCCAACCACTCTCTCTGTGAAGAACTTTCTCCTCACCTCCAGCCTAAACCTCCCCTGGCACAGCTTGAGACTGTGTCCTCTTGTTCTGGTGCTGGTTGCCTGGGAGAAGAGACCAACCCCCTCCTGGCTACAACCTCCCTTCAGGTAGTTGTAGACAGCAATGAGGTCTCCCCTGAGCCTTCTCCAGGCTAAACAGTCCCAGCTCCCTCAGCTTCTCCTCACAGGGCTTGTGCTCAAGGCCTCTCCCCAGCCTCGTTGCCCTTCTCTGGACATGCTCCAGCAATTCAACATCTTTCCTAAACTGAGGGGCCCAGAACTGGACACAGTACTCAAGGTGTGGCCTAACCAGTGCTGTGTACAGGGGCACAATGACCTCCCTGCTCCTGCTGGCCACACTATTCCTGATGCAGGCCAGGATGCCATTGGCTCTCTTGGCCACCTGGGCACACTGCTGGCTCATGTTCAGGTGGCTGTCAACCGGTACCCCCAGGTCCCTCTCTGCCTGGCTGCTCTCCAGCCACTCTGACCCCAGCCTGTAGCTCTGCATGGGGTTGTTGTAGCCAAAGTGGAGCACTCGGCACTTGGACTTGTTGAATGCCATCATGTTGGTCTCTGCCCATCTGTCCAGCCTGGAGCTTTGTCAATTATGACCTAATCCATAAACTGGCATGGCCTTATTTAGTGTCATGTTCTGTTCCTGTTCATCTCCTGCCAAAAGCATTCTGGTTTTGCCCTGTTTAGATGAATGATCTCTGTAAGTCAGGGCATGGTCCTGCAGATGGGCTGCTGTCTTGTGGAAATGTAAAATCTCACAAACGTGTAGATTCCTACATTAGACCTCGAGAAAATAGCTCAGCTAGGCAGTTGACTGTTCTACTATGGGAAATTTTTGTGGTTCTTAATTGAAAATAAATAGGAAACCTACCTTATTTGTAGGTAAGATGGCTACCTTCCCACTGCAGAAAAAAAATGAAGCATCCTTATGTGGAGTAATACTGAGCTGTTGAAAGGGCTTTTTGTGTTCTATCAAAAAAGGAAAAAGAAATTATAGCATTGGCAGTTCTCTAACTTGCTTTACTGGTGGTTTGAGGAGAAGGATGGTATTTTCTGGTTGGAGACCTGGTCAGTCACTCATACTCTGTGCAGTTGGTCTCCATATTGTGTCTGGATCTCAGGGTGAGCTTTTGGTGATGTCATTGGCAGCCTCTGCTGGTTTGCTTTGTCTTAAGGGATGAATGTTAATGTCTGTCTGTGCTTGTGCTTTCCCTGTATCTGTTGATTCACACAGAATTCTCACCTGCCTGGCAGGCATTCTGAATCATCCATTCCTAGTATGCTTTGTTTTTTGTTGGCCTAGACAGTTGGTAAATCTGCATTGCCAAAGCAGCTGATTTGTTTTGGGTTAAGATGTCACAGCATTCATTAGAGGAACTGAGTACAAGTTTGTGCTTGTTTCACTCACATGGGCTATTCTGAGCTACTTCACCTCAGGCAGAGAATCTTGGTGCAGGTGGCATCTGTGTAAGTTTGCTGGTGCTGACAGTTTTGTACAGAATCGACTTACAGTGGGGTTTGCATTAGGAAGCTGCAATCAAAGTAGTTACAGTTGAAACTTCAATGAGTTTCTGAAACTTTCCAAACTGAAAACTAAGCAGCCGTAGGTTTTTGAAACAGCAGAAATCAAAGTAGGATGATTAAATTGATAAACCTTACCTCACTTTGAAGTGTTTCACAAATACTGTGAGGAGCACTACGTGCTCTTAATATTCTCTTTGCCCTTTGGATTTTTTTAAATGGAAATGGATTATTTGTTGATATGATCTAGTAAGACAGAAGCAATTCTCTAACTCTGGTGTCTGTGGACTAGCTTGGAAGGGCATCTTCCCAGCAAAAGTGTAATAAGATTTATGTGGGACCTTTGGCAAAGAAGGAAAAGACGACTGGGACTGAGTTACTATTAAAGCTTTTTCCATATTCCTAGATAAAGCACTGAAGGAGATTGTGGAACGTATTCTTCAAACTAGTTACTTTGATAGCACCCATAACCATCAGAATGGACTGTGTGAGGAAGAAGAGGCAGCACCCCCACCTGCAGTAGAAGACACCGTAGCAGAAGCTGGTAAGAATGCCTATGACTAGCATGGTCAGTTATCTTCTACTGTCTTGTCTCTCTGGATTCACCAGAACGACTAAAGTGCAAATCCAAGTGTTTCAGTTGCAAATTCCGTTGATGTTCTGATGGGTTTTTTTCTTCTGAGACATGCTGCTTTATCTGCCTTGTCACATGGAATTGTTTTGGTTGGAAAAGCCCTCTAAGATCGAGTCCAACCATCAGCCGAACTCTACCATGGCCACTAAGCCATGTCCCCAAGAGCCATGTCCACATGTTTCTTTGAACACCTCCAGAGGTGGTGATTCCACCACCTCTCTGGCAGCCTATTCTGATGTCTGATCACTGTTGCAGGAAAGATCCAGTCTAAACCTCTCCTGGTACAACTTCAAGCAGTTTCCTCTCATTCTGTTACTTGATACTAGGGAGGAGAGACCAACACCCACCTCACCCCAGCCACCTTTCAGGGAACTAAAGAGCAGTGAGGTCTTCCCTCAGTGTCCTCTTCTCCAAACTAAACCACCCCAGTTCCCTCATCCACTCCTCACAAAACCTGTTCTCCAGACTCCGGGATGAGGTTTGTTTTTGAGCCCAGCAGATACTTAACTGTACGACTTAGCCATTTTAAGGCTCTAATTTCAGATCTAATCAATGTCAGCTACTTCAAAACGAGAGAGCCTCTCCTTTTTTACTACAAATGAAGAGTAAACCTCTGTTCCTTCTGTTCTTCTGATGATCCACAGCACTTCTTAATGTAAATGTTTTTGATAAGTGGCTACTGCAAAAAAAGCAGCAGACTTCAAAACTCCACTGTGACTGGGAGATATATTTTCATCTAAATTTCTCTCCTCTGTCTCTAAGGTGGGTTTTTTCACAGAAATGCTACGTTTTTCTTGCAGAGCCTGATCCAGCAGAAGAATTTACTGAACCGACTGAAGTTGAATCTACTGAGGTATTATTCGCTGGAAAGATTGTCATTTTGTATAGCTTTAATGCCACTTACTTTTACTTTCATACCCTTTCTTATTTTTATTTTAGTATGTAAACAGACAATTCATGGCAGAGACTCAGTTCAGCAGTAGTGAGAAGGAACAGGTAGATGAGTGGACAGTTGAAACGGTTGAGGTAAGATCTTGTGTACTGCAGGTAAAATTGCAATCCCTGTTTCTGCTGCCTCAATTCATGATAGGTTTCAGCATTGCACCCTTTCTCCCCCAACATGTGCAAAAATATGTTTTAGCAGTCTCAGATCACTACTACTTCAATTACATATTTATTTAGCTGAGGAACACCTCAAAGAAAAACTGCAGAGGCCAGCTAAGTTTGCAGAGAACTTGGGTTTGTTCAGTAGTGGCTTGCTTGGGAAAAATAGGACTTAAAAGGATTCAAAGACTTAAAATTCTTTTGTTGTTTTATGGGTTTTTCTTTGTTTGAAAGCTTTTTGTTGTTTGATTCTTTTTTTTTGCTTATTTGTTTTCATGTTTGTTTTTCTTTTGAGAGAACTCAGCTGTAAATCTGAAGTTTATCTACCCAGCTGCTTAGAGCATGGTGTAGCTGTTTGTTTTGTTGAGCAGCTCCATGGGGAGGGAGCTGGAAATTAGTAATTTAACTAATATCTATTCCCGATTTCATATGCACATATTTTGATGTTAAACTCTGGTTCTATGTGCATGTCTGCTTACAAGAACTACAGCTCTTCAAGTACTGGACTTCTTACTCCTTTGAGTGATTGTTCACTTGTAATGTGTGTGATACGTTCCCAGTCTAATGATTTAGACTCTAGATTTACCTGTGTGTACAAATCCATTGTATTGCACTAGAATGTGTCTTCTTCACATACTGGAAGGGATGAGTCCCATGGAGTCATTCGTGTGTTTAGTTTGGTGGAACTTGAGTTGTATCTGTCTGTGAGGAATAGCTATGAGCAGCATCTTTCAGGTGCTGGAGACTTCATTTTTGATTCACCTCTGCATCCTTCTGCAGCAGCAAATTACAGGTGGTCAGGTTTTAGACTCTCTTCCTTGGTGTTTCCAGGCTCTTCTAAATGTAGGAGCAAAGTGCTCATGATTTGTTCAAGTGGTGAAAAAGAGCATTTTTATCTCATCTAGCTGCTCATTTTTACATTGTCTGGCTGAAATTGACACCAAGAGGTTTAATCATACTTAGGATGGGTGTGAAGCTTCTAGAGCTAACCAGCCAACTTTGTCATTGTGTGAATGATCTTGGTAGTATCTTGTCAGAGTATCCATTTCCTTACTTAAAAACCCTGAAATATCACTGCAATTCTCATTAAAAATTGAAGCAACACATGAAAGTTGTGCTGGATTTGACTAGTCTTACAAGACACAGTGTGTTAAAGAGCTAGTACTTGATTGGTTTCTATCTCAAATTACATCTGGGTTTTTATCAAATGTCCAGAGCAGCTCAGAGGTTCAGTTCTCTAGTTTTTAGTGTAGGTAGTATGGATGAATATGTTTTCCACACATCTTTGCTAGCCAGCTTAATCTGGATTGTATCAGCTTTGTATCCATAGAACAGTGCAGAGAATATCCACATCAGTTGGCTGTTCTGTTCCAATTTCTTGGACTATATACAATGAGCAATTTATAAAAATTCAGTTGAGGCCTGCTTCCTTGTAATGAAGTTCCTTGTTCTCTCAGATATAATATGAAAAGGGGGAATTGAGAACCTGCCTCTTGCTGTTCTTACTGGCATGAAAAGTACTGCAGAGTACTGCATCCAGTTCTGGAGCCCCTATTACAAGAGGGCTATGGACATGCTGGAAGGTGTCCAGAGAAGGGCCACCAGGATGAACAGAGGACTGGAGCTGCTCTCCTATGAGGACAGACTGAAAGAGTTGGGACTGTTCAGTCTGGAGAAGAGAAGGCTCTGAGGTGACCTTCTTGTGGCCTTCCAGTATCTGAAGGGGGCTACAAGAAAGCTGGGGAAGAACATTTTAGGATATCAGGTAGTGACAGGACTGGGGGAATGGAATAAAGCTGGAAGTGGGGAGATTCAGGCTGGACATGAGGAAGAAGTTCTTCCCCATGAGAGTGGTGAGAGCCTGGAATGGGTTGTCCGGGGAGGTGGTTGGGGCCCCATCCCTGGAGGTGTTTAAGGCCAGGCTGGATGAGGCTCTGGCCAGCCTGATGTAGTGTGAGGTGTCCCTGCCCATGGCAGGGGGGTTGGATCTAGATGATCCTTGTGGTCCCTTCCAACCTTGACTGATTCTATGATTATATGAAAATATTCTTTCTCAGGGGAATGTAACTGAATTGTCCCTAGGAAAGGTGATGGTCCACATTTTGTAGAGCCTTTGTGCTCTTCAGCCCAAGGCAGCTGTGGCATCACAAGTAAGAGTGTGAGTGATTGCAGTGAGTTTTGGAAGCTGATCATACTGTGCAAGAGAACATTCACACAGAGTTCCACAATTGTTCATCAAGAGGAGGGCTATCACAAACTGGTTGCTCTTTCAGTAACCCTCAAGTAGATCTGATACCACACCACAGAGATCTGGAGTGTATGTTTGTAGTTTGAGAAGTGCTAGTGTCTCTCAGGGCCATTTCTGTATGGGCCTTTCATAAGTTTCAAACTGAAGAACTTGAGAATTGCTGAAATGTGTTTGCATTTGGATGATATGCTGATTTAATTTTGGTGAAGAAGTCCTTTATTGGTACTAATGGTGCTTTTGTTTGGGGGTTTTGCTGTTGTCTTGGAGGTTTGGGGGAGTTTTTTGTAGTTCCTTGGATTTTTTTTTTTGTATCTACTTGTTCTATAATAAGTATCTGAATTTGCTGGTATCCCAAGTTCTTCATCTTAGATTATAGAACTTTTGGTTGATTTGATGTGGATTTTGTGTAGAATTGGAAACTGTTGTGTTGAAACTGCCAGAATGGAAGTTCGTTCTGCTTAGTTTGTGGTTTCATTAAGTTTCTCTTTCTACCTTTCCTCCTTTGCCCCTTGGCCTTCTCTACCCTATCATTCTGCTCTGGGTAGTTCTGCCTGCTGAGAAGGTCAGGGGCAGAGTGGCAGAAGGTGCCTGTGCAGCTTGAGTCAAATACCATTCTGCAGAGAGGTTTATCTCCCCTAAAAGTTAAGTTTCACCTCACTGCTGTGCCCCCAGGATAAGTAGAAATGTGTGGTTGGGTAATAACTTGCTTATCTGAGTAGTCTCTGTACCTTTATCATGCAGCAGGCTTAAAGCTGTTAACTTCAGAACTACATCCTGTCTATTGACAACTTCACATACAAAACTTGATGTTTTTATGGTAGTTTCATCATACTGTGCTTGTAGTAGGTCAAAGTTCCTGGTAGTGATAATCAGACTAAAAGAACAGACTAAAAGAGCAGGCCTTAAAGAGTTGTTCTGGTCATTAAAAAAAGCTTTGAAAAAGACACCATGCAATATTAAGCATCATCTGAAGGTCACACTGTACTGTTTGTCAAAAGGAAAATGTTTGATACAATTCTGTCCTTCTTCTGTGTTCTTGATTATTCCATCAGCTTTTTTTTTTTTCTTGAGGATACTGAATTGTTAGAAATTACTTGAGAAGCTTAGTGCCAGTACCCAAATAATCAAGGACATTTGTAGTAATAATTATGAAGGTGATGGGTAGCTGTTGCTTTTGCTTTGTCATCTGGCTTGCTTTTGGTCTTCAATTTTAAAACTTTGTGATTTGCAAGAAGCCTATTAAATTATGTTTTGGGGGAAAAAAAAAACAGTAATTGCCACTTACAGGCCTTGATGTTTTTCAAGCTTTGTGACTGATACAGCAGAGCAGTTTTGCAGTGTGGACAGCCCTAGGATAGACCTCCATGGGAATTGTCAAATTGCTTCCTGTTGGATGGCTAAGAGTGGAGATTTGGGTCTGAGGGGCATCTTGAAGAATGTGGCTTGTGGTTGGTTTTTAGATTGTTCTTTAGAGGTATTTTTTTATTTTAGTTGTTAAGAAAAGTTTGTTAACAGATGGCTAGGGATGGTAGACGGAAAGACTCTGTTGGACTTCATGAGGCAATTGTGTGTGTGAAGTCACAAAACTGGAAGATGCTGTAGGTTTGAGAAATCCCAGAGATGTACAGTCTTTGAGAATAGATAGGAGCTGAAGTTCAAAGTTCAGGCCTGTGATGATAGAACTGGTCTAAAGTAGGACAGTTTTGTTACTTGTCATGACTACTGTACAAAAATGTCTTCAGTTCTAATAAAAAACCAAATATTTTACACAAATGTTGAACTTCAAGGTGCATATGTGCTCACTTAACACCATATACAACTGTAAGTTAAGGCTTGTTTATCTGGAAGGTTATTAATAATTGAAAGCTCATGGGGACAGAGAAGAGAGAAATTCTTGACAGTGAGCTGCTTTTTAAAGGACAGTATTGACATGAAAGAAATTTAAAATGGCTCTATTATGAGAGTTTTGGTAAAGAACAAAACTGGTCAGGGACATGACAGTGCTGTTTTGTGCAGCTCAACCACCGTTAACTGTCTGTCTTCAAGTTATTTGGTGATGGATGTTCTTAGATGCTCATGTTCAGCTTTCCTGGTTGCTCTGCTGTCTTTAAGGTGGTATTTGAAAGCATGTTGCTGTTCATTGTACCTTTGTTTTTCTGCACCATATTGAAACGTGTCCAGTAAATCTGAGCTTTCTTGCCTGCTATGAGTTGTGCTTCTGGGCTTTTGGTGTCCTCCCACAGTGCAGTCTTGCAGTGATTCTGTCATGCAGTGCTGCCCATTGTTCTCTCTGATCAGCTGGCTAGGGTAACATTTGAGAACTTGGGTCTAGACATGGCCATGTAAAACCAAAATTCTCAAGTCTTAAAGAGCTGGAAGTCCTGGCTGTACTAACTTGTATTTACCAACCAGATATGAGAAGTTTGTTCTCCATCTGTGTACAGCTCAGAAACTTGCTCTTCCCTGGCTTTCTTTACACTTCCAAACGTTGATGAATTGCTGTCTTAAATCCTGCTCTAAAAACATCACTGTAATCATAGAATCAGAATGGGTTGGGTTGGAAGGGACTTTAAAAAACATGAAGTTCCAACCCATTGAACAAATTTTTTGAGTGGTGTTCTTAATGGGGAATGAAGTAGGTGGAGAGAAAACAGAGCACAGTCTGAACTTTATAGTCCTGTGAAGTGCTCAGAACAGTAGCTGGCCACCAGTATTGGCATGGCTGTAGGAGGATGTGGTATTTGTCTTCATAAACACTACAGTGATTGCATCCATAATGAATTGGGCAATAGCAGATCTGTGCAGTTTTGCCTTCAGCTGGCATTTCAGTTGGTTGCTTGTTTCCCATTAGGTTGTAAATTCGCTGCAGCAACAGACACAAGCTACATCTCCTCCAGTTCCTGAACCTCACACACTCACTACTGTGGCTCAAGCAGATCCTCTTGTTAGAAGACAGCGAGTACAGGACCTTATGGCACAGATGCAGGGCCCCTATAACTTCATGCAGGTATGATCAACCCACCCTAATCTGGACCTGGAACCAGAGAAACAAAACAGTACTTTCTGGATATTAATCATAAAATAAAGAGTCTGCTGTAGTTTATTTGAAAGATAAACTATTCTTGCCAAAGCCTGCAAACCTGTGTTGCTGTCAAAGTAGAATTAGTGGTTCTTAGCTTCTCAGTCCCTGTCTGTACTGCATCTACAGAGAAGGCAGCAGATAGTGCCTAACTGGGTGCTCTATGTTCTGCTTCAGTGGGACCAGCTGTTAGATCCCCCTCCTGTATCGAGTTCTGAAGTTTGTTGCAAGAAACTTCTGCAACATAAGAAGAGGCTACTTGTTGGGTCGCTTCTTGGGGTCTCTCTTAACCTCTGAAGTCAGACTAGGAGAGAATTGAGATAATCCATTATCTCAGAAAAAGCTGCTCCTCCAGAGAGAATGAATAGACACCTTGGTAACAAACAAGGCATGCACCACTTTTTTTCCTTTTTTTCTTCCTACAAAGTGCTGATTTAGGATGTAGTTCACAATCTATTCTGTCTTGCTGTTAAAATCTCCCTCCAGTTACCTGTTTGTCAGATAAGGTCTAACTTGAATACCTGGGCAGAGGTTTTATTGTGGTAAATAATTTT
Source organism: Indicator indicator (assembly GCF_027791375.1). Taxonomy (NCBI): domain Eukaryota; kingdom Metazoa; phylum Chordata; class Aves; order Piciformes; family Indicatoridae; genus Indicator; species Indicator indicator. The sequence continues at coordinate 18,374,622 of NC_072030.1, forward strand.
TAAAATATTTATTTATTTATATTGGACTTCTTATTGATTTAAATGTAAGGTAAACCCAGCAGTTGTTTAACTGTTGGTTAAGCTTCCTTTATTGTGGCCTGGTCATTTCTCTATTCTGAATGTTGCTATTTTTAAAGTACAGTAAATCTGAGTTGATTTTTCTTACTTGTTTTGTTTTCCCAGGACTCTATGCTGGAGTTTGAGAACCAGACACTTGATCCTGCCATTGTATCTGCACAGCCTATGAATCCAGCACAGAATTTGGATATGCCACAAATGGTTTGCCCCCCAGGTTTGTAGTGGTTACTCTTAAACATAAATACTGGGGAAGCCTGGAGGTCTTCTGTTAGAAATGCTTTGGTTACTGCTGTGCTCAGCACGAGTGATCTCACACTACTGTGTGGTAGGCTGTGCTTCCTTAGAAGTGTGGTTGTACTTTGGAAGCATGCTATTTGTAGACTTCTGATACTCACTTGCTTGTAGGTTCTGATTGGAAATGTGGGATGGTCAGAACTTGTTTGTTGCTTAGTCTTTTGGAAATTGTTGGATTATTTTGCTCAACTGGAACAAATTTGTTTTGCGTAGAGATGGTAGTTGGTATTTTCAGTATAGCTTTGCCTTGCTGAAGACATAATCATCTTCAGTTATTGAGCCTCTAACACAAGAAGGACATGAAACTGTTAGAGCAGGTCCAGAGGAGGGCCATGAGGATGATCAGATGGCTGCAGTACTGCTGCTGTAGAGGCAGGCTGAGAGAGTTGGGGCAGTTCAGCCTGGAGAAGAAAAGGCTTCAGAGGAGACCCTAAAGTAGCCTTACAATATTTGAAGGGGGGACTACAGGGCAGTTGCAAAGGCCTGTGGTGACAGGATGAGAGGGTAATGGCTTCAGACTGGAAGAAGCTCAATTTAGATTAGACACAAGGAAGAAATTTCTCCTGAGGCTGGTGAAGTACTGGAACAGAGAGAAGCTGTGGAGGCTCCAAACCTGGCAATGTTCAAGGCCAGGTTGAATGGAGCCTTGAGCAACTTGTTCTAGTGGAAGGTGTCTGGGCCTAGGGTAGGGGGCTGGAACTAGGTGATCTTCCATGTCCATTCCAACCCAAACCACTCTGGGATTCTTTGATTCTTACAGTGGCCACTCTCATTTGAATTAGGTGGGATAGTGATGCTGTGCTGTAAAAGGTTTAATGGTGTAATAAGTGAAATTCTTCTACTTCAGTTCATGCTGAGTCAAGACTTGCCCAGCCTAATCAAGTTCCTGTGCAACCAGAAGCTACACAGGTAAAATGTTTAGTAAGTTATTGTTCTGGATTTTAGGTTTGCTTGCTGCTACAGTAGGATTTAGTTCATAGCTATGTGAGAGACTCCAAGAGCTGAAGTTCTGGTTATCTCCCTCAGCTCTGGGGTGCTGTCACTTTGAGCCTTACTGGGTACAGTTTTTATACTATGCAGACATTGCCTGTTCTCTGTACTGGAGTCTTATCAGGCATTACCCTGTTTGGAAAACTGTCAGGTTCAAGGCTGAAGTGCTAGTTTATTGAGGAAACTGCATTGCTGATTAGAGGCCTCTTAAACTGAAAGGCACAGAAGCAGCTGCAGTTTGCACTGCTCTCTCCATTGTCTCTGTGTGGACTTCCTCAATCTGTGCAGCTCAGCTTGATCTTCAGAATCAGTCTGTGGATGTGATTTTCACAATTTAACTTCCATGTGCCTGCATGTCAGGCTGCCATCACTCAAAATCTGTTCCATGTGAGAGTGGTGAGTTTTATTAACATGGCTGAGAGGAAGGACTTTGGACACTGCTCTGTGTAGTCTGACGCTAATGTAGCACTTCAAGAATTCTTTCTGCATTCTGTTGAAGGTGGACTAAGGATCTGACTTGTCAGTCTTGGCCAGTAGTGTTCATGCATAGTGATGTTCTTAATTTAGATAGAAGCAAGTTGCCTTTTGTTTGCTTATTTGCAATAGAAATGCCAAAACTGAAATCACTTAAAGGGCAGCCTCAAGTGGTCATCAGACCACAGCTAGGTGTAATAGATTAAATCTGTAGTCTATTCCATACTCTTTACTGTTCTCTTAACCATTAGTCCCATCTGTTTGCTTGGGATAGTATTTTAATACTGGAATTGTAGAGCAGTCAGAATGAGTTAAAAAGCTATTTTCAGTTGAGCATTCCCACAACTTCCTATTTAAGTATGATATCTTCAACTTCCTTCTGCAGTGCATAAATGAGCACTCACCTTGATGTGCCAGTTCCTCACTGAACTGTTCAGTGATTAAAGAACTTCCTGATTTTTGTACTAAGAATATGTGGCACCTCTGAAGGACTCTGCTGGTCTCAAATGATGAGTCTGATCCCTGTAGGTATTTGAAAAACAAAAGAAAAAAATCTGGTTAGTAATGGTAGTATAAATTGCTTCCTCTATCATGTCCAGACTAAATCTGGAAGTTTTGAGTCACTCATTTGGACAGAAAAAGGAATGTGTTGGGTTTTTTTTCCCCTTGAGTTTCCTCTTTGTACCTGCTGAAGTAGGTGTTCATCAGTTTTGTAGATGTAGAATAATTTTTCTGGCAGAGTTCTCTCTGCGTGACTTTCACCTTACTGTTAAATGATGTCTGTGACTTACTCCAGTGGGTTATTATTTTCCTCACCTTAGCCACTGCTGCCAATGATTCTCTTGGGGGTCTTGCAAGCAGTAGCTAAACTTGCCTCTTTCCTTTTGAATGTTCAGCAAGGTGATGTGAATACACCCATCAATGATTATCAGTTGCCTCTGAAAGTTCCTGATATCCTTAATGCACAGTCCTTTGCTTTGGTGGCCACTGGACTCTGTGTAGGGGAGCAGAGGAGCAAATTCAGTCCACTGGAAACCAGCACTTTTCTGTTAGTGTATGAGCTTGGAGTTGTCTCATATAAACCTCTATATTTCTCTGTCTTGCCCCTGCTTTCCTTTTACTACTGTAGTTGGGCTTGTGTAAGGAAATGAGGAAAAGGATGTTCTGCAGTAAAAGCAAACACATGTCCAGTTGATCCAGAAATACCCAGAGTACAGGTGGCAGGGGGTGGGTGGTGTGACATGTTAGAATACATGTCAGGATGAAGTGGTTAAACCTCTGCTTGTTGAAGGATTTGATTTTTATGCTGGAATACGTTCTTAACTAGGAAATGCTATTTGGTCCAGAGCTCTCTGATCATTGCAGAGCTCTCTGAATCTTTCTATAAAACTGTGTGAGCATCAGCTGACTTTTGGGGGCTTTGGGGTTTATTTTGTCAGGTTCCCTTGGTTTCTTCTACCAGTGAGGGATATACAGCCTCCCAACCCATGTATCAGCCTTCTCACACAACAGAGCAACGGCCACAGAAAGAATCAATTGACCAGATTCAGGCAAGTCAGCTTCCCATCCCTGTGGAATTACTTTCAGATGTCATCAAATGTTAGTTTGTGTTTCTCTATAATTAAAATTTTGTAACTTTTAGTTTGAGCCTGTCTGTGACCAGGAAGTCCTTCACAGTAAGACTTAATTTACAAGTAAGATCGTCTCTTCAGTTACAAGTAACCTGCCGACATCAGCAAATGAGCATCAATCTTGTCTAAAGAAATGTCATTTAGTTTTTCATATTGGCTAGCAGTTAGCCCAGAAATTTGCTCATTTTCCCCTCTATTTTTTGTTAGTTGTGTTTCAAGTTAAGAAGGTAGAAGACACCAGATTTTTGTGGTTTGGTTTTGTTTTTTTCCCTCTGCCACTCTGCTGTTGTGAATGAGGCTCTTGGGCTGCAGTAGAAATTGCTCATTTTGTCACTCTGTTTAAAGGGAAGTTTTGAAGCTAGTGTTTTGATGTTACTCAAAAGCAGCTAAAGCATTATTATATTTTATTTATTAGGCTTCAATGTCACTGAATGCAGACCAGACCCCATCATCATCATCACTTCCCAGTGCATCCCAGCCACAGGTGTTTCAGGCTGGATCTAGCAAGCCTTTGCATAGCAGCGGAATCAACGTTAATGCAGCTCCATTCCAATCCATGCAAACAGTAAGTAGTGAATGAATACTGCATCCTATAAATATTTTGGTAGTTAGTCCTCTTGTTGTTACGTAGATACTGGAATCAGTTATGCAATACATAAAATAGTCTTTGGATATTCACATCTCAGACTGAGACTTCTTGATGTGATATGGTGAAGAGTTATAACAAATAAGTTGGAGCAGAGCTATTTTTCTAACCTTGTAGGTGTTCAACATGAATGCTCCTGTTCCTCCTGTTAATGAGCCAGAAACCCTTAAGCAGCAAAATCAGTACCAGGCCAGTTACAACCAGAGTTTCTCCAATCAGCCTCACCAAGTAGAACAATCAGATCTTCAGCAAGAACAACTCCAGACAGGTAAATTAACAAAACCTAAAGAGTCAGCAGGGCAGACTTCAGGCTGTGAAGTCCTAGGTGCTGTAGCAGAGCATGTCATGTGTTCTCTGATGTTCTAGTCTTGCCAAGCTTTCCCCTGAACAATACCAGGTTTTGTTATTCTGCCTTGCTTTGAATAATCCACAGGGGATGAAATTTAGGATGTAAAATTCCAGCTGTTGTAAGAACTTTGCCACTTGGATCAGTTTTATGTGTTAGAAAAAAAAATACAGAAACCAAAAACCACAGAGAGAATTGAGGATTATTCTAAGGATGAAAGCAGTACTATGGAGTACTTGTTCTGCTGATTTTTAAGGTTGGGTAATCCTTAAATTTGCTTTAAAAACACAATTACACTATTTGAGATGATGTTTTACAAAGGAAATAAGGAAGCTAGAATTGAGAGCACAGATGGACTGCTTTTCACAGATGAGGTCAGGCTCACCAAAATCTAGAAACTTTTGCTAAAAATCAGGTAGACAAGGATTGAATACAGCAGGCAAAATGCTTTCCAATGTAGCAGCTTCAAAAAAAAAACAATGACATGGTAAAATAAAGTCTGTGTACAAACCTATTCTGCCTCCAGCACTCTCTTCAGCTTCCACTGAGCTAAAATTTGCAGATGCAGAGAGGAATTTTGAGTGAACATAGGACAGGTGACAAAGGCAAAGTGCTAACTGAAGGTGAAGTAAGGAGAAAAAGGATCAGGCTCTTTCTCTGTAACTGGTTACAATCTCAAAATTGTTTAGGTTGGTTGGTTGTTTTTTCCTTGCAAACTGGAATACTGGAGTGGGTGGATGAGGAGAGGGAGAACCAGGTGTTCACTGTTGATCTATAGGGGGGTTTTTTGAGCTATATGCAGCAAAAGGCAGAAAGTCTGGAGAATGCTGGCATCAAAGGTGGGCTGTGCAGTACTCAGTGCTTTACTCAGTGTCAGTCACAGCCTCGGCTCTGTTACAGTGTTACAGCACTGTTACAGCTCCACCTCAGAGAATTTAGTTAAGCAAGACAAATACTTTAGTGGCTTTCTGCCAGTTCAGGGGGAGAAAATTACAGAAGTAGGTTAACTTACTCATGCTGCTTTTTTTTTCTCTAGTGTGCATTGCTGATTTTTTTTTTTTTGAAGGATTTGAAATGGCACAGAAAAAATGTACCTGAATTAGTAGTGCTTGTTGCTGAGCTTGTGCTGGAGGCTTCTTGACTGACTTAAACAAGCTCTGTACCAATTCTGGTTTTTTTTAATACTGTGGAATGTTTGAATGGTAAACTCAACACTCAGTTCTGCAGGTTGTTTTTCTTGGAATGGGTGAGCATTTGTGGCTGTGTTCAGTGACATTTCAGAGCTTTGAGTGTCGAATTTGAAGCAAACATAGATGGGAATATAAACACACACAGACCTCACTACCTTTTTCCCCCAATTCCACTCTAGTGGTTGGTACTTACCATGGTTCCCCGGACCAGAGCCATCAAGTGGCAGGTAACCACCAGCAGCCTCCGCAGCAGAACACTGGATTTCCACGGAACAGTCAGCCTTACTACAACAGCCGAGGAGTGTCTCGGGGGGGATCCCGGGGCGCACGGGGCTTGATGAACGGCTACCGGGGACCTGCAAATGGATTTAGAGGTAAACAGCTTGGACTGCTTTCTGGAAACACCCTGGCAAGATAGCAAGTGTTACTGACCCACTTAACTAACTTGAGCAACTTCCATTTCAAGCGTTCAGTTGTGCTTCCTCATAGGATGTAAAGCAAGTGGATTTTTTTCTGTGCTGTGCCAAAGGCCTAGTGTTTGATTAGGTATCTGCTGCAAATGCAATCCAACATGGAGCTCTATCCAACAGAATTTCTCAGCCATCAAGTGAGGTACTTAAAGGCTAGTTGATATTTAGAAAAATAGTTTCTCTTTCCAGTTATGCTGGAATTCTGTGCCCCATCCTATTGAGAATAGTCTGGGTAACGTACAAATAGAAGAGCAAAAAAGTCCCAGGAGCTGAGGATGAATAAGACAACTCTCATCCTTCCTGGAGGCGGCTGCCAGTGTTACAAAGATGTGTGTGTCAGAATGGGGGGGAGAGAGCGAGAGAGAGACTGGTTCCTTCTCAGATGTTGTGGGGTTCAACTAATGAGCACACCACTATCTGCTTCTGTCACATTCTCTTCCTCATGTGGTTGGTGAGTAAAGGAGAAACCTGTATAATAAAAATACAACTGATGGTAGTCAAAAATGCAGTAGTCACTACATGTCTGGATAAAATTCATCTGGATTCCAAGTGTTAGACCCTGGGTACCAGAGCCATCCTTGGACATGGTTCACAGCCATCAGAAGAGTCATGGCTTAGGAGCAGCTTCTTGCCTGAGGTGACTCCTGTGGCCCTGCAGGTCATAGCTGTTCTATTTAGATCCTAGTGTTACATTAAGCTTTGGATTGAGTGTTCTGTAAATCAGATCTCAAGTTACTGCAGAAATGCATTGAATTGCTGTCTCCTCCCAGTTTTACATCCTTGTTCTTGTTTCTTCTAGTAGTAGTATTGGCAGTAATGTTGCAAATGTTTGCTTGACTGCAGGGGTTTTCCCTTCAGATTTAGGTGAAGTGCTGGTACTGCTTTTCTCTATGTGGTAGCATGAAGTAATAGTTCTCACTTGTGCCCTGTTCCTCAGGAGGGTATGATGGCTACCGTCCTTCCTTTTCCAACACTCCAAACAGCGGCTACACGCAGCCCCAGTTCAATGCTCCTCGGGATTACTCCAACTACCAGCGGGTAAGATTCCACCATGCTGCAACACCTTGGAAGTGGGAAAAGTCCCAAGCAGCTGTGGGTGAAAGTGCTCAAATCTATTAGTGATTGTTTTCTGAGAGGTTTTTGATTGCTTCTGAAGACAGACGTTTTGGGTACTAAACACATGCTTGGAAGCAGTGTTTTAAATGGCTGGTTGTAATTAGGAAATGTGTTCTGCTTGCCTGGTTGATCTCTAAATGAATTTGTCTGGTAACTACAGCAAGGCTGAGTGAATTGTAAAGGACTTTTTCTTCAATGTATTTTCACAGCTTTGTGAGAAACACTTAGAGAAACTTAAGTCACTTGAAATTCTGAAACTGATGCTGATCTGTTACTTTTGAGTTCTGTTGTTCTGAAGGAAGCCTGCTTAGTTTGTTCAAATCTTAGGCTGGAAAATGCCTGCATATCCCCAGACAAGTATTTGTAATCAAATGAGATGACAGATTCTGAGCCTTCATTTATTGATTGATCCTTCAGCAAATTCATCTTTGATCTTTGTGTAGTTTGAAAAATATGTTTGAATCACATGGCCTGCAACTGGAGAGAAAATTTGTTATTGTAGGGTTTATTATTTGTGTGGGGCTTTTTTTTTGTTTGGGTTTTTTGAATTATTTGTTATTGTAGGGTTTATCTGTTGAGGTACTGGAATGTGTCCAGAGAAGGGCAACAAAGCTGGTGAGGGTCCTGGAACACAAGCTCTATGAGGAGAGGCTGAGGGAGCTGGCGTTGTTTAGCCTGGAGAAGAGGAGGCTCAGGGATGACCTCATTGCTCTCTACAACTACCTGAAGGGAGGTTGTAGCCAAGTGGGGGTTGGTCTCTTCTCCCAGGCAAGCAGCAGCAGAAGGAGGGGACACAGTCTCAAGCTGTGCCAGGGGAGGTATAGGCTGGATATTAGGAGGAAGTTCTTCACAGAAGGAGAGGTTTGCCATTGGAATGGGCTGCCCAGGGAGGTGGTGGAGTCACCATCACTAGAAACATTCAAGAGAAGACTGGATGAGGCACTTAGTGCCATGGTCTGGTTGATTGCTTAAGGCTGGGTAATAGGTTGGACTGGATGATCTTGGAGGTCTCTTCCAACCTGGTTGATTCTATGATTAGACCTGTCAGCTATTAATAGGAGTAAGAATTGATGTTTCTAACACAATTTAAAGCTATAATAAAAAGATCTGTTAGTCAGAGGTGTGTGGTGTTGGTATGTATAGGCTCAGAAGCCCCTTACTTTACTAGCAGTTAATAGGTTCCTGAAACACACAAAATGCCCAGGTTCTACATCATAAGTTTTTGTATTTCTCACCTTCAGGATGGATATCAACAGAATTTCAAACGTGGCTCTGGACAAAGTGGACCTCGGGGAGCTCCTAGAGGTAGGTCTTGAGCATTGAATAATAGAGTTGGGTTGAAGGGAAATTTTGATCCATCTTCTGGACTTTTGGATTTTAAAAGCAACCTTGCTCCTTATTCAGCAGGTCACAAGTCAAGAATAAAGTTACTTCTCAGAACCCATAACTGACCCTGCTTTTGAACAGCCTCTTGAGGTCCATTCTGACTTGAATCATACTGTCATCCTTTGAAGTCGTGATGGAAGTTGAGATGGTTGTTGAATGAAGAGTTCTTGAAAAAGAAGTTAAACCAACAATTGCTTTTGACACTTTAAATATAACAGAATTATTTAGTTGCTTTTTATTAATGGAAGCCCTAGGAAAGTGAGATTTATGACTGAAAAACCTCATACTAGGTGCATTAGTATGGGGCTTGAGCTGACTGTCAGCCTTCAGAGCTGTCTGTTCTAAAAGATGTCCTACTGCATCTATCTGTGAAGAGCTGTCTAACACTGTGCTCATCAGTTCCTTGATCCTGTTAGGGGTGTTGATTTTAGCTTATGGAGATGTCTTGTCCTGTAGCTTCCTAAAGAGTGTTTGCCACCTGCTCATCTGAGAAAACAAAACAAAACCCTGCTGTGTAACGAGGCTGTAGCTCAACTTTGAAATGTAATTTTAACTGCCATTTCCACAGTTCTTTTCTTTGTTTTCAGCAGACTTTTGGTGATGAGACTGCTGTCTGTTTTAATATAGACTGCTCCATGAGAATCTTGGGTTCTCAGCAGAGCACCTTGTCAAACAGAACAGCTTGAGGCTGTGTGAAACAATAGTTCTGTGTGGTACTTCGGTTTAGTGCTTGACTATCTTGGTACTGAAAGCCCTGTAGCGTGCAACTGTGGCCTGAAGTTCAGTATTGCAATGGCTGTGATGAAGCCTGATGGCATATTGTAGGAAGCACAAGAAAAGTCTCGGTTTGTTGTCAGGGATGTGCAGGAAAACATGGAAAGAGATTCCCCAAGTGAGCTACAATTCTCATATCATGAGTGTGTGAGCCACAGGCAGTCTGTTTATGCAAGAAGAATGGAAGTTTAAACACAATTAGTTAGCTCACAGTACTTGCATTTAAAATATAGTAAACCAATTATTGCCTTTTGTTACTGCTAAAGCCCTTACTTGAAGTGGTTACAGCAGTTCTGGGAGAAAAAGTATGGGAATAAAGCTAAAAACTAAAGACAAATTACAGCTTTTGGTTCTGGAGGAGCTTTCAGAGCCATATATAGCTTAGACACACACTTAAGAATTAGAGCTGCTTAGAGCAGAGCTGCTAGGATTTATGGGTTTGGGGTTTTTTAAATCGCCTGGTTTCACGCATAATTCAAGAGCTTTTTTATATGTTTTCTAGGTCGTGGAGGGCCCCCAAGACCAAACAGAGGGATGCCTCAAATGAATGCTCAGCAAGTGAATTAAAGAGCTTCACAGGATTACATTAAACGCCAAAAACACACTGGCCAGTGTACTATACATGTTACCAGAAGAGTTATTATCTATTTGTTCTCCCTTACAGGAAGTTTGTTGTAAAGGGACTACTTTCATTACCCATAATGACAGGACTACAGTTGCCAGCTTTACATTACCTGGATACTGAAAGGAACGAAACAACGTTTACTCTGCATGTTCTGTCCTAAGCATCATCTTGAGCCTTGCACATGAGATTTCAGATTCCTCACCCTTGCTAAGAGTGAAGCAAAAGAGGGAAAGGGAAAAAAAAAAAAGGCAATTTTCAGGGTGATCCAATCTCCATGGTTAACTGAAGTGGCAGGAAAAAGAAAAAAAATAGGCAAAGACTCACTTCTGACTTTTAAAAATTTGGATAAAATCTGCAAATTGGTAAAGATTTACAGTGGTGGCAGCTGACAAAATGTAGTGTTCCCATGAAGGGATGGAAAAGGTGAAGTGTAGCTTGGTAGAGCAACTGCATTTCAGCTTTTTCTTACTATCCTGAAGCACTGAAGAGTTACAGATGCATAGTGATGCCTGTCCCTAACTAGCCAAATAGGCTTGTAGCCAGTTTTGAGAGAGTAGAGCACCCCTAGCTGCAGCACTTCTCGTCACTAGGGCCCTGTGGCTAAGGATCTGAGGCTGCTTGTGTAACTGCTGCTGTAGTCATCACAGAGTTGTTACTTTGAAAGAAAAAAAAAAAAGAGCTTTGATTTGGCACTTCACTGAAATTCTGCAACAGATGTGAGATGATCTGGATGGCCACTGTATATTTGCTGTGAAGTATTTAGGTCTCTCTTTGAAACACTTCTCAGTTCCTTTGATAGCAGTGACTTCTGTAAGGAGCGGGTTCCTCTGTCGCTCCTTACGACTCGCACATTGTATGTCACTAATACTTGACCTTGCTGTATTATCACCTAAATAACTGATGCCGGTACTGATGGAAATCTCTCATGGATAATCATAACACTTTTGGTCACATGTCCTTTTGTCTTTCCTGCAGCCTTGAAGGTTTTATGAAATCTCAAATGCCCGCTGCTGCTGCCCTTTTAATCGCTCTCTTTTGAAAAGCACCAGTATGTGTTTGAATTGATTTCCCCTTTTCAGGGAAATGACAGCCAGCAGTTACAGTTCTAGTGGTATAAGCAAGACAAATAAAACATGTTTATAAAAATTGTATCCTGGAACACTGGTTTTCAACGACTGAAACGAATTTAATGTGATGGGGTTGGCATTTCGTAAGGTTTGTGTTTTGGTTTGGTTGTCTTCTTCCCCTGACTAGATGTACCCTTTTGCTTTTCTGCTTTTATTCCAATAGCTGTGACTTCTGGGAAGCGTTTTCTTTTGTGGACTTTCCTTTTCATCAAGGCAGCAATGTATAAAAGAAATGGCATAAGACTAGGAGCTGGAAAAGGCCAAGTCTTACTCAAGTTGTACTGCATACTCGTGGTCTGATCTTTGGGAAATCCCTTGTGCCTGCCTCTTGCGCACACGTTCTCTCTGCAGCGGGGAGCATCTATTGGTAGCTGCCTCCATAGAGGTGTTGCTTCTGTTGCTTTCTGTAGCACATGCAAGAAGAAAAAGTCCTAGATACCTTAAGTATTGCTCATCAAAGAATTTCCTACCTGTGGAAAGGTGAAATCAAGGAACAGCTACCTGTTTGACTGTTCTGTACAAGGCCTAAGGTCGTTACCACTCAGAGGTTCATTTCTACTTTGTATCACAACCAAACTTTCAGAACTCCTAGTCAGGTATTTGGACTTTGTTGTGAAATAATCTGAAACTCCATGCAAACAGGTGGTAGTATCACTTTTTCCATCTTCTGTGTGAAGAGCACAAAAGAGACATGTTTTTACTGAGAAAAGCGATAAGCTTGTGAAGACAACAGTACACACCAGAGATCTGGCAACGCTGCTGTGGGCTAGAGGCAGCAGTTGTAGTCAAGGCCTAGAAACATTCCGTACCAGTGTAACAACACAAACTGCAGTCAGGTGAGAAGTTGCTGTTCTGTGTCTTTTTAGGAAGCTGTTACTAAGATAAGTAGTCCCAACTGGTTTTTGTTTGTTTGGGTTTTTTTTTAATTAACTAGAAAAAATAAAAAGACAAACCTAATGTTGAACTGATGTAGGAAAACAGTGAATTCCTTTTCAAAAATACTTCATTTTTTGTGTATTGGCTCCTAAAGCAGCTGCTAGAACATCAGCTGCCCAGCTTTTTCCCCTGCACACCAAATGCTTCTCCAATAGCTAATTGTAGTTTGACAGCAAGCTTGCAGCAATACCAAATTAAAGATCTCTGGATGGATCAGAACATTCTACTTAAGGTTTTGGGGATTGGGGTTTGTTTGGGGTTTTCTCCAGCTTCAATTTGTTAAAATACTGGGTAGTTGAATGGCATCTTAATTCAGCCACAATTTGTAAGCTGCTTTTACATGTAGGGAAACGGTCTTTAGAGTAGCTGCTCTACTGTACACTGATGGAGGTGTGTTTTAATAATAACCATAAACCAAGTAGGTAAGATATGTTTAAGCTGGGGCCTTGCACAGGTTTTCTAACCTCAGTGCAACATTTAATAAACTATACTGCAGAAGTGGCCTGAGACCCAGTGTGGGACAGAGCTATGAACAGCTGCTCCGGCCTGGGCAGGGCAGCTGCTGCTGAGAATCTTCACTGTAACTTAGCTCTAGAGCTGAGTTACAGCCAGAGTGCAGCACTCCTAGATGTTTCTTCTTCAGAAGATCACCTTTTGAACAAAGACCATTGTAAGAAGTGCTGAGGTGAACCAGAGGCAGTTCTTGGGCTAGTTGTGCAGAGTCCTTCCTGGATGCCAGAGCTGAGCTGTGTTCATTCTAGTTAGGTGCTCCTTTAGTGTCTGATGCCTGTGATTGGGAGCATGAGCAGAACAAAAGTGCTACTTCTGAGCCTGCAAACCAGTTGCACTCTTCGGTGGTTTTAATTGATTTTTCTGTGAATCTGTCTTCTGGGAGCATAACGGACCCATGATGGCAGCCTTCTTCCATGTGCAGCTACTAGGAGGAGATGCAGGTTTGTGTTTTGGTGGGAGCTTCATTATCTAGTGTGAGGCTGTGCTAACACAGTAGTATGTGTTGGAGGGCAAACTTTTACTTCCTCTTGGCTGTAATTTAAGGATTCTTGAGTAAATAACTCAAGTTCCTAGATCTTTCTACCAAAAGTTGCAGTGTCTGGAAAATGTGGACCCTTCCTAGATTTCCTACAACTTCAACGCAGAAATGATGAGCTACTGTCTCATACCTAAGGTCTGTGTTGTCCTATGTTTTACTTCTGTGTTCTCCCTATGCACAGGCTGGATTTTAAGAACAGTTCACCAATACAGTTTTGGGATTTTGCTGTGGAGGGAGTTCTGGACCTAACACCTGTTTTCTTTTCAAGATACACCATCTTTTGTATATAGCAATCTACAGCATACATCACTTGAGAGTAGCTGGAAGAGTAATGGTGACTTGTTAATAGTTAATGTTTTCTTCTGGGACTTTATAAATACTCAGAGAATTTCATGACCTGAAGAATGTGTCTTCTGAAAATGTCCTGCTGACCTTGTTTGTTAGGCAGATTCCTTGACTGGATACAGGTTACCTTCATATGTGTTTTGGAGCATGGATTGAGCTTCCTTCTTTCCCCCACATAGCATCTGAGTAACTACATTGGAGAGAGGAAAGCTGCTGGACAGGCTTTAGCTCTAGAGAAGAACTGAAAACATGTTAAATGATAGTGGAAAAGGGATTAAACTTCACATGATTGAAGGTGAATTGTGCAAAACCTTTGTGACCCAGCAGAGTAAAACACAAAAGCAATTGGTCAGAAAAATCAGTTTCTGTTAAGCGTTTATTATATTTTTTTTTTTTAAGTTCTAGCACTGCCTAAGCTGAGGAGTTGACTTTTTTCCTGGCCTTTTTGCAAGAATTGTTCCTATTTGGGCTCTGGATAAAGTCATGCCATAGTCTTCCATCTTCTGCCATTCCAAGTCTGGATACAAAGGGACGTGAGAACACTGCTCATTAACAGCCCTGTTAATGAGGCTGCCAGTCACATGGTGAAACATGAATTTCATCCCTCTTGCTGACAGAAGATCATTCTTGATTGAAGTGTAAGCAAAGTTGAAGCTTGTGTTGAAGATGCAAGTTTATAGCTGGAGTTGAGATTTGTGACTGGATTGGGCTGTGTATTTTAGTCCTTCAAATCTATGCACCTGTTTTTACAGTGTTCCATCTGTTGAGTATGGATGGGGCTAGAAAGGTTTTGAATCACTTGAGCTGGCACCAGCTAAGTTCTCTGGATGCATGTGAGGTGTTCTTCACTGACTTCAGTGCCTCATCTGAAGATCAAGCAGGAAACTATCCTGAACAATAGAAGTTTCCATTTGAACTTGGAAGATGATACTCTTATTTAAATCTGGGCTTAAATAGAGTTGTGATCATTGTTGGGACCTTTACCAGAAATTCCAACATTGCAAAATTGTAATTTTCTTCCAATCGTAGTTTTCTTAACCAACAGAAGTTGTTAATGTCTTTGTTCTGTTGCAACACCAGCATCTGAGTGCTTGATTGGTCTCTTACTAGTCTTGGCTGGCCTATAGTATGTGGCAGGACTCAGCTGGAGGAGCTTTGACATGAACTTTGGGAAAATTCCCTATTTAACATCAGATTTGCACACCTGATCATCATGAAGGCTAATTACTTAAAAGTATGTGTTTCTGTTTGGCCAATCAACTTTTCCGGGGGAGGGAGATGGGGAAGGTTCTTCAGGCTTCTGGTTTGCAGGTGCTGCATTTACACTCAAATGGTTTTCACCCCAGGCAGCACATTTTGCAGGAGGAAAGGTTTTGTGCTTTAGAGAACTTCTGTGCCTGGTGCCTTACAGTTTGATGTGTTCAACTCATCTAGCATTAAAAAAACAATCTCTGCTGTAGTAGACTTAAAGGAACCTAATGGCTCTTCCTCTGGGGAAGCAAACCTCTGACCCTCATCACTGCTATGAAAATCTTAAAAGCAGCATCTTGGCTTTCTCTCTGTTCTGGCAGAGTTTCAGAAACTGAGTGCTGGTGCTTTAACTTTTGGTGTGGTGTGGCGGAGTCTGATGAGAAAATAGTTGTCTAAACTTTTTGAGGGAAGAGGTGCTATTCTAATAACCATGTGGTTAGGCTTTTGGAACATAATGTAATGGAAATTCTGTGTTGCTCTGTTGATCAAGCCTTAACAGAGGGAAGGAAATCTGTTTTCCAAAATGCACATCCTGAAGTCACTTGGAGCAGTGCTTAAGAGAACTGTACTGGGATGACTTGAGCCTATCTTGACATTTTGTTCTGAACTAAGTTTATCTGTGTTAGCTCTTGCTGCAGCTCTTAACCCAGCAGTTTTAAAGGCTAGGTTCCAGTTCCCTCCCACGCTTCTTAATGTTCACAAAATAATCAGATGGGTATAGCTAGCTCAGCTCCAACTCTGGTGGCCACTTTCTCCTTCCTATGAAATGTGCTCAAATACCTAGTAGTGGATCAAGAGTACACCTGAAATGTTGGTATTAAGAGAAATTTTTAGAAACTGTTTGACTTCTATGAAATGAAAATGTATTTCCTTTTTCGGAGCTCTTCAATTTTAGAATGGGGTTTTAGTAATGCATCTACCATAGAGTGAAGTCTTCAGAATTTTAGTTAATTGTCAGATTAAATACTCTGATGGCCTTAAACATTCCTGTATATATGTGTCTTTGCAGTTCTTTAACGTTTAAAACACATTGGTCCTTGGCTTATGTAAACACTTGAAAAATAAATCTATTTAAATGTTTTATGTCCTTCCCTTTTAAGCAACTATTTCATACCTTAAGGAATTGTCTTGCTGTGCTTCTGTTGCATTGCTGATCTTTTTGTCTCAGTAACGGGGCTCTCCTTGGGTTAACCTCCTTGAAACAACACTGTTCTACAGCCTTCATAATTATTAATTCATTAGTTTCATCATATTTTTGCTCTATTTTATAACTTAGATTTTTTTTTTTTAATCCCTAACTACATCCAGTGGTATTAAACACCTATTTCCTACCATGTTACCTGGTTCAAATATTTTATTCAAATGTTCAAGTTCAAAACTTTGGCAGTATTAAAATCTAAGAATAAATATATCTATGCAAATAGCTTGGCTGAACTTTGGTATTGGAAGGTTAATGTTACAGACTTTAGGTCATTAGGGATACTTTTGCTGGCAGTTGGGAGAGTAAACTTAGTGTTTCTCAGAATTCTTGCTGGAAGTTGAAGACAGACAAATCATTTTTCTTGTTGCAGCTCCACTGATGTGCAGCTCAGAATTCTGTATGGAAAACCTCCAAACAGCTGTGTTCTTAGCAAACAGCAGTGTTTAAATGTTGCAAGCCACTGGTTTCATTGTGAGGTTTCCTGACGTTTCTTGGGAATGCATAGTTTAGTATCAGATAATAGCAAACCCTAAAGCTTTGTTACTTTTCAGTGTATGTGCTCTGTTTGCTCTCTACAGTCTTGCTTCTATGGGAATACTGTGAATCCAAATCCCCCATTCCCCTTCCCCCTGCCCGAAGACACCCAGTAACAGAGTGGCTGATGTAGAGCTGCGGTAGGTGGAAACGGAGCAGCTTCACCAAAATCATTAGATAGAGGCACGGTGTTCACTCCCAGCAGGGCTGGGGTTTGCGTTCAAGCAAGATTTATTTAAAACGATAAAATCCATTTTGCCATTGCATTGGAACTTGGTTTATCCCCTTTTTACAGTCAGTTACACAAAAGTCGCTGAACTAAAGGAACGACATCCATGTGGAAATTCCTGGCCCCTGCCTTTGGACTGGGCTGCATCTCTGGGCTTCTGAGAGTCTGAGTTACTTCCAGATGCCAGCTTTTTTAGGGGGGTGTGATACATAATTGAGAATTGCATTGGTAATTCTAAAAGTAGCCTCCCAAACTTCTGTATTTCTCTGGGGTGGAGAATATGAAATAATTAATTTCTGTTCATTTGCTCTCACAGGAATAAATTCTAAAGCTCAGTTCCTTCTGCTGCTGCGTTCTCTAGCCCAGTGTCAGTCAGGCCGATCTGTAACGTGACTTCTCTCTACCTTCTCACACAGAGTGCGGGTACGGCTGAGTGCGTTGCTGCCGGGTGGCTGCACTCACTTCCCTTTTCCACACAACCTCAGCTGCTGCTCCATGAGAGTCCTTCCTCCGGGAGCCCCTTACGGAGCGAATGGCAGCCGCCCATCAGGGAAGGTGTAACACAGCTCAACCCGTACAGTAACGAGTGCACCGCCGAGACTCTGCTCACTGTTTTCCCCATCTCCACCGCGTCTTTCCCATGAGGAAAAGCAGGTTGAGTGCCTAACCAGACCTGTATGTGCGCAGGCGAACGGTGCGGACAGCCTCGGGGTCCTTCCGCGGGGCGCGGCGCACGCGGCCTGGGCCGCGCCGCTCCCACGCGGTTTGAGCCGCGCGCCGCCGGAGCTGGCGCTGAGGGGCTCAGGGCCGGGCCGTGAGGGACTCGGGCTGTAGGGGAAGAAAGGTCCGAGCGTGCCGCAGCCATGCAGCGCCGGAAAATAGACAACCGCATTCGAGTGCTGATCGAGAATGGGGTGGCGGAGCGGCAGCGGACCCTCTTCGTGGTGGTCGGTGACCGCGGCAAGGACCAGGTAACGCTTTCCCTACGGGCAGGCCCTGCCTGCGGGGCCGGTGTGTGTGTGCTGATACCGGACCCGGGCTTAGAGGAACGGTTGATCGGTGATCCCCGGTAGCGGCGTTTTCCTCAGCACAGGATGAAAACAATGGCTGTCTCAGGTGAGGTAACTCCCTCGAAGGGGCTTGCACGGGGTTTAGGAGACTGTCCTGCAGTACCTGCGGATTGAGACGCTCGTAGACATTAAATGAAAGCGAGCACAGGCAAATCGGATTTGCAAACTGAGACTAAAGATAGATAGTGAAGCGGATAAAGGGTCTGGAGAACGAGTTTTGAGAGGAGCAGCCGAGGGATGTTCAGCCTGGAGAAGAGACGGCTGAGGGGAGATCTTCTGGCTCTCTACACCTCCCGGAAAGGAGGCTGGAGTCAGGTAGGGGTCGGTCTCTTCTCCCAAAAAACAAGCAACAGGGCAAGAGGGAAGGGTATCAGATTGCCCTAGGGGAAGTTTAGGTTGGGCATTATGAAAAATATCTTCACTGAGAGGGTTGTCAAGACTTGGACCAGGCCACCCGGAGCAGTGGTGGAGTTCCCATCCCTGAAGGGGTTTCAAAACCTTGGAGATGTGGTGCTGAGGGACCTTGGTTAGTGGTGACCTGGGACTGCTGGTTAATGGTTGGACTCCATGATTTCAAAGGTCTCTTCCCACCAGAAGGATTCTGTGATTCAAACCAACCTTGGATTTGAGAGTACAGTTGATGAAGGTGTCTGTGTTTTGGCAGGTGGTTATACTTCATCACATGTTGTCTAAAGCAACTGTCAAGGCCAGACCCTCTGTGCTGTGGTGTTACAAAAAGGAGCTGGACTTTAGCAGGTGAGATACTTCTTGTGTTTCGTGCTGTGCTGGCTGCTCTGTGTGAAGCAGAAGCTTTGTGACTGGTCTGATGAGCACAAGTTGAATGATTGGGCCATAGGAGAAACTAAATTAGTTCTGGGAGGGGCTACAGGAAGTCTGCTCTTGCAGAACTAAACTTTGCTGCCCACAATACAATTGTCATCAGCACTAGGTACTTCCAGTTTACTTCTGTAGCTCTTTGGTTCTGAACCCATCTCTCTCTCACCTTTTTAACCTCAAAAGGCCAGATTCAGTTCTGTGATTCCAGCCAAGTGGTTTGCAAAGCCAGTTGGTTCTGTGCAACTTGGACTGAGGGCAGATGGGAGCATACCATGACAGCAGCATCTTGGATCCATGATGTTTTCCTTGGAGGCTGCTCTCTGACTTCTAGTTAGGTCTGAGGGTAGACCTGAATGCACATTGCTCAAAGCTTTTTCCAAGGAAACTTCTCTGTCATTTTGTTCTCCAGCCACCGCAAGAAGAGGATGAGGCAACTGCAGAAGAAGATTAAAAGTGGAACTTTAAGCATAAAGGACGATGACCCCTTTGAGCTGTTCATCGCAGCCACAAACATTCGCTACTGTTACTACAACGAGACTCACAAGATTCTTGGTAACACTTTTGGCATGTGTGTGCTCCAGGTGAGGATGGGGAGATCTTGGGCTGTAACATCATTGCACTGAGATCTGCTTTCAGCTCCAGTGTTGCAGGAATAGATTTTGTTGCTTTTGTCATTTTAATTGCAACAACCTTACTCATCTTTTACAAGCTCTGTGAGGGTGAGGCAGCCTTGCTGGCAGGATTTTAATGTGATGTTGGTCAATACAAATGTGAACTCTGAACTAAATTTTCTCAGAGCTTTAGGTTTTCAGTTCCTTTTAGGAGGTGCTAATTGTGCTGATGAGCTCTAGGCAACCTGGAAGTTCTATTTATTTCCTAGGATTTTGAAGCCTTGACTCCAAATCTGCTTGCTAGAACTGTTGAAACAGTAGAAGGAGGTGGAATCGTGGTGATTCTCCTCAGGACTATGAACTCGCTGAAGCAGCTCTATACAATGACCATGGTATGTTCAGTGTAACTGTTATGGGCTATGATCTTCCTTCCATCATCCTTCCTTCTTCATTCCTCTGTCACTGAATGTCTTATGCCTAGGCAGTTCTGCCAGGCTCTGTGTCTGGGAATGCTGCTGGGTTGTAAGGAAGCAATGCTCCTCAGTCACAGGTGTAACTGTCTTCTTTCACAAGAGATTTGGAAGCTATTTATGGTAGCTGCCCACATTACAGAAAATTTAAGTGAAAAATGAGCCTTTTGAGTATTTTGTGACCTGTTTCTGGGTGAGAACAGCTTTACAACTACTATGCACACTGGGTGTGCTCAACCTAGAGCAGGAACAGTTTCTGTTAGTAGTAATGGCAGTGGACAAATTAAAGTGATGGACCAATTTTTCCTAGCATCTCTGAGGTGTTCTGTACCTAACAGAATGGACCTGTCAGTCAGGCAAGAATAAGAGCCTTGTGACAAGTGTTGGTGGGAAAAGTCCATTTTTAACAAGCCTTTGGAAAGTGAGAGTGTTTCACAGCCAGCAGAAAATCCACACTCTCTCTGGGATCTGGAGTGGATGGGAAGGGAGAACGTAATTCACAAGAGTGGAAAAGAAATTGGATTGTCCTATGAGTAACAACCTTGTAAACAATCACTGCTGCTGTTGATTCCCCAGAGTGACTTTTCCCTTTTTGCTTCAGGATGTCCACTCTCGGTACAGGACGGAGGCACACCAGGACGTGGTGGGACGGTTTAATGAGAGGTAAGGTATTAA
Source organism: Indicator indicator (assembly GCF_027791375.1). Classification (NCBI taxonomy): domain Eukaryota; kingdom Metazoa; phylum Chordata; class Aves; order Piciformes; family Indicatoridae; genus Indicator; species Indicator indicator. The sequence goes on from NC_072030.1 coordinate 18,394,979, forward strand.
AGGTGTCAGGGGTGTAGGCTGTTGCCCAAGCATCTGGAACAGCAGCTTGTATTCACATTAGGAAAGCATCCCATAGCTTTGCATGAGAGTGGAGCTTGGCTGCTTCAGTGGAGTTCATACGTTCTGTTCTGGGACTGAATAGAGTCTGGTGCTGGAGGAATTTGTATACAAAATGTTGGTGTATGGTACAAGGGACAAACAGACCCAAATTTGGAAATGTTCTCAGTCCCATTCTTGAAGTCCTCTTGGAGGAGACCTTTGAGATCACCTGCTCTCTAGAGCTCACAATCCTGCCACTAAACCGTGTCCCTTGGCCCCACATCCACACAACTTTTAACCCTCTCCAGGGATGGTGACTCCTCTGCCTCCCTGCGCAGCCTGTTCCAATGCCTGACAACCCTTTCTGGGAAGAAGTTTTCCTGATACCCGACCTCAGCCTCCCCTGGCACAACTTGAGGCTATTTCTTCTTGTCCTGTCACTTGTTGCATGCGAGAAGAGACCAAGCCCCACCTGGCTCCAGCCTCTTTTGAGATAGTTGTAGAGGGCAATGAGATCTCCTCTCAGCCTCCTCTTCTGTAGAAACAAATGCTCCAGGTGCAGCCAAGTTCAGATTCTTGCACTGTAAAACATGAAACTGCCTGGTGTGGAGGACTCTCTGGTTTTATAAGTCTCCTGCAGGTGTTTTCTCTGCCTCTGTTGTATCAAGCAAGCAGCTGTTACCCAGTGAGCAAGGCCTAGCTCACACCACAGGCAGACTGCAGGAATTGTTGCATTTGTGTGCAGCTGGTTACGTGATGTCAGAAATTAGATGGAAAGGCTGAGCAAGCCAGTGCTGACTGCAGGCTTTGGTGGCCAGAGCTTGTCAGAATTGCTGTGCATTCACATCTTACATTTTTATGCAGCTGCTCCCCACTTAAATGCTCTCTTGGTTGTCTGTAGTTAGCATTCTGTGGAGACAGCCTGGTAAGTGGGTGTTTGTTTTTTGGATAGATGATCCTGATTTTATGATAAGAGATACCCTGCCAGTTGTGTGAGGTTGTCATAACTCAGCTGTAAGTAGCTGTAGCTGTAAAGAAGAGTTTAAATGAAGCCCCAAAACACAGGGCTGGTGCTAGTGTTCTTGCTGAGTTGCCTTTGCTTTGCTGCTCAGGTTCATCCTCTCCCTGGCCTCGTGCAAGAATTGCATTGTGATCGATGATCAGCTGAATATTTTGCCCATCTCCAGTCATGTTGCAAACATCACACCTGTTCCACCCCAGTCACAGGTCAGTAAGCAACATCAGCCATTTGCTCCTGGGCGAAAGTGGTCTGTGCTGGCCCCACAGTGTGTTAAAGATCTTGAAAAGGAGGGAGCTTTCCCTTCACTCTGATTTATGTCAAATAATGGTCTTGCAGAGAGGAAGCAGAATGTTCTGCTCTGGTGGAGTGTGGGAAGCTGTCTTTTCTTTCTATCCTTGTTTTTTTTTCCTGTCACAGTTTGGGTTTTTTTTTTCATATGTGTGCTTGCCTGTATTGATTTTCCTGTATTGCTGCTTAGCCTTGTGAGGTGCCAGAGTGTCCTTTATTAACCCCCTTAAGGCAAATCCTGTGCTTGCAGGAGGATAGCCTGCGGCCACAGGACTTGGAGCTGAAGGAACTGAAAGAAAGCCTGCAGGATACACAGCCTGTAGGAGTTTTGGTGGATGGTTGTAAAACCCTGGATCAGGTTGGTGTGGTGGTGAAATCTGAGACACTCTGTGCTGGATGGGTCACTGTAGGTACTGATGTTTGTGTCTCATCTTGCATGTCATCAAATCTAAGTGTGAACAGTGGTGGGTGCAGCCTTGGAGAATTTCCTTGACAAATGGGTTTGGCCATGGTGGCTCAGTGATAGTATCAGTGGTTTACTTCTTGAAGTTCAAATAAGTGGCAGGACTAGAATGGAGAAGCCCACCTTTAAAAAGATGATGTGGTCTCGGGGCCTGAGCTCAGCAGGAGCTGAACCTGTCCAGATTAGTTCTGAATGGCAGCTGAAAAGACTCTTTGAACATGCTCCTGTTGCTGCCCCCCTTACACTGCTTTAACTCCAGTTTGAGAGTCACTGACCCTGTTGCAATTGTCTTTCCTTAGTTCTGAGTATGCACTGAGAAGCTATAGTTCAGCCTGGGGGCTCCCAGAGCTCTGCACTGCTGAAGCCCTTTTGTAGTAGATCTTCTGACTGCCCAGGTGTGTGCCACATCTGGCACATCTGTCTGGGTTTTAATGTTTGTCTCCCCCATCTTCTCCTTCTCTTCTTCCTGTTCTAGGAAGGAAGATAGATACTAGTGCTAAGAGTAAGTAATGCTGAATTTAAACACAGTTTATTTTTGTGGTTTTTTTTCCTGATCATCAGGCAAAAGCAGTTCTGAAATTTATTGAAGCCATTTCTGAGAAGACTCTGCGGAGCACTGTGGCATTAACAGCAGCCAGGGGCCGTGGTAAATCTGCTGCTTTGGGGCTGGCTATAGCTGGAGCAGTAGCTTTTGGGTGAGTGAGCCCCTCCAGTCTCTCAGGTTTTATTTGCATCCATGAGCTAAAAAAGATGTTGACAGAATCTGAATATATTTGTAATTTCCAGTCCTGCATCTCCTTTTTTATTCTTACTTCTTTTGATTGCTGCATGTGCTGATAGCCAAGTTTTTCTGTTTTATAGTAGTAATCAAAGCTCAGTCTTTAAAAATCAAGATGAACAGGCACAAATTATCACAGATGATCCTTAAGGTCCCTTCCAACCCAAACCATTTCTATGATTCTAAAGGAATCTGCTGAGTTTGGGTTATTAGGTAAAATCAAGTCCTCATGTAAAGAAAATACTCCACTTAGTATCTATGTGTAAAATGTCTTAAACTCCTGCTTTATTTTTCTGTGCAGTTACTCCAATATCTTTGTCACATCTCCAAGCCCTGATAACCTTCACACTCTCTTTGAGTTCATATTTAAAGGCTTTGATGCACTGCAGTATCAGGTAAGGAGAGCAAACTATCTGCCAGTACTGTCAGGAGGGGGTTTGCATCTCACCTGTGATTTTTGTGGACTCGTATTAGCTACCAGCATCCTCAGTCCTGTGCTGCAAAAATGAGTGATGGCACAGTTACGTTTCCTTCTCTGTTTTTCAGTGGGGTGAAACAGTTTGTGAAATAGTTCTTCATATAAGTAAATAATTTCTCAGTTCTGAGGCCTCTGAAGCTTTTGTTAAAGAGGTTTTGGGTAGGAGCTGAAGGGACAGTGTGCTCTCAATGAGCTTGTTTGGATGCTGCTGCTACTTTCTTCAGTCTCAGCTTGTTCACACTGTTGTGCAATGTTTTCTGTCAGGAACATCTGGACTATGAGATTGTTCAGTCCTTAAATCCAGAGTTTAACAAGGCTGTGGTCAGAGTGAATGTGTTCAAGGAGCACAGACAGACCATTCAGGTAACTTTTGCACTCTTGCCCTTCTACTTCTTGCTCCTAACTGTTGGTGTTCCCAGAGCTGCAGCTGTTGTCATGTGAAGCCTGTTCATCTTATGTCATCTGTAACTGTTCTGATTGACTTTGCCTTAGGGCAGACAGACTTTTGCTTCTGGTGACTTTCACAAAATAGCTTATTTGTTGCTGTGAATGACTTATGCTTTACAAAAGCTGCCTTGGTAATTGCTTGTCAGCTCTTTCTTGAAACAAGAGCAAAGGGAGAGGAAAGAAGAAGAGAAGGAAGAGCAAATGTTTTGAGTGGTTGCATTTTCTTGCTTTTCATGATCTCTTGTGTAGGTGTGAGCTGAAATTCCCCCCCCACCGACAATAACCAGGCTAGCCCAGTCTGGAAGCAAATGAAGGCTGTATTTACAAGCAGAGTCTAAAATCTACAATGAAATGCAATGAATATGTACAAATATACAAAATTCACAACATTTACAAATATATACAATCAACAGAAGAAGCACAACCGATCTCCCTTTGCTTCCCCCCAAGGGGACCCTCCCAAAGGGGCCTCTCTCTCTCTCCCAGGAGCTTCCCCCCAGACCCCCCTGGACAGAGAAGCAGAGTTTAGTTAGAGCAGAAAGTTGTTAACTTAGCTGCCAAGGTCAGTGTGTTATCTTCAGCCAGAAGAGAAGAAGAAACAGCAGCCAGACAGCCCAGCAACTGGCCCCACTGCCGAACGCAGAATGTGCAGAGTGCCTACTTTGTTTTGGGTAATAGTTCTTAAACATTTCTATCTATCCAATGGAAGTGTTTAGAACAATCGTTATTTTGCTTTCTTACACCCAATAGTGACTTATTTACATTCTTTCACTTTCTCTGTTCTGAACTTTGCAAGGAAAAATTAAAAAGACAGTTTCAAACTATCACATCTCTGCAGAGAGAAAATACCCAGAACAGGCTGGCATGACCCAATCCTTGTTGGGTGACATCAACCCTCTCCCAGCTGTCTTCATGTCTGAGTCTCGGGCTGGATGGCCATGGAGAGCCCGCACAGCAAACGGTCTCTCAGGGCTCCAGCTCTGCCAGCTCTGGCATTTCCAGACCAGCTGTTGCTGCCAGTGACATTGCCCTCTCTCCTGCCTTGCAGTACATACACCCTGCTGATTCTGTGAAGCTGGGTCAAGCTGAGCTCCTTGTGATTGATGAAGCTGCTGCCATTCCTCTCCCCTTGGTGAAAAACCTGCTAGGCCCTTACCTTGTCTTCATGGCCTCTACGATCAATGGGTAAGGCTTGAGCAGCATCTGTCTGCCTGGGCAGGCAGTTGTGCAAGTGCCAGAGGACTATTTCCTATCTGCAGTAGTGTGTTTACTACACACTGCTACATCAGGTCATGCTAATTCTTGATCTGCCGTGGAACCACTCCTTAAAATAACCCAGGGTCAGTACCTGGACTTACTGCTTTGGTACCACTGTGGATTCTTAAGTGTTTGACTTGCACCTTCTCTATTCTGCTACAAGGAGCAAGTACATAAACAGGATTCTGCTGTCTGGTAGGAGAGAGGGGAGAATGACATCTTCCTTCCAGGGTGGTGAGACCAAGAAAGTGCCAGTGTAGGCTGCCCTGTCCTACATGGGCAAGAGCATCAAAAGGCAGCCATTCTCACACAGACTTCAGAATGGCTGCAAAGCTCTGGATGGCAGTCTGGTTCTGTGCTGGAGCTTCCCCATGACTCAGGATTGCTCTTTGGTTGTTTGCTGCAGACTTTTTTGTCACCTGCTTTTCAGGTACGAGGGTACTGGTCGCTCGCTGTCCCTGAAGCTCATTCAGCAGCTCCGTCAGCAGAGTGCACAAACTCAAGTCACCCTGACAGCAGAGAACAAATCTACAGCGACAGCTAAACTTGCCTCAGGTACTCCACTGCATTCTGGCCTGTGGTGTACAGCCATGATCTCTGGTGCTGCTGGCTGGCCAGCCCTGGGGTTATCACATGTGTACTTTGAACCTGTAGGAGGGTATTGGTATGGGAAAATGAAGGAATTCTCTGTTTTTCCTCATGATCTTCAGATGTAAAGGCTTTGAAGTCATGAAACCTATAGGAGTCATGATTTTCTAATCTCTTGGGAGCTGCCTTCAGGAGGACACTGATCCTGCTGGATTCTTTGCTAGCTGTGGCTTCCCAAACCTGATGTTCTCCTCTGAAACCTGTTTGCAGCTCGTACGTTGCATGAAGTCTCCCTCCATGAGTCCATCAGATATGCCCCTGGTGACCCTGTTGAAAAGTGGTTGAATGACCTGCTCTGTCTGGACTGTCTCAACATCACCAGAATCATCTCTGGCTGCCCACTGCCTGAGACTTGTGACCTGTATCCTTACTCACATGGTGCTCTGATCAAAATATGTTGCTTTTGGGTGAAGGAGGCTTTTTCAGTTCCTCTAATAGTGAGGTTCTCATGTTAGCTGGAGAACCTCAGCATCTGATCTTTGGGCAAAAGTCTATGAGGATCTCTTACCACTGCCTGATGAGGCTGGTGGGTTGTGTTAGCAGGACATTTTACTGCACAGACAGCCCTAAGGAAGGGTTGGTTGAAGGGAAGTCCTTGCTGGAGGTTAGCTTTGCAGATGAAGGGCATGAAAGCTGTGAACACTGCTCCAAGTCACTCATGCTGTAGAGTCTAGGAGCAGAAGCCAGCATGCAGGCCAGTGCTGTATTAAATCTTACTACTAAACCACTGAGGGCTTTTTCCTTCTTTCCAAGGAGGCTGTTTCCTTAACCTCTCTGGTTAGATACTATGTGAACAGAGATACACTTTTTTGTTACCACAGAGCATCAGAAGTTTTCCTGCAGAGGCTGATGGCCCTCTATGTGGCTTCACACTACAAGGTAAAGCTTGTGCCCCTTCTAGCAACATTTCAGCTAGGACTTTTATGGAGGGAGCAGTGCTTGTCTGGTTCTGTTGGCCTAAATGAAATGCCTGAACAGCTTCAGTTGCTTCTTGTTGTATGCAGATCCATGGTTTCCTTTCTCCAGGATGATCTCTGCCTTGGTGTTGGATGAATGTACTGAATTTACAGATATCTGCAGTACTTTTGCCTTGAGTAATTCTGAAGGCTAAATTCTAGATGAACCTGCAAGCTTGTCAGAGTAGTGTCAGTACAGTTCTCTAGTGCATTCTAATCTCAGCTTAGCCAAAAGAGTCCCATGGTACTACTGAAAAGAGGAATAATTAATCTCAAGGTTTCTCAAGGCCATGGGTGACTAAATGTGAGTGAAGTCAATAAGTACTGAAGTACTCAGCACTAAAAATGTTACACTTAAGATTTGGTAGTTTAAGGGATAAGTAGCTGTATAAAAACAGGGAGTTCAGTTCCATACCTATTAGAGCAAGAGGTTTCACTTAAGAAAAAGACATGCTGTCTGGAAGGGTAACAGCCATGAGCTGGCCTGTGGGCTTCAGCCATCAGCAGAACTAGTGCCAAGTTTCTTAATAGCCCCGACTTCTGAAACTGGAGGATTATTTACAAGTCAGCTACTAACATTAGCCTGGACTTTGGAGCTCTTCTCATAGACTATTTTTTCAACTTTCTGGTATGTTTTTACCCCCCAGAACTCACCAAATGACCTCCAGATGCTATCTGATGCACCTGCCCATCACCTTTTTTGCCTTTTGCCACCTGTTCCACCTACCCAGAACTCACTACCAGAAGTACTTGCTGTGGTCCAGGTAATGTTTCCAGCAGTCCTTTCATTTGCAGCATAACTGCAAAAATACAGACTCCTCAGATGTAGCTGCTTAAGAGTGTGGAAGTATTTCAGTCCTTGACTGTTGGGTATCTGGCTCTCTGCTTTCTTCCTGAAGAACACAGATTCTTAGCTGTTTGACACATCCAGTTAAATCTACTGCCTCTTAACAGGAGCAGCCCTGTTTAAATGAGAGCTGCCTGACATTTAAAGAGAACTGGTGGGACAAGCTTCTGTGTTTGTTGTTGATGGAGTACAGAAAATGCACAGAGTACTTTCTGTGCTGTCTTCAGGCTTCTGTTGCAGCCTGGTGTGGTGCTGCTGCATCAGGGGTACCCAATGTGCTTTGGGGGAAGCCTTTTTTCCCTTCATGGTCTGTTACCTTTTCTGGCAGGTGTGCCTGGAGGGAGAGATCTCTCGTCAGTCCATCATGAACAGCCTGTCTAGGGGAAAGAAAGCTTCTGGTGATCTTATTCCCTGGACCATTTCAGAGCAGGTGAATGATCCAGCTGTGTAGAACCATAGAACTGTTGAGGGTGGAAGAGGCCTCTGAGATCATCCAGTCCAACTGCTTGCCTAATGCCCTCAACCCCAGCACTACTGCTAAGACACCACCACTAAACCATGGCCCTCAGCACCACATCCATGCATCTTTTAACCCCCTCCAGGGATGGTGACTGCACCACCTCCCTGGGCAACCTGTTCCAATGCCTGAGAACCCTCTCTGGGAAGAAGGTTTTCCTAGCATCCAAACTGAACCTCCCCTGTCACTTGTTGCATGTGAGAAGAGACCATCTCCCACCTGGCTCCAGCCTCCTTTGAGGTAGTTGTTGAGGGCAATGAGGTCTCCCCTCAGCCTCCTCTTCTGAAGGCCAACAGACCCAGCTCCCTCAGGCATTCCTCACAAGGCTGGTGTTCAGGGCCCTTCACCAGCTCAGCTGCTCTGCTTTGGACACACTCCAGCACCTCAGTGTCCTTGTAGTGAAAGGCCCAAAACTGACCACACTACTCAAGGTCCTCATACCCAGGGTATGTTTCAGCACTATTCTTTGTTTCCAGAGCACCCATCTGTGTGCCTCAAACTGACTCTTCTGTCTCTTGCACAGTTCCAGGATCCAGACTTCGGGGGCCTGTCTGGTGGGCGTGTTGTTCGTATTGCAGTTCACCCGGATTACCAGGGGGTAAGGTAGCTGGGAACCTGCTTGCTCTGAATAGTCAGCAGTGGTACCATGAGAAAGGATGTGCAGGCAGGATCCAAGAGGGCAAAGATTTCAGGTGCTCCAGCTTTCAGCATTTTGAGTTTGGGAACTGAGCCAGCGCTGGCTGCGTAGGTAGAGAATGAGGTCGGGTACTGCTCAAGGGCTGCCACAGGAGGCTGGGGACATGGCTTTCGTCTGGGTGAGTGGCAAGCCAGTCCTTCTGTCACCAGGCAGCACTGTAGCATGCCAGCAGCAGTATACAATCAAGGTTTGTAATATTTATTGAGATTACCAATTTTCATGCTGATGTTTTTGTCATTTTCTACCTGTCAGAGTTAAGTACAAAGAATTAATACTCAGTCCTAAACTGCCAGCTGGGCACTCCCTAGTGATTTGGGTCATCCAGGTTCTGTAGTGCCCTGCTCTGGGGAGCTGCTGTGTAGCAAAGAAATGGAATTTTTGCAGGGAGTGAGTGGCCTCTGCCCTAGTGATTGTTAATGGGTTTGTAAGGGGAGAAAGTTGTTGTCTCTTGTTGAAAACCAGACTGATCCCTTTGCTTACAATGCCTTCCTGTTTCACAGATGGGCTATGGCAGCAGAGCTCTGGCCTTGCTGCAGATGTACTATGAAGGCAAATTCCCCTGTCTGGATGAAAAGCCAGTTGAAAAGCCCAAAGAAATTGCAACTGTAAGCAGTGAGGTATGGAGCTCAGTACATTTGTTGTGTTTTCTGGGTTTGCTTTTCACTGTAACTCTCAATAATGATTTTGCTCTGCAAGGAGGAAATACCTATCATCATTTTTAGAAGAAGATACTTCATTTTCAGATTTCTGTGAGGATTGCTACTAAACCATTTCCTCTGTGTTTTTTCAGACTGTTAGCTTGTTAGAAGAGGTTGTGACCCCTCGGAAGGACTTGCCTCCTTTACTTCTCAAGCTGAGTGAGAGACCAGCTGAAAACCTGGACTATCTGGGGGTATCCTATGGCCTGACCCCAAGATTGCTCAAGTAAGGCATTATTCCGTTTGCTAGTTACATCCACAGCAAAAATACAACTATATAAAACATTCTAATCATACCAAACATGTAAATAATACAATGTACAGGTACAGATGCAGATAGTTTGTCCCTTGGGTATTCTCTTTATATCTGCACATTTCACTCAGTTCCTAGAACTGGAACAGCTTCCTGTCCACTTCTCCTGTAAGGTCTTTTCTTGATGGGCTAATCCTGAGTGCATCCTTCAGGGTGGTTTCTCCTCAAACTCCTAAAGGCAAACCCATCCCTTCTTGGTTGCTCCTGTGAGCCTTCTAAACAGTTAAGCAGCTTTTATTGCTCAGTCCTTCTGGACTAGAGAAGAGCCTGTAATAAGCAGAGAGAAGTTAAATACTACTTCCTGTGACCTGTAGAAGGTTGAGCTCCTTCTGACTTTAAGGATAGTTGTTAGTTCCCTGGTTAATGTTTTCAACCAGCAACTGCAGCTGCTTCTTGCTTTTCTTACCATGGAGAAGCTGTATTACTGCAATACATCATTTACTAATTTTTCTTAAGGTTTAGCTCAATGTTGCAACCTAGTTTCATGTAAAAACTCACAGTTCTAGGCTAAATGAAACTCTGGGTTTCTGAGACTTTCTCTTTTGCTCCCTGGCAAGCAGGCTGCAAAGTTCCACCCAGCACGTGATGGGGAGTTGTTTAGCTGTGCAGGAGATTTCAGATGGTTGTTGTGAAATAGTTCTAACCCTTGCCAGTTATAAAGCACATGGTTCAGATGTCTTTATTTGAATGATCCCTGTCAGGGCAGACAAGGAAAGTAAAGTATTTCATTGGGTTTTTATAGTTATTTCACTGTTAGCTGTGGTGGGAGAGATAAAAGAAGGATGAACAGTGGGATGGGGAGAAGCTGGGCTGCACATGTAGGGCTTCCTGCTGAAATTTACATCCCATGACCTGTGGGGGTGGGTTGCCAGTGACAGTTGCTTTGGAGCCTGGAATCTTCCTCTTGCCTGGGATGCCATGTTTGTTCTCAGCAGGTCTCTCCATACTAGTCCTCCTCTTACTGGGCAAAATGAGTTGTAGGATCGGTTCACAGCTAAGATGGAAGAGGAAGAGAAGAATGGAAAACAGAATTTGGCTGATCAGTCTGGGGTTCTCTCTGGTCTCTCTGGGAGTTGCCAGGGAAGAATCTTCATTTGTTGGAGAGCAGAGTCTCTGAAGTGAACTGCAAATCCTCAGCCCTCACCTGTCTGCCAGTGTTTCAGGGAGGCCCTGGAAGCCTGTCAGATGCAGTAGCTCATGTACCACTCTTTGCACATCTGTTCATTCTTTGTCAGAATCATTTCTCACTCCTGAGTCAGGACCTCAGTCCTTTGATGCTGTGTTCTGTCAGTGTTCATTTCAGCAGTTGCTGGCTGTCTCTTGCAGACTTTTGCTTCCTTTTCACCAGTGCAGGAGGTAGATTGCACTTAACCACAAGTATCCCTGTAGCATCAACAGCTCCACACTCCTCAGTGCCTTTTGTCTTCTCCATGTCCCCAGGTTTTGGAAACGTGCTGGATTTGTGCCCGTTTATCTAAGGCAGACACCAGTAAGTAGCACAGAGTTCCTGAAGGCAGTCACTGGGCATCTCCATTAGCTTCTGGGAGGTGTGATTTGGGTCAGGAAGGTTTTCTGCGGTTACACTGGGGGCTTGTTTTTGTTCTTTGGGTCTACAGTCAAGTAAAGGAGTAAAGTTTTAGGGCTGTAAGTGTGGGTTTTTTAAGTGGTTTGCTCTTCAAAAATGAGAACGAAGGTGCTGCTGTTGAGGGCTATTAATAAAGTACACAATGGCCTTCAGCTGGCTGCTCCTGACTGCTTCCAAAGAGTAGCACTGGCAGTTACAGGACTTTTGGGGAGAATAAATTGTTCCATGGCACTGCATTTTGCTCTTGCTTTTTCTGTCTCTTGAGCTGTCCTTGGAATTTGCAATACCAGGTGGTTACTGGTTCCCTCAAGAAGGCAAAATCCCTCAGCACTGGGATCTAGCAAGTTCTGGAAGTTTACCTTAGGGAGTGGGGACCAGTAGCAGTCAATACCTGTGTTGTTGATTTAGAAGACCTTTGCCTTCTTCATCTGAGCACAGAGTGCAGAAGGTTGATGATGATGGTGGGAAATGTTTCTTACTTGTTAGAATGACCTGACTGGGGAGCACTCCTGCATCATGCTGAAGATGCTGAATGATGAGGACACTGAACAGGAGTCTTGGCTTACTGCCTTCTGGAAAGGTAACTTCCATTTCCATAATGCAGAAGAACCTTCTGGGCCACTGATTGTAGATGTCCACAGGAGATGTTTATTTTATCATCTTGTCCCACAGATTTTAGGAGGAGGTTCCTTTCTCTGCTTTCCTACCAGTTCAGCACCTTCTCTCCTTCACTGGCATTGAATATTCTACAGAACAAAAATACCAAGCAGCAGCCACAACCAGGTGAGTGTCCTGGCTCACAACCTTCAGGCAGATTGCAGTTCAAAGTCTTACCTGCATGTTTAGCAGAGTTCTCAAACACATGCATTGGTTGATGTCTCTTGTGGAGTGCCATGAGTCACTCTGGGTCAGGTAACAGGATTACACACTGGTTTGTTAACCACAAAAATACTTTGTGCTTCTGGGGAAAAGCTAGAAAGACATTTCATGCCACTGAAAACAGGTACGAGTGGGGAGTTTGGTGGGTTTTTTTTCCTTGCTATTTTGATTGAAGATTTAAGTAACCCAAAATTAGACTGCAACAACTAAATGCATGATAAGACATGGATGGATTCTGACAACTGCCAAACCCAGCGTGGAATTAAAAGGGAAGCCTCAGATAGCAAGGGGTCAGTACACAGAGCAGCTTGCTTAGGACCTGAGGAAGAAGGTTGTCATCAGAAATCTGGGAACTGGAACATGATGTCTTTCTAAGAGGCTTTGGTTCAGCTGCATGTTATTGGGCTCACTCCAGCACTTGGTGGGGGAAGCAAACAGGAAGTGTGACCAAGAGGGCCAGGACAGACAGTTGTAACAGACACTTCAGGCTTAAAAGCAAATTGCTGTTTTCTCACTGCGCCTGCCAGAGGGGAGTCCTCTTGAGAGGTAATTTGTGTCCTGTGGGGTTTGAGCACCTGTCTTGGTGGAAGAGTTTTGGCTGCTGCTACAAGGGAACTGTTTAACAACAAAAGACAGTTAAAGACTGGGCAGTGTGTTCCTCAGCCTCACTGTTTTCAGTCTCTGTGGCATCATCAAGTCGGTGACACTGGTCTGGTTTGGCAGTTGCAATGCCAATGACAGATGGATGTCTGTTTGAAAAGGCTTTGCATAGCCAGGCCAGCCTGAGCAGCAGGGTTGTACCTGGTGTGTTGAATTCTGAAGGGTGTTGGGAAGTGAGCCTAGGGAGTGGCACTTGGCTTTTCCTTCCTGCTGACAGAAGGAACAAGTTAAATACTGAGATCTGGGCAGCTGTGAAGAACAGTCTTGACACTTTGGTCTTCGTGTTGCACCCCGCAGCCATCAGCCGTGCTGACTTAGAATCAGTTTTCATCCCCTATGACCTGAAGAGGTTGGAGATGTACTCTCACAACATGGTGGACTACCATCTCATCATGGACATGGTGCCTGCCCTGGCCAGGATGTTCTTTCTGCACCAGATGGGAGATGTGTCTCTCTCTGCTGCACAGTCGGTATGTATGGCTGTGACCAGCCACATCAGCTCTCTTGCTGCATGTCCTAGGAATAGCTTCCAGTTTCATCTCAGCTTTAAAACAAGACTTCAGTTACTTGCTGCTTCTGGAGTCCTCTTCCTGATTTCCCCTCCTTGTGGAGCTCTTCCACCTTTAGTATTTGCTTTGAATAAAAGGTATCCAGGGGTCATATTCCATTGTGTGTTCAGTGAAGCATGCCATGCATTTATAATATGATGAGAAGGTTGGGTGCTGAGGCACTGGAACAGGTTGCCCAGAGAAGCTGTGGAGGCTTCAACCCTGGAAGTGTTCAGAGCCAGGCTGGATGAGGCCTTGAGTAACCTGATCTAGTAAGAGGTGTCCCTGCCCACGGGAGGGAGTTGGAGGTAGATGATCTTTAAGGTCTCTTCTGACCAAAACCACTCTGTGATTCTATGAACAGTGGCTTAAACCCCCCTCAGAATCTTTTGGATCATGATCTATTCTCCAGGAGAAACATGCTGACCTGTATTGAATATGGAATGCCAGCTGGCTTCTACAGAACCACTCTGGGGTGTCCCTGTGCATCTGAGCTCCAGGTTGTAGCAGGGAAGCCTTGTGTAGGGAGTGTGGAGGGTACTGTGTGTCTGTATTTGCTGGGAAAGCCTCTGCAACTGAAATACATGGCATGTCCTTAGGCTCTTTTCCTAGGGATTGGCCTACAGCATAAATCTCTGGACCAGCTGGAAAAGGAGGTGGAACTTCCCAGCAGCCAGCTGATGGGTCTGTTCAACAGGATCATCCGCAAAGTAGTGCAGGTGAGAGCATCCTGCAGGCTTTGCCTGGGGCCTGCTGGACCCAAGTGCAATTCCAGCCTGGTACTAAGAGAAGGCTGAATCAGAACTGTGTGTCTTTATCATGTCCCCAGTAACTGACTGTGAAGTTCTTTGTAAGATGGGAAAAATCCCAGTGGAAGAAGCAGGTAATTATGGCATTGATTTCTGTGGTGTTTTCTGAGGGAGGAGTGCTTAAGGTGTCCTGACCAAAATGCTGAGGACACAGCCCATGGCCCCAGCTGAGCCTGAGCCACTTGTTTATGATTGTTCAGTGCATTGGTGGCATCTCACCTCTGGGAAATAAACTTGCCAGTCTCTTTTAGGGGTAGATTTGGAGTCCAGTGAAATAACTGGAAACTTTTGGATCTGGATTTCTCTCTCTGATGTTGATTTCTTACTTCTTTTACAGTTGTTCAACACAGTCCAGGAAAAAGCTGTGGAGGACCAGATGGTGGCAACAAAGGATATTGTCATGGAGCCAACACTGAAATCTTTAAATGATGACTTGGTAATTATGAACTTTCTTCTTGATACATGTGTGAAGGCTTCATGGGGGTTCCCTTGAGTGTCATCTAAATTGTACAACCTAAATTTAATGTGCATGTTCCCTTGCAATCTGAATTTTTTTTGGATGGAAAGAATTCCACGTCACATCTGTCACATGATGCTGGTTAAAACCTGACAGCTTTGCATGCTTGTAGTCATCCTTTGTTAATCTGCAGCACAGATTTTCTGCAGAATCTGCTGAGGTGTTCCTGGAGTTCTACGCTACAAGTATACAAACATGAAAATGCAGCTATTGAAAAGGCAGAAGCTTCTCCAGACCATGTGGCATTTGGTTTAGGGAATTCAGTGGGAAAGGTGTTTCCCTTGGTCACTGCTGCACTGAGAATTTGATGCATCTGTTCTGTCCTGTTGTAGGAAGAAGCTGCTAAGGAATTCCAAGAAAAACACAAGCAAGAAGTGGGGAAGCTGAAGGACATGGACCTTACACAGTAAGAATTTGTCTGAGTCTCAAAGGCAGTTTTCCCCTGATACCTGTTTGGATGCCAGGTCACTAGCACGTCCTGCTGAGGCATGTGCACAAGGCTGTCATGGCTAAACCAGCAGCACATGAGAAGCAGCTGTGGGTGCTGTCAGCAGTGGCCGGGTGAGCTGAGCCTCTGCTGCTGCAGGGATGAGAACTTGGGGGCATTGTGCGCCTGACAGCCAGGAAGTAACTTGGGGAGCTGGTTCTGCTAGAGGCTGCTTTGTTTCACACTCAAAACATTGTTTCCTGTATGAATTGAGTGACCACTCCTGTTCAAGGCCATTCACCTGGTTACCCCAGTACTGAATTCATTGCCTGAGAGGTGTCACACTCCCAAGGCTGAACTTCCTTCCCTTTTTTTGCTTGCTGTTTTGAACAAAAAGCAAAAGCCTGTAAGCTAGCAGCTGACAGCTGATGTGCAGCTGTCTGTGTGGAGCTGTACCAGCTGAATTGTGAGGGCTGGCTCATTGTTACAGTGCTGCAAACAGAAGATGTGCTGCTGAGGGGAATGCTGGATCCATCCTCAGCTCTGTGCCAGTGCCTCTGGCATGAGCTTGAGCACATTCTTCTTTTACCTTTGCTCTCTTTTGTCATTTAAATAGGAAATTCTTAGCATGTCTCCTGTGTTAGTTTTGATCCTGGCTGTGTACAGTATGGTTATTGTACACATGGAAGTTTTGTAGCATGGAGTAATAAAGCAAGCTGCCTGGCTGCAAAACTGAGTTTCCTTTGCTTCTAGAAATTGTCATTAGTTGTCTTTAAACCAGGATACTCAGGTCCTGTTGTTTGCTGTCTGGCTTAGCTCTGTGTGCAGCTCCAGTGAAAGTAGTACCTGGCTGATTGAATTGTTCTCTGATTTAACCAAAAACCCCAGTATCAACCCCCCAAACCAAGAGAAAAAGAACAACCAAGGAGAGCTTTTCCTGAGTACACAGATGCATTTTACCTGCTGTGGAGCTGGACACTGAGTTGGGGCAGTTTACTTAAAGTGTCAGCAGATGTCTCTCTCTCTGGACTTAGTTCTACATGCCACTGATTTTCTTCCCTCTTTTTGTCTTACAAATCCTGTTCACTCTACTGACATCCCACAAAAGTCTGGTTTGGCTCTAGTTTAATCTCTGTTAAATCTGAGAAGAGGACTAAAAGCTTCTTTGACTCTTCAATTGTCTTATTTGAAGGAAGGGCAAAAATGGCTGTGACTGGACGAGACTTGCAAGTCAGTCACACTGGGAAAACAACCAGAATTGTGTGGCCTTCCAGTTTTCAGCATTGAGAGTGTTACATAGCTGCCATTTTGGAACATGTTCCCTTTTTGTTTGATGTGGTTGTTTGTTTTTTTTTTTTCCAGGAATAGATTTATGTTCTTGTCCATGAGGAGAGAGAGAGAGAGAAATCTCTTCTGAACCCTTTCAATGCAGGTTATAGAAAACTTAGCGAAGAGACAGAGTGGTTTGATTGAAAGGCTTTGTGCAGTGTAGCTCAGCCTTGTCTGAACAAAGGCAAGGCCATTCTGCATCTGTGAGAACTGGAGATGGAGAGCAACCACTCCATTTCTGCTACGTGTCTGCTTTGCCTAGTTAAATTGCCATGTAATTTCCAGGGTACTTGAACACCCAGCCAAGAGGCTTAGAACATGAGCTTATTTGAATAGCAATTGTTGTCTTAATTCCTCTTTTCAAAAGAAAGCTGCAGGTCTTCAGTTTTTCCTGGACTGTTGCAGAACTGCACTGTTGCAGCTTACTCCAGGTCTCAAAGCAGCTGCTAATTTAGCTGACTTCCCAGTGCATCCTCTTCCTTTACTACCACAACCATCCTTCTCTTTTTTTTTTTTTTTTTTTTGGAGGGGGGAAGAATTAAAAAGAGCTCTCAAGCTTTTATAAAGAAATCTATATAGTGAGTACGGATGTGCTTGTGGTCATCAGGTTTAAAGCTGCAGTGATTAAAGGTCTGCGTTTCAGAATCTGAGTGGGCAAAGAAGCCTACAGCACTGCCACTGTGACTGTTGTGTGGCCTTACTTTCTGCTCCCATAACAGGCCTGCTCCCCTCAGCACTCTGCTGTTCTGATGAGAGGCTTTCATAGAACAGTTTTGTGCTGTTTACGGTGGAGGTTCCTGAGAGAACTTCCTCTGGCACTGACCAGTTTTGGATGGGGACAGCTGTTGGTTGCCATTGACCTAGTTTGGATGGAGCCTGCTGATGGAGTTGTGACAAACTCCTGCATCTCTCTGCCAGTCTGGGTTTGTGTTTCCAAGTGCTGATTTGGTTGGGTGCCGAGGCAGTGGCTTTGTTTGTAGAGACAATCTGATCACTTTATTATTTTCCCTTTGTGCTAGCAACTTCACTTGGATTTTCCTTTCCCTTTTTCCCTTAGATACATTATCCGGGGTGACGACGAGGAGTGGGATGCGGTGCTGAGCAAAGCAGGACAGAACGCCTCCATCGTCAGCTTGAAAAGGTTGAGCACTCCCCAGAGGTCTCTCTGGTCTTTCCTGATAGCTTTGTTTTAATGTTTTTGGTTTGGGTTTTTTCCCCAAGAATTAAATGCAGATAAAATTAACTTAGAGGCCTTAACAGATTCTCAGTTTTCCCAGAGAAATCAGGCTGTGAGGAGCTGAGAGCTCTGCTGGGTACTCCTGGGGTTCCTGCAGCAGTGAGGCTGCTGCTGTGAATTCTATGTGGCTCTGACTGTCTTCATGGAACTCACTTGCTCGTTGTAACTTTTTGTCTGTTGACATTGATAAGGCTTGATCCTGATCATGCACAGAAACTGGCACTAGTCCTCCTTGGGCCACTTCTAAAGGAGGAACTCATTCCACAGAACTGTTTCACTTGCTCTGGGAGCTCACCCTGGCTGGGAGCTTGTGGCAGTCCCATTGCAGGCAGTGCAAATCCAGGGAGGAACAATTCCTTCATGCATGAACTTAAGCCTGCAAAATATTGAGCCTGCATTTCTGCAATTCCTTCCTTTTCACTCATCTTCTTTATTCTACCTTGCCCAGCATGGAGTCTTTCCTAATCTTTTCCTTGGGGATTTATAATTGGACTTGCCTGCTTGCTTGTTTCCCCTTCCTAAGGTGCCTGAGAGCGGAAGTAATTCCATGATCTCTATTCCACTCTTTGTACATTTGTGGGGGTTTCCTGAGTGCTGGAAGCTATGAGTTTCCAGAAGCCTTACAGGAATGAGAGAGTCTTGTCAGTGCTTATAAAGATCAGAGCTCTGTCATGTTTGCTCTAGTTGGAATCTAGTGCAGGAAGAAAATTCTATCCTTAAATCTGCCAGTGGTAATATTTTCCTAGGTACTCTAAATTCCAGATGCCCTTTTATGAATTGCCTTCAGGACACGCAACTTAAAGTCTTGGAAAGCAATGACAAGAGCTAAAAATCAAGGGCTTCAAAATGGGTTAGAGAAGCTGAAGACACTAGAAATCTAGGTCATACTCTTGCTCATGCTTTCTGCACCACCAGTTCAAATGACCCAAGAAACTGGAAATACTTTCTCCTAACCATGTTTCTACATAGACCCAGTCCCCCTTTTACAACAAAACCTTCCCAGCTGGAGGGGAATCTAGTGTATCTTTAACAGATATTTTGTTCCTGTTTCCCAGTGAGAAGAGAAAACTGGAAACAGCAAGAGGACCCAAGCAACAGAAGAAATTTAAGACTAAAGATATAAAGCAGAAGAGGAAGAAAGGCCTTTAAAGCCTTGAACTGAACAAGTGATGGATCTGTACTGGTCTCCTTTAAACCAAAATGCTTCATCTAGGGGGTGAGAGCTGGAGGGAAGGAAAAGCCTTGGAGGCATTTTTAAAGTTTGCACTGTGGGAGCACAGTGACATTGCCGGGAGATAGTCTGTGAAGAGTTCCTTTATGAAGTGTGACTGCAGAGCTTGAGCAAGGCACTGAGCAACACACTGGTGTGTCACCAGGGGGCTTAAGCAGCATTCCAAGGACTGTAAGCTTTCCTGCATCCTAATGGTTGGTGTCTTTATTAAAAAGGAATTTGGACAGCAAAGGACAGAAGAAGGTTAGGCTTTGGTGTGTGACTTTACCTTTTAGCACTACAGCACACCTTGATGCATGCAGCTCTGGCTCAGCAGCACTGCTCCTCCTTTGTAGTGAGGGAGTTCTCTGGTTGGCCACTCAGTGAGCACTCACCATGGTGGTACTTCAGACCCATGAGCTGGTCCTTGCAGAGCTTGCAATCAACACTCCTCTTCTGGAAGGCAGTCCTTAGTTCTGCTTGTTGTGCAGCTGTGACAAAGGCTGCTCCTGCATTCACACCACTGAGGAAGTCTCAGCATTCCCATAGCTTAGGAATTTACATTTCCTTGTTCTCAAGCAGGGCAGCAGGATTTAACAGGTGCTGGGGAAGCAGCTTTGGCCATGCTGTGTCACTGCTGTCTGCTGACCTAGAGCTGCTGCTTGGCTTTGGAGGAAAGTTTTGTGTTAAGTTTGTCAGGAAATCACAACTCTCATTCTGACATCTTGGTGATCTTCTCTTGGAGCTCAGAGGCCAGCTGAGCAAGAAAGCCACTGAAGTCCCTGCTCTGATACTCCTGCCTGGCAATAAACGCACACCAAGCTGGAACTGTGGCTTTTGTGACTGCAGAATTCCAGGTCTGGTGCCTGGCAGACTCCAGAGGCTGCAAAACTAGGGCAAACCTTTACCACGGAATATCCTTGTCCTAGACCTCATTTCCCTGGTACACTGTGCTGATGCTTCACACCATAGACCTCTGGAACACAAAGACTTACCTACAGCAGATACCCAGCTGAGTTATATTTGCTTGTAGATCTCACAGCTCCTTTTTTCCAGCAAACCCTTGAAGAAACAGTTCCATCCTGGGTAAAGACACTGTTTCTTCTCTAGGAGGTTGTTTTGAGAAGCATCTATGGTAAGTGTGGGCCTTGCACAGCACAGCCTGTGTACCCCTTTTGTTAGCAGGCCAAGAGATGAGAGTCAGTGGCCAGGACACATCCCCCACATTGTCTGGGTCAGCTGGGCCCTGCAGGCCTTAAAGGCTGGATGAGAGCCTGATCTCAGCCAGCTGTGTGGAAGAGCACCACCAGCAGCCTGCCCTGAACCACCTTTGAAGGGGTTGTGAAAGGAACAGACATGCAAGACACAAGAGGCATGAGGCTCTTCACAGCTGCTTGAGAGAGCCTCAGAAATCAAGGTGAGTGAATTCTCTAGTTCTGCTGGGGGAGGAATGAGGAGCTACCACCTCTTGGGGATGAGGTCTGCTGGGTGTGCTGCTGTCTGTGCTGCCTGACTTGGTTCTGGGACACAACCAAGTTGTGCCTTTCAGGGCACACACTCTGGCCATGGGAGTGGAGAGCAGCCCCAAGAGGGGAGCAGTGTGGCTGGATGGCTGGTCCTGGAGGCTGTTCTCTAGCCCAGGGAGAGGCTCTGCTGACCCAAAACCATGTTTCCCAGGGATACCTGTAGGACTGTGGCTTTCCAATGTCTTGCTTAGCTCAGTGCAGAAGCCTCTTGAGATGATCCCATGTGTCTGAGGGACAGTTACTGTAGTCAAAGGGGTTTATATGGATTGTCCTGAGCTGGTCACATCCTTTAGTCATGCAAGGAGGGGATGACAAAGATGTGGTTGAGGTGGTGGTCAGGTAAGGGACTGGTATGAAATAGTTACTGACTGAATATCATGGGCTTCATATTGCTTCATATTCTCTGCTTGGCAAGGTTCAGCTGTGATTTAATGGGTTGTGCAAGTCAAAGCTTTAAACACTTTTAGCGTGCTTTTAAAGCAGGTTGAACTCTGCTCTAAGAAAACAGTAATCCTTTGGATTCTCTAAGATCTGCAGACTGCCGGCTTGTTTCACCAGGGTGGGGGTACTTTGCTTGCTCTGGGTCTTACTGCCCAATGGGTTACACTATCAGAAGACTTTTTTGTTGGGGCATGTTCCTTCTAGTGCTAAGAAGATGCTGACTGAACTTCCTTAAAATGTAGAAATGGTGCAAATCACAATGCAGGTCTCAGGAGGGCTGTTAAAGCTGAGTTCTACTAATGGGCTCAAAACTGAAGTTTAAGAGAAGTTTTATTAGAGAACACCCATGTGCTGTGAGGGCTTAGAAATGGGTCTGTGTGTTTTAAGGGCTAAGCTGAGGATCAAATGGCCAAGAAGGTCACAAAAAGTTCATATTTCTGTGAACAATGTGTCCAAGCCTGTGTTTATTTATAAGGCCATGCTGAAGAGCTGTGAAGCAGGGTTTGAATTCAACTGTCCTCTGCTTCTGCTGGGACTGTGCCCGAGCTGGGACCTGCCTGTGGCTGATGAAGCTCTTGCTGTGTGTGAGCCTGAAGTCAGGCTGAGGTTTCTGCCTGTTTCAGGGAATGTGGTCTCAGGCTAACAGGCAGCAGCCATAAAAACTCTGATGCCTGACCTGATGCCTGTTGGGAGCAGTGCTGGGAAGGAGCTGATTGATGAGCATATATATATAAATCAGGGTGGCATGGAGGCAGAATGAACTGGATTCCTCAAACAGGTTAGAGACATCTCAGCAAAGCAGCACAGTTCTAGAGCTGCCTCCACTGCATCCTCCAGCCTGCAGTGATTCTTGCTTGGAGCATGACCTGGTGCATTGTAGCTGTGAAAGCCTTGGTGGCTTTGAGCTGCACTTGTGCATTTCTGAGTGGGAGCTCTACTTCAGGAGAGTTTTGCTTTTGGACAGAAGGTGTGGAGTCAGTGAAATTGGTCTTCTGTGTATGTTTATGATTCCTGACAGCTTCTTGGGTTCCTCTGCCTGTCTGTTGCTCTTTGAACAGCAAAGGGGCGGGGGGGGGGAACCCTCAGACACTAAAATGAGTGAGATGTGGATTTTCTATTTTCAGTTTTTTAAGTCTAGTCAAACCACCTTTTCCTCTGCCTGTGCTTTCCATCAGTCAGTCTGGGTTACGGTTCCAGGTAGAGTAAGGGCTAGCTGAATGCAGGCCAGCAGCAAAGCAGGAAGCCAGAAAGTGCACTAAAGATACCACACAGCAGAGGAGCTGAGAAGAGTTCTGGATTTGTGAATTTTTGAGTAGCCTTGGTTTGGAGCCCCTTTCCCTCTGACTAGCAGCACCTTTTGGTCTTCTGCAGCCTGATGCCCTGCAGATGGCGCTGTGGAGGCTGGAAGGAGCTTTGTGTCGTGTTCCTTGCAGCCCCTGCGCTGAGCTGCAGGCAAAACCAGCCCAGCTGTGCCTCCTTCCCCGGCCCGGGGCCAGGGCTGTGCACAGCCACGCGTGTTCCTGCCTCGGGCCTGTCTCCAGGTCAGGTTATTGCCTCTCTCTAATGCTCCCTGGATGGCTGTGCTGTCACCTTGGTGCAGGTTTCCCCTCTCTTTCCTCTCCTGAGCCCACAGGAGCTCCTTTCACTGGGGCTAATAGGAGCCCAGCACAGCTCTCTGCAGGTGGTGGCTAGATGTGACCTAGTTGTCAGTGGAATCATCCTGCTTGCTCTGAGACCCCTGAGCTATTTTGACAGCTGGAGTGAGCTGGCCTCTGGGTGGTGGCTGGGAGGAAGCAAACCCAGCAAGGCTGAGGCTCTTCCCCGCTGCCAGGAGCTGCTTGTGCCTGGTTGTGCTGGCAGGAGGGGTCACAGCTGTGTGAAGGTGAAGGGAGCAGTGTGGGAAGCCAAGGCTGGCTCCTGGAGAGGGGCATGGTGCAGAGGGGGCAGGAGGCACTCAGGCCTTTTCCATTTGGCCATCCTGATGTTCCCCTGGGAGGCTTTATTTTTTTTTTTTTTTTTGCTTCCACAGATGGATTTTTTTGTTTGGCTGTGTCATAGCTTCTTCCCTGTGTAGTCTCTGAATCAGGAGGCTCTCTCGTGGAGGCTGTGAAACTGAAACATGTGAAGGCTGAGCACAGAGAGATGCAGTGAGGGGTGCAGGAGGTGTTCCCCTGCCTGACCTGAGCCTGCAGACAGCACTGTTGGGTGAGCTCCTGTGCTTGCTCCAGTAAGCAGTGAATGACTCCAGCTGCAGGGCTGGTGATTTTTCCCTGCTGGGTGGTGATTTTTCATCATATGCCAGAAGCCTTTTTTTCTGCCCCTCTCTTGCTTGGCAGGTAGTGCTGAGTGCAGTATTCCCTTTTCTTTGCCCTGGATTGATGGATCCCTCAGAGTCAAACCTGCCCCTTGGGGAGACAAAATCTGGCTTTGAGTCCTCTGCCACAAGCCCTGGTGACAGCAGCTCACTGCCCCTGCTCCTCAGGGAAGTCTCTCTCCTCTCCCTCTGCTGTCTCCTTGGCTGTCTCTGTTATGGCAGGTGCAGGAAGCAGTGTCTGGCTGCTGGGGCAGCATTTGGTGAGGGCAAAGGGCCAGTTAGTAGTGGGGCTGCATTAGCTGGTACTTGCCTGCTGTGCAGAGGCTTATTACAAAGCAAAAAGGTTTTATTTTGGGCTGAAAGTCATCAAGCATGCTCAGGCAGATGTGTGAGCTCGATTTATTTCCTTGGCTCCCTCACATGATGTAATTATGGCCAGCAAAGTTTTGTGCTTCCCCAGAGCTGGGCAAAGCTGTGCTCCTATTTTGGACCCCAGAGGCAGTGCTGTGTAAACCAGAGGTGGTGTGCAGCTAGTCTGGTAAGAAAGATCTCTGTAATCTCCTTGTTAAAGTGCTCTACAGGGAAGCTCAGGTGTTTGTGTTCCATGATTTTTGAGAACAAGTTGGTGTTGGTGGCTTTCCAGGCATGCTGGTGCAAATGGCATAACACAGGAGAAAGCTCCCCCCTCTGCAGCAGGCTTCTCTTGGATGACAAAAATCCAGTGCTAAGACTTGCTTGGGATGGTAATTTATTATAGAGGTGGCCAGGGATACACTGCACAGCTCCTGTTCAGAGCGTGGTGGGAAATTCAAGGCAAGAAACCATTAAGAAGAGATTCTCAGCAGCCAGCTGCAGGTTCTGGCTCTATCTATGGTTTCCTCTGGAATGTGTTTGGTGTCCTAGGAAGTGAGTCCTGGGGAGGTAGCACCAAATTCAGTCACAACTCAACCATCCCCAAATTTGGTAGGGGAGCTGCAAGATTAATGGGGTGAATGTGGGGGGGAATGGGGCATTTCTGGGTCAGGTTCTTGCTCTGAGAGGGGAATTAAACCTGCACCCCTCTTGCCTTGTTTATGATAGCTAATGAAAGTAACTTCCCTGGCCTCCTGTACTGTTGCACACCTGCCTGTGTGTGGCTGCCAGTGTCCTTAAACAGGCCTTGCTCTGACACAAATCCTGCTACTGCCACAGCCAAGCACCAGCTGATGTGCTCCAGCCACAGCCCCTGGAGCAGGGTTTGGAAGGGACTCTGAGGGAAGGTGCTCCCTGCTCTTTTCCCCAGAAGTATTCTTTAAATATCCTTTTCTTCTCCTTGTTAGAAGAGCAGAACAAATACCAGCAGCTGTGTGGTTTTAAAATTAGGCTGTTAATAAAATCCTGGTACATTTACATAAATGCCAACATTAATGTACAAGTAAAGCAGTGGAATATTACAGCAACGAACGAGGACCTAGGTGTCTGTACAGAGAGCTGGAGCAGCTATTCCAAAGTACTTTCCAGGATAAAGCCTTTCTGGTAGTTTTCAGGCAAACCAGTGATGGTTCTGAAAGGCCTCTCTGGCTTTCTGGTAATAAATAGAGTTATTGAAGCTGGTGATCTCCAGGAGTGGACGTGGACTAAAGCCCAGATGAAGCATGCCCTGACCCACCTGCCTGTCAGCTTGCTGAGCCTGCACTAATCATTCTCACCCTTGCATGCCATTTGCCTCTCAAGTAAATCCTGTAGGAATGAGGCAGTGTCAGGTTTTGATGGATTTGTTAGGGAGATGCTGTAGATTGTTCTCTTTCCCTTCGTCTACCTAAACCATGTCTATGGTGCTCTGGAGCTTGGGCCCAGCTGAGCCTCCTCCTTCCAGTGTGTTTAGTTCCAGCATTAATGAATTTCCATGAAGCAGCTCTCCACTGACCACCTGGTTTCCTCTTTTCCATCACCCTCCTGTAACAAATGATGGTGTCTCAGCTAATGCTGGTGGTGGGTGCCAACAGAGACCAGTGGGAACATGTGAAGGTCCTGCCTTGAAACCTGGTAAGCAGCAAGGTTTGTGGTTTGTTTTTTTTTTTTTTTTTTTACACAACTGACTGTGTCCCTGCAGCAGGGATTAGGTACAACTGAAAAACCACACCCAAAAGCACTGCTTCAGACTCAACCCATAGCTGGAACTGTCTCCTTTTACTTCTAAATCAGCTCTAAGAAGGCCTAGAAGGAGTCCTTTTGGACCAGAATCATCTCTCTGCCGAGAACAAGGGACAAATGGACTCTGGGGCATTTTGAGTTGAGACATCTTCAAGTGCTGCTACCTCAATGTTAGACTGCAGCCAGCCTCCAGGAACTGTCAGGTGTGTGCTCTGCCCAGCCCCCCCTGAGGTAGCAGATGAGAACATGGAGGTGGAGACTAGAGGTCAGAGCTTCTAATCCCAGCTAGCTCCAGAGAGAACAAACCTTCAGGTTGTGAGTTCCCCAGAGCCAGAGGGAGATTTTTATTGCTATTTATGCTACCGGACACTGTTTCAGCACAGTGCTAGTGCCTGCTACACCTGAGTCTGTTAGAAAGCATCTTTTATGGTGTTGGGTCTCACAGCTAATGGTAAGAAACATGGTTTTTAAGGTGAAAGTCATGGGGGCTATAAAGCCTTGTAGTGAAAGGTCAGACAGTTGTCCCTTTCCTCCTCAAGATGGATGCAGTTTAGCAACCAGCACAGTGAAACCTTATGAAAAAAATCCAAAGAAGCAATCTCCCCCTCCCTGCCTTAGCTGGGTTCTTCATGCTAGGTTTAAAGAGCCAGGCTAGAGTTAGTATTGGTCTCTGCCTGGCTTTGAACACCTTCAAAATCTCTCTCGCTGTGCAAAGAGGTTGGGGATAAAATTATGTCCAAGTCTGTGCCATGCACAGAGCTTGGTGTGTGCAGCAGCCTTTGTGTTCAGAGCTGCTGAAGAGGCAGGGGCCAGGGGCTCAGGCCCCTCCTCCCCTGTCAAACATCTGTGAGTAGGAACTGGGGGGCTGTGGTGGTGTGGAGAGAGATGCTTAAGACAAGGTACTGGGTGCTGGGTCCAGGTGAACTGCCTCACTTCCCCTCAGCCTGGCCCTGTGCCTGGTGGAAGGGCAGCGTTGGTCTCCTCTTCTCCATCGCATCCTCAGTTGTCTGTGCTGTGGCAGTGTTTGGGTGACAGCAGCAGCACAGAGCTCCCCTCCAGCAGTGGGATGAGGCATAGCACCCTTGCCTGGGGGGTAGCTGGTAGAGGGGATTTTCAGAAGGCAAACAGCAAAGCCACAGCTTTGCCCAAGGACACATCCCCCTGCAGGCTGAGGCAGCACTGTGCCACTGCCTTGCTCCTGCCTCACACCCTGGAGGTGACATAGACAGAGTGCAGGCGGCCAGCCAGGGCTGTCTGCAGGTCCCGCAGGGGGTCCAGGCCTTGCACTTTGCTGTTCCTGCTGTAGATCAGCTGCTTGAAGGAGTCCTGCTCCAGCAGGGAGCTCATGTGCTTGAGGAAGAAGCCTTCACAAAAAGAGGCCAGTTCAGGTGCGTTGTGAATCTGCAGGGGAGAGGAGGGTCAGTTAGAATCACAGATTGGGCTGGAAAGGGACCACCAAAGGTCACCTAAGCCAAGCCCCTGCAGTCAGCAGGCACAGCTCCAGCTCCAGCAGGTTGCTCAGAGCCCCAAACAACCTGACCTGGAATGGTTCCAGGCATGAAGCATCTCCCACCTCTCTGGGGAGCCTGGGCCAGGGTCTCATCACCCTCAGTGTCAAAAATGTCATGCTTTGTATCCAGTCTAAATCTCCCTCTTTTAGTTTCAAACTAATTGTTAATGTCTATCCCCAGCTTTCTGATCCTCCCCTGTAAGTACTGAAAAGCTGCAGTAAGGTCTCCAGCACTCCCCCAGTCCTTCTCCACAGGGCAGCTCTCAATTAACCTTTTCTGTCACAGACCTGAAGGCCATGCCTGAGCCTCTTCTCCTGGCTAATGCTTTTCCCTGTAACACCACCACCACCAGTGAGAAGCACTGGTGGTAGGACCAGTGGTGGCTGATGATGCTCTCACAGGCACAGGTGTGAGCTGGGAGGCACTGAAGCTTTTTTATTTCCTTCCCCTGATGGCCTGCTGTTGGCAGAGCCACTGCCCTGCACTCCAGTCCCTTCCTCTTACAGGAGCAGAGCAGCTGGCTGATGAGGCAGCCAAGATACCTGCTTAGCTGGGCAGGGGGCACAAAAAACACTGCACTGCCAGATGGCACATGCAGCTCCTGGCAGGAAGAATATGGTCCATAGGATGGGAGTCTGACTCCTCAGGAAGGGGCTGAATGTTGGAGACCAGGGATGTGACACTGCTAAAAAGCCTTGGGGTTGCTGGCTGGGATCTGGGTCCTTTTGCTTCAGCAGCAGTGGGGAAAGCTCAGTAACAGCACAATGAAACTGGTGTATGAAGCAGCTCCGTGCACAGCCTGCTGTGTTTAGTTCCCAGCAGGAGCTGCAGAGAGAGGAATGCTGCTCCCTTGTGGTGCCCACAGGAGGCACTTTGCTGCCTACCTTTGCATATTTGTAGATGTTAACAGAGTTCTCCAGGCTGATGGTCTGGGCACAGAGGATTTCACAGTGTCTCTGGAGGCCATCCAGTTGAAACAGGCTGGCAGCTGACAGCAACTATGGGGAGAGAAGAGAGAAGCTCTTTGAGATCGTGAGCCCTGGAAGGCTTTTAGGGCAGGAAGATGGACAGAACTGATGATTGCCTCTCTGAGTGATCTGCAGCTCCCTGTTTTAATGGCTAAGTCCTTAAAAAGGAGCAGAAAGGCCACAGAGAGCTTCCCCCTCTTAGCCAAAGCTTGCACCTCCTGCAGGAAGTGCATGTATTACCTTCTGTCACCAGGACCTGTGAACTCCAGCCTGCTCAAAGCCCTCAAAAAAAAAAAATTGTGTAGTCTCTCTCTGGAAGCTTTAGTGGCACCAGACCCCTTGTGGCTGAGCAGCATTATTGTAAGAAGACCTAGCACAGAATGTAGGGGTTGGAAGGGACCTCTGGAGATGATTAAGTCTAACTCCCCCTTCTCGAGAAGGTACACCCAGAGCAGGGAACTGCTGTTGGACACCAGGCTTTGCAGTACCAGCAGCTGCTCTGCACAGGTTCAGCTTGCAGTCAGTCATTTCTTTACAGTCTCCAGCCCCTTGCTGTGGGCACCTTTTCTGTGCCAATCCAGAAGTACTGCCCTGCTACTTCCTTCACCCAGCACAGAGAGGACCTGGTACAAAGGAGGTTCTGATCCAACTCTGGGTACCAACAGCTCTGTAGTGATTTTCCTCCCACTGCATTTGGTGGACATGATAAAATATAATTGAGAGTTCTTATTTCTAAGCAGTTGTATGTTTTGAAACCTTCAGCTCCTTTCAAAGTGTTGATTCAACTCCTGGATTAGCAGCTTGCTCTCAGCTCTTGGATTTTGCTTTTCAAGCTCTTGGCAAGACTTAGAAGAAAACACTCTCACCTCTAAGATATCAGCGGTGGGAATTTCCATAGATTCTGTTCCTCCATAGTATAAATACTGCATCAGCATCTGAAATGGGAAGAGGGCCAGGCATGAAGCTGGTACTGCTGAAGTCACAGAGGCTGTGAATGCTGAGCTCCCCTTCCTGTGGGCAGGCTGCTCCTCTCACCTCTGCTGTTTTCCCTCTGTGCTGCAAATCTGCTGCTTTCTAATAGTCTTTTTTTCCTTGGGCTCTGACAGGAGCCCTGGTGAGAATCTGAGGCTGTGACAGTGACAGTGTCTCTGAGCAACACCAATGTCCTGGGAGCCAGTTTTGTCAAGCCTTGCAGGCTGCTCACCCCCAGAGCTGCCACTTAGCTGCAGAGCTGAGACTGCCACCCTGAGCCTGTGTCTCGGGGACCTCCCAGTCACTTACTTCCCCTGCTGTGCTTCTAATCAGCTTCCAACCCCCCATCAGGGCTGGAGGAAAAGGCCCTAATTGTTTGCAGGGAGAGTGAGAGCAGCTTCTGCTCTTTGATCTGCATGTGCACAGGCCCAGCTAAACCCAGGCTTTCTCCTCCAGGGAAGGGCTGGATCTGGTGGCAGCAAGAGAGGGTCTGGGCTGCTGTGTGAGCAGGCATGGGACTGCCAGCTCTGCTGAACTTTTCTAACAGCAGTGGTGTAGCAAATCCAAACTTCTACCTTTAAAATTGCCTTATTTTATAATGGAATCACAGAGCAGCAAAGCTGCTTCCCAGCAGAGACTTGAGCAGAACACAGATCTCTGGTGGCTCAGCATCCTCCATGCACCACAACTGAGATTGTGGAGTGCCACCACCTCCCTGCCTTGCCTGATTTTATGTACCACCAAATGGTTTAATTCTGTGAAGTATTTCAGTGTTCTGACTCTTTCTGATTTGCTGCTCTCTCCAGTGAGGCAAAAGTTTATCTTTAGAAAACTCTTGATGTAAAAATGTTGTTAGGGAGGCTTCTTTTGCTGTACCTGATCTGTGTTTGAGCTGCAGCTGTCCTCTATACCCTACCAACATGTTCTTATGGGCAGCTTCATTCCCTCTACCTCTGACTACTGCTGACCAACAGCTTTGCTGTTCTGTTTGCCTAGAGAAAGAGCAAAAGCCTCAGCCCTGTAGTGAAACAGTCACACAACCTGTCCTGCACCTCACATTTCCCTGCTCTCCACCTTTCTTCCAAATCTGAATTGCAGATGGCAAGCTGAAATAGCTGAACTATCACATTTCACTGACTTGGCTTTTTCCCTGGGTGTGTGTTAAGTACCCTACTTCCCTCCATCATGAAGGAGCCTCCCTTAAGTCTGTTTAGTATGGAAATGTCATAAAAGCAAAGTGCAAGTCTCCATTTTGAGCCTTTCCTGAAGGGGACATGGATGATTGATGACCATCTGATGTGAGTCCCTGGGGAACCTGGCAGTCCACCTGCTGTTAGTGAGCTCACTTTCTGCTTAGCCCAGCATGAAAATGGTGCCTTGAAAGTATAAAACTACCTGGAGTAGAAGACCAGTGTCTTATGGAGGAGTCAGCACTTAGTGAAAAAATAAAAATCATAGATGCATGGAATGGGTTGAGTTGGAAGGGACCTTAAAGCTCATCCAGCTCCAACCCCCTGCAGGGACACCTCCCACCAGCCCAGATTGCTCAAGCCCTCATTCAGCCTGGCCTTGAACACTTCCAGCGATAGGCCATCCACAGCTTCCCTGGACAACCTGTTCCAGAGTCTCACCACCCTCACTCTAAAGAATTTCTTCCTCATCTCCAGTCTAACTCTCCCCTCTTCCGTTCCCTCTCATCCTATCACAACAGGTTTCTGTTTTAAGGTTGGACCTAGGTGAAAAGTTCTGACAAAGACCAGAACACTCCTGACATACAGGTGTGGTGAAATGAACTCCACCACTCCTTGCACATTACCTCTGATTTCAGCCTTGGTCAGTCTTATCTGCCAGTAGTATGTGAGAAGATGATAAAGGAAAGGTAAGTAACTTACCTTGAAAATATTGTATTTCATATCACTGATTTCAACAGTCTTGCTGCCATGGCTGTCATGGTCTGTTTTATTGGTCATTAGTGTCTTGAACCTGAGAAAGGCAGGAAAAGATTTCTGTGTTAGTGCTTCAGATACTTGCTACTCCTGACAACCAGCCTGAGCAAGGGGAAAACAAAGACCCTCCCTTGTTCCCATTTACAAGCTGGAAATGGAAACATTGCTTTTGATTTAATTTATTAAATTAAATTGGAACTTCAGGGACAACTTAACCTGCAAACTGGTTGGGTCTGATCCAGTCCCACCTTACAATAGTTGCAAATCACCATTGCTATGCCAATAACAGAAAATACTAACTGCAGGTCTGCCAGGTCAGATCTCCAGGTAACGTGGAACAAGTGTAGCCCTAGCTGGCAGACCCTGAGAGAAGGGACAGGAAGGCAAGGAAAGGCTGGATAAGTACCTTCCAAGTGCTGCACAGCATTTTAGGGACAACTACAGGTTAGCTTGTCAGCAGAGCTCATGGAATCTTACCACACACTCTCACTCACACAGAGTGCCTTGAAAAACTCAGCTTTCCTCTCCTACTATCCTTAGCAGTAGAAAAGAAGATGTGGCTTGGTCCTGCAGACCTGAGGTATGGTCTGCTGTCCACATCCTTGGCAGCTGCCTGGAGGCTCAGACCTTCCTTTTCCCCTTGGCTCACCTGTTAGATGCAGTCACCAGCAGCACTTTGTGTGCATAAAACAGCTTCCCTTCTACTAAGAAGGTCACATCAGACATCTCTTTATTGTTGAGGAAGTGAGGATCTGTGAGGGAAGGGGAAGAAGAAAAAAAGAGGGTGAGTATTTTGGGGAGCTGTGGATGCTTTCTAAATAAAAATCCCCAGCCCTGCAGTGTTCAGGTGAGACACTGAGCTCCTCACCTAGCCGAGCCGGCAGCGCCTTGCGGAGCTCAGGAATGCTGGGGATGGGGCTGCTGCCATAGCAGTGGGTGAAGATGGCTGCCAGCTGCTGGCTGATGGAGTCATTCTGTAAGGAGGGGGGACAGGTACCAGCAGTCAGCACTTTGCATTCAGCAGCTGTCAGACATGCTCTAACAGTTCACAACTGCACCCTACAAGAATAACCTCAGAGGGACAGGAGCAGGGTCTGAACAAGTGTCCCCACAGGATTCTCTCAACAAGAGTTTATAAGGCCAACCTCTGTCAAGGGCAGAGTCCATCAGCACAAGCTCATCCCTCCACTTCTCTAAGAGGTGAGCCCAAAGGTGTGCTCTCAGCAGGACTGGACTCGTGGAACATGAACCAAGTTCTGGTGTTAGTTGGCCACTCTTAATTTAAAGAACATTTACAATGTATGCTGTAGTGCCTGGTTCTGGAGGTCTCAAGAGCTGTATGAACTCCTCAGCTGGAGAACTCAGCTGCAAAATAGGACAGCTGAACTATTCACCATGCATCTAATCTGTTCTAGGACGTGCTTTGAAAAGCAAGGAAAAAACACTCACAGGCAACCTTTAAATAAATAAAAGGTGAGGAAAATGTTGCTGAACAAAAGCAACATTCAGAAAACTTCTAGAAAATACTCTTGAGAGAACCCGAGTTGCCACCACTGCTGTATTGGTTCCTCTCCCATTCACATGGTCTCACAGGCCAGTTGCTGAACTGGACTTCAAGAGCAGAGCTTTCCCTTCTCTGGAGAT
Organism: Indicator indicator; assembly: GCF_027791375.1. Taxonomy (NCBI): domain Eukaryota; kingdom Metazoa; phylum Chordata; class Aves; order Piciformes; family Indicatoridae; genus Indicator; species Indicator indicator. The sequence goes on from NC_072030.1 coordinate 18,427,082, forward strand.
GAGTGGCTTTAAGTGAAGGCTGCTTTTGTGGGCTGCATGTACACTTAGGTAAATGCTCTGAGGGCCATCTCATGCCATGGCTCATTAAGGACTCCACAGAGGACTTCCACCTGTTCTGCACTGAACACAAACCAAACACCTGAGACTGTTACACAAGCAGTATTTACCTTGCTGGTTTTGAGGATGTCAAACATGAGCTGCAGCCCTTCACTGACCAGCTCTTCATTGTAGTCCTCCTCTTTAATGGTGACAAACTCCCTCAGGAGGGTCTGCACCACTGAGTAACGAGACTGGCAGAAGGTTGTCCGCAGTGACTCGATCCACACGTGGAGCTTCCATGGGACCCCTGTGGGCACAGCAGAAAGGACAGTGGAAGGTGATGAGTTGCTGAAGCCCCTGTGGGTAGACTGTCCTGCTGCTGTGACTAACACAGAGCTTTACACACATCTTGGCAGCAGATACACATCTCTCTCAATACTACAGGTGACTGAGGTGGACCATCTCCAACAGCAGAGGACTGGTACCAGGGCTGGAAGTTAGGACTTCCTAGGTTGGTAAGGACTACAGACTCCCAGCTGCCTATTTTGCTTCAGGATTAGTCAGAACTACAAAATAAATCTGAACTGAACATGTAAAGACATCTAACTCTACCCAAACATGATGTGAGGTCTCTTCTGCTTATCTGGAGCAGTCTAAGCCACACAAGCTTCAGAGCTTCTCTTTCCTACCATTGGATCAAATCTGTTCTTTCCCCTTAAGCCACTTAAGCTCTGAGGTTTTATTTGGTTTTGAGGCCAGGCAGCCTCTTTAACACTGAGTGGTAGCTGTCAGAGTGTCTGATGAAGAGACATGCCCCTTGCTTTTGATACTTGGGAACACAGGATCCAGCCAAAAGTGGGGGACATCCCAGATCAGTAGGAATTTGTGGGTAGCTTGAACCACTTTAGCATTTAAATTAAGGCAGCTGGTTTCCATAAGCTTGGGACAGCTTGGCAGTTGGGCTTACAGTTCTCCTCTGAGAGAAAGGGGCAGAGAGAAAAGCTTAAAGCCCTCACCAAGTGCCCTGAGCTCCATGGTGATGTCCACGTAGCCGTGCTCAGCACTGTAGTACATGGCCTCCTGCAGAGCCTTCATCCGTGTCTTGCAGAGCCTGACCTGCCCCTCAGTGGAGCTGCCCTGGCTGGAGGTGTCACTCTCCACTCCCTCAGCTAAAATCTCCTCCAGGGAGAGGACATCATCCTTCAGCTGCTGGGGCTGGGTCAGGAGCTTGCGCAGCACGTTCCTGAGGAGGAAGAAGAGAGATCACTTCATGAACAGCAGCAGTTCAAAGAGGACTCTGCTGAGTTGGGTTTAGGGGCTGGCAGTAAATACTCATTTCCCTCTCCAAACCTGACTGCTGGCAGGTATGGAGCAGCATTCAGCCCCCTCACCCTTCCCTGTCCCACGTGCTAGAGACTGATGCCCTGGTGGCAAGGGCAGGAGCATGGAATATGTTCCTGCACCTCAGTGGTCCCAGGGCATACTTTGGAGTGCTGGGGCAGCCTGGCTCTTATTGCAGTTTATACTTGGACCCAGGAGCATGTTTCATTCTGCCAGCCCCACTGTGGTAGTATCTCTAGCTCTGATGTTAGATTTACCAGGGCCTCTGTTAGCACTCCTGCAGTTCCCCCAGATGACCATCCTCAAGCACTGCTACATTGCTTTAGTCAGATCTGCTAACTCTATCAGTAAACAGAAACCATTAAAAAACAATAGTTCTGCATCACTAACTCCAGGGAGAATTCCTTTGGGTTGGAATTTCACACTGCACTTGCAAGGAAGAGTCTTTCTTGTTTGTGTCCAGCCACTCTGGCAAGCTTGCATCATTGGTGTCCCCACAGACAGCTGGAGCCAGCTGCAGCAGACATTCCCCAGCCCAGTACTCAGATGTGCTGCTGCACTGCCATGGGCTGGTGCTCTCTTTGCAGCCACACCACTCAGTATGGCTAAAACCAGTTCAGTTTGGGCTGTGGGATCACCCTGCCCTGTCCATGGATTTCGGTTTGCAAGGTTAGCTGTTGCAGAAGAGTGTGGGAGGGAACCAGAAGAGTGTCTTGTGTAGTCTTACTCTGTGAAGAACTGCTTGAGGCTGGTCCAGCTTTGCAGAGTTTGGGCCTCATTTGAGCTTGGGATGTTTTCTGTGTGTATCCTGATGTGTGATGTACCTGGAAGTGCAGTTCTGGCATCACTGTCAAGCAGAGCTGTGTTCAAGCAAGGGAGCTGCTACCTAAGCTGCCAGCTCTGCTGCTGGGAGCCTCTCTCAGCGCATCTGCAGGGCTGCGTTCAGACTGGTTTCATTGGCTTGCTACACTAACTTCAGGGTTTATTTTTTTTTTCTGGGAACAGAAGGATTTCTGGATGAGTTTGTAACAAGTAAGTAATGTCTTATTTCAAAATAACTACCCTGAAAAGAGGGTTGGAAAGCCCAGGCTGGCTTCTCAGCATTTCTGCATTTCACATCCAGAAAACAGAGATGCAGTCAATTTTGCCATGGATTATTTTTGCCACCTTAATGCAGTTCTGTCTTGCAACACAAAGCACTACTCTCTATCTCATAACCTCCCCAGAGGGAGAACTTACTCTGCTCAAATAGCAAAGCAAAGCCTAGCAAACCAGCTCCTCACTCTCAGTGCTGCAGAACTAGACTGGCAAGGGAGAGAATAAGCCAAGAGCAAAGATCTTTTTGTTGTAGTTTGTGGTTTGACTAAAATATAATCAAGGAGAGATTGAGCCTGGATATAAGAAAGATGTTTTTTAGGCTAAGGGTGGTGAGACCCTGGCCCAGGTTGCCCAGAGAGGTGGGAGATACCCCATGCCTGGAACCATTGCAGGTCAGGTTGGCTGGGGCTCTGAGCACCCTGCTCTAGTTGGGGATGTCCCTGCTGAGTGCAGGGAGGTTGGACTGGTAACCTTGCAAGGTCCCTTCAAACAATTCTTTGATAATCCTTTCCTTTTAGCAGTTGTAGTTGCTGAATAATGAACATCTTGCATATTTTTTTTTCCTCAGCTACCAGTTTCAAGAACCTTTTTGTCCCCCAAAACTCTCCAAAGGCACCTCACAGCCACATCAGAATAGTCTGAGGAGCTGTGTGTGTGTGGCACTACAGATGGCTTGCTAGCAGGGTGCTACACCACCTTCTAAGCCAGACCCAGGGGTTTGGGTGTAAGACATGCCCTGTACAGTGACAGAGGAACAGCTACAGTGGGAGCCTTAGGCTAAAAACCCTCTTCTGAGCATGAACCAGACTCTACCTGTGCCCATGTGCAGCTGAGTGGCTGAAGCAGTTCATATCTTCATGAAGTGATGAGGACATCCCATTGAGTTCCAGCATGCTGAGGAGGGGGTCAGCACCCCTGCTGAGCAGTAAGCTGACCAGCTCATAGTTCCCTAGGGAAAAATGGACAGAGACATCATCCTGATTCCATGTGTCACCTCTTGGAAAGCCTGCAACATAGGACTGGTAGCAAAGCAAAACCTTTATGCTACCACTAAGGCTTTCAGTGTCCTGCAAGCATCTGTGAGGCTTCCTAACCTCTCAGAGAGAAACTGAGCCATAAAGCACTTAAATTGCCTAAAAAAAGGAACAGCTAAGCCAGAGGCAGAGTGAAAAGAAAATTAAATTGGTCTGGGTGCTTTCAGCACAGCCCCAGCAGGGATGTATGCAGGCAGTTTAACCAGGATCAATCTCAGCTGCTCCACTGGTGGATGAGGCAGGATGGGAGCTGCTCTGTGCTGTGCTTGCTGAGCAGAGGTTAACAAAGCCACCCTGCAGACAAGCACACTTGTGTGGGCCACCTTCAGCCAGGCCTCCCCTCCACTGCTTCCATTAGACATAGCACTGGGTGGTGGCAGGAGACAGCACAAGGAGTGTCTGTGACTGGGAGGGGAGGAGGAGGAGGAGGCCCTTTTTGATCCCTTCAAACGAACATTGGAGCAGAGCAAGCCAGAGACTTGTCTTCATAAAAGCACAAAAATGAAGTCAAAGGAAATAAAGGGGAGAAAAAAAAGTCAACCAAGCCAGCTAGAGGTGATAAGTGTTGGAAAGCAGCACTTTTATGCACTTCTAGGCTAGCACAGACTTGTTTGCAGAATGCTAAACTCTTCTCCTGACAGCTGGGTAGAATTGCAGAATTTTACTGGTATTTAATAAATCCTAAACTCAATTTCTTGATGCAGCAGTTGTTTTTCCCCAGGCTGATTTTTAAACCTGTTCACTTTTGCATCTGGAAGTTATTTAGGTCCAAAGCATGCTGAGGCTAGGGAGGAGCTGCTCTATGCTTCCTGACAGTGCCCTGTGCAGAGTTGTTGGAGTCAGCTTTGCTCTGGAGGCTGCTGGCAGGAGGGCAGTGGTGGCACTAGTCCCAAATGCAGACACTCAGTGCCCAGCAAGCTCTCACTGCATGATGACAGTTAGTAGTTGCTGCCAACCCAGACAGGGTTCCCTCCAGTTTTTTAGAAACGAAAACCTGCTGGCTTTTGGCACTCTGGCACCTCACAACACAGTGCCAAGGGACTCCTTCCACAGGCACCCACCTGAACTGGCTGTAGCTGTTCTGGGGTAGCAAGAGAGTGTGCTGAGGCTGCCCTGAACCCACCTGCTGCTGAAGCCAGCTGAAGAGGAGTCTCAGCATAGTTGTCTTCTCCACTGTTAACAGCAGAGCCCTCTACGTGGGCACCAGCATCCAAGAGCAGCTGCAAGAGACACAGGAAAGACAAGGAGCTGAGAAAAGAGCAATTCAGAAGGACAAAACAGAAGAGGCTGTGTGCTGGAGAGGAAAAGCAGTAGCTGTCTGTAGAGGGTGTGCACCAAAGGCACCATCTCCAAAACTAAAGCAAAATATCTGTTCCAAGGCAAATCTCTCCTGCATTTCCTTGCCCAGCCTAGGGCTAAAGCCTCCACCTGAAGGACAATTTAGAGTTTTCATTTTTCTTGTGCTTTGTTGTGCTCTCACCATTGAGCTGGAAAGGTGCTCAGCTGGCAGCTTAGAGAACATCACCTCTTTTTTTTTTTTTTCCCCCCTTTTTTTAACCTCCCTTATGAATATGGTTTTGCAATTGTAATTTCCCAACCCCAAAGAGCTTTGCAGTCAAAGCTCCTCTGCAGCACAGGAAGTCCAACTGATTTAGCTTCATGCTGGGCAGGAAACAAGGTTCCAACAGGGAATTAGCCCTGGAGGCCAAACATCCCTCTCCTGGGCTTCCAGGCCCTGGCAGCTCAGTGATTTGTCACACACAGAACCTGCTCTCTCTGAACTCACTGAGCTGCTCACAGGGGAAATTAAACCTCTCCGAGATGATGGAGAGGAGTTTACAAGACCAGGAGGACCTTTCATGGCCAGGTAGGGCTGGCAGACAGTATCAGAGCACGCAGAGCACTGCTTGCTGCTGCAGAGTGGTGGCTGCTGCCCCTCTCCCAAGGCAGGGAGGACAAGCTCTGCATCTCCAGCACTGCTGGAGGCTCTCCTGCTGGAGGCTCTCCTGCTGGATGTAGGAGTCCAGCTGGCTTTATCAGACCACACTGACACAATTCACCAGCTTCAGCCATCCCCAATTAGTGATGACCTTGGCCTTGGAACAAACAGCAGGCACAGGCACAACTTGATTATAAAATGTGGTTTCTCTCTTGAGACAGCATCTATTGCATGCAGGTACCACAGGGCAGGTAACGAGAGAGGCAATTTCCCACAGCCAGCTCAGCAAAAGCTGACATCTACCCTTTTGTTGATCACTGCCAGTTGAACAAAGCTTAGGGAATATTTGGAGGGTGTAGCCAAGATCAAAGACAGAAACGTTGTGGGGGATGCAGTCCAGCAGCAGCTGGATTGTTTTCACTACATCTCCTGAGAGAACCACGCTCTCCTCTCCCCTGCAAACCAAAGCTGTCCAACCTCTGCAGCAGCAAAGGCTGCCCTGGCCCTTTGCTTTGTGGTTATTGAGAAATCTCCACTAAAATAAGCCTCTGCAGCATCACTTTGCTTTCCCTCCCCCCCGACCTCTTTCAGCAGAAGGTAAACAACTGACTACCTGCTGTGATCAGTTTTGAATTCCTCTTGCAGTTCAGGGTCAGATTTCCAGGCTTCCATCCCATTCTGCTGCTCCTTATGTTAATTCCCCAGAAAAAGGAGCAGGGAGGATGTCAAAGGCTCAACTCCCAGGACACTTACATCTTTTTCATGCAATTCTCAAGGATTATAAAGGAAGTTACAGATGACTTGCTGCCATTAGAGCAGAAATCAGCATAACCTAAATTTTTTGCACATGCAAATGTACAAAGCAGGTCACATCCCCTGTCAGATAGCAGCCCCAGCCAGCAGCCTATGTGAAACCAGTCTGTGTGACACCCTGGGTTATCTAATAGCACAGAAAGGACTCTGCAGAGCTTTCTGAAGTGGTAAACCATAGACCAGTATTGAAACCAAAGAGAAATAAGAAAACATCCTGTGTTTTGTTATCCATTACTGTTAGGAGTTACATCACCAGTTTGTGGTCTCCCCCTCCCAGAAAACCCCAGCAGTGCCATTCTCCTCATTCTCCAAACAAGTCATTTCTCAGTGTTTTTTTAGGAGCTTTCCACAAACTGCACGTGGAGCCCATGACAGATCCACAGCTCAGGAAGCCTGGGGTGCTGTGCTTCAGTCCCTCTGGGTCTCTGTGACTGCAGGCTTTGCTCTGCTCACCTGAACAACGGAGATGTGGCCGTGCAGCACAGCAAAGGTGAGAGCAGTCCAGTGGCGGCTGTCAGGGTGCACTGAAGGGTGCCGTGGAGAGGTGCTGGGAACCTGGGGGAAGGAGCCAGGCAGTTACTAACCACCACAGACTGTCTGCCATCCTCTTTGTACACAACTGCCTCTTTCCTTTGGAAGTGACAGCCCCAGGGAGCTGCAACTTAGGCCATTTAGAGAACACTGCCAGTGCTGGCCAGTCCCCAGGGCCTTTTTAAAGGGCTTAGTGGTTTCTCCTAGTGGCAGCTCTTTGAGGAGGGAGACCCCTTCACCCCCACCCTGCCTATTAGACTTGCCAATGCCAATCATCACTGGAGTCACTGAATGCTCCAAGAGGTTTTGAAGGTTTTCTTCCCCCTCCCAAATCCCCAAAGTGATGATTTCTGAAAGAGTGGCTTGCTTAGAAGCCTTCAGAAATGAAGCCTTCAGTTGCTAGGAGAGGTTCCATGACTGTTCTTGTTAGTTTACAGATGAATAATCATGAGGGGAGGCTGCTCTGGTACTCACTTTTATATCTAAATTTGCTCCAGCATCTATAAGCATTTGCACCATGGCTTCATCTCCAGCAGCACAGGCATACATAAGTGGGGTCATACCCTGCAGAAAGGAGACAAAAAGTTATCTTTGATTACTTCTCATCAGTGAAACTGTCACAGCCCCAGTGAGTTGGACTCCTGATGTACAGAATATTGTGTGTGTGCAGGTGTGTAGGGGCAGCACATGTGTATGTTCCAAGCATTTGGGGTTCTGTGTGGGCACAATGTACTTGTATTGGAAAGTGAGGTGGACAAAATGATAGGGACAAAACTGCAAGGATCCCTGAAAATCTCAGCCCTGTGTTGTCCACAATCCCTGAGCTTTCTCAAGCTGCCTGACAAGAAAGAGCATTTCTTGGATCATTTGTAGCCAGATGAACCAAAAGCAGGAAACACAAAAAAATACACAAGATTGATTTATTTGGCAGCTTACCCCTACTGCTAAAATCCTGCCTGCCACAGTATTTCAGCATTTCAGTCCCATCCCTCTCTCTGTCTGTTTAACCAGCAAAGCATGACAGCTCAGGGATGAATGATGAGAGAAATGAGCCCTTCCTAGGGAGTGCATTCCAGAAGGAGCCAAGGACAGAAGGGAAATGGCCTAGGAAAATCCATTCCTGCTCATACCTATGGCTTCTCCCTCCCTCCTTAATTACTGTGCTTGATTTTTTTTTTCCCAGGCAGTACCTCTGCTGCTTACTGTGTTAGAACAGAGCTTCCTCTTCAGAGAGGGACACAGCTCATAAACCAAAGTTATATCTCACACTAAGGGCTTCTGACCTTGTATCTGCAAAGCCATCTTCTCAAAACAGCCACAGCTCAAAGCCTCCTGCACTGGAGGCAGTCACACAGTGGAGGGGAGTGGCTGAGTTTGGTTTTTGAGGGGCTTGGGAGGATCTGCTCACTATAAACAAGTAAACTTAATTAAATCAGGAGGTGGTGGAGTCACCATCCCTGGAGGTGTTCAAGAGGGGATTGGACGTGGCACTTGGTGCCATGGTTTAGATAGTCATAAGGTTTAGGGTGACAGGTTGGACTCGATCTTTGAGGTCTCTTCCAACCTTCTTGAAATGAAAAAAAAAAAAGAAAAAAAAACACACCCTTGGGTCTGCAGGCACAAGCCCATGTTTACTACCACAGTCAGGCTTCTAAACCCCCCAGATTTGTGCAGACTTACCTGACCTTTCCTTGGCTTCTCAGTTTTTAGTATCAGTTCTCCATTCCCTGCATGTTCTTCAGTATGCAAAGGGAAGCAGAGATTGCTTTCTAAACACCTCAAATGCTGTGAAACCAGAGTGCTGCTTGGGCCCCACCCCAGGAGAGTGCAGGGTCCTGCTCCAAGCTCAGGTTCCTGAGGAAATGTTTGTGAGCTCTCTCCCTCTCTGCACGCATACAGGCACAAGCAGGTCTGAACACACAGCTCAGTGCTGGACATGCTCACCTGCTGGGAGTGGGGAAAACCTGAAGCCTCTGTGTTAAACTACCTCAACAGCTCTGTCTCATGTAGGACCTGCACCAAAGCCTTGCCTGCACTGAGATGGTCACACCTGGCTGTGGCACCTCAAAGGTGCTGCCCACTGTGCAGTGTGTTTGGAGGACTCATCATGAGTCCAGCTATGGCAGAGTCCCAGAGTCTGGATTTAACTGGCAGTGCAATGGACACTTGCTCAGCTGCAGGTGAGCTGCCCCAGAATCCCCTGGAGAACTTCAGAGCAGCAGCATCTCCAGAGGGAGACTCTCTTGCCCTCCTTGGCCAGTGCCAAAACACTGCTCTGAGCATTCTGCAAAGAGCCCCAGCAGGCTGTGATCCTCCTGCTCACAGTGGGACTGGCTAGAGGATGACTTCAACAGGATGGCAATGAGACCATAAACCAGTGACAGCAGAAACTCCTCACACTGCCTCCAGAGCACAGAGGCTTTATGGCAATGAAAGCCAAACAGCTCCCAGTTTGCTGCCTGGCTGAAGAGAGGTAAGAAAACTCTTTTCAGATGCTGCCTATGAGAAAACCTCTGCTTGAAGGTAAATCCTTCCTGCTGCTAAATGCCCTGTTCCTGAGGCATGACAGCTCATCCCCACTGCTGTGACAGCTAGGAGTGTTCATGGGGGAGAGCTGTGGGCTTTATTTTCAATTAAAAGCTAATTCAAGGCACTGAATGATGCCCCAGAGAACAGACTCTGCTGTTACTTGATGGGACTGACAGCACAAGCAGAACAAACTAAAGACTCCTCAGACTATCACATCCCTGTGGCTCAGGGTAGCTGGGAAGGGAACAGGTCAAAATGAAATGAAAGAAATGGCCATGATGGACTTTGAAGACAGCTAACACTGACTGGTCCCAGAGCCACTGGGGGTCAGTGCTCTATGTCAGACCACCAAGCACAGCTAACTCACTTCACACCTGAAGGCCATCAGACAGTAACACCTCTTGGTCAGTCCTCACTGACCCAGACTGGATTTGGGCTGCTCAACCAGAAGAGTGTCACTGGCAAGAGCCACATTGCTTTGACATTGCCTTAGCTTTAAGACACCATCAGAGCTTCCATCTGCAGCCTGAGTATCAACCTGGCTTCCATCAGTGCCTGCCTCCCCCCCAGAGAGGAGGCCATCCAAGGAGCAGACCTACATTCCAGCTGATAAAGAAATAACTCCCTGCAGGCTCTGTCTGGCTCTTTGAAGGGGGTTATTTTTGTTTGTTTGTTTTCAGGGATGCATTTCCAGACTAAAGCAGGAGCTGGAATTAGAAAAGCCTTGGAGAGGCAACTAACACAACCTCGGGCAGTGATTTGCCACATGGAAAGGAAGATGCCAGAGAATTTGTGTGTGGTTTCCTGGTGCACCTGATCATCCATGGTGTTCACCCCCTCAGGTCCCAGGGCATCAATGGCTTGGTTGATCAGATCTGTCCTCCCACAGTTCAGCATTCGGAATCCCAGGTCCTGCTGGAACTTCTCAGTAGCAGCCTTAGCATCCAGCCTCCGGAAGGAACTGAAGCAGCATTCAGGTCTGGCAAAGACAAAATTATTTCTGGGTTTCTTTTCTTTTTTTTTTTTTTTTTTTAGCCTCATCTCCTATAGAAACCAGGGCTAGGGATTGTCATGGCTCTGCCTAGCATATACCTTCCCCCTGAATATCATCATAATCCCTGAAAAATCTGACTGACTGCACTCATGCTGGAGGTGGAAGTTTAAGTTCTTTGAGACAGAGTTCAGGTAAACGCTGTGAAGCACAAGAAATGGTGTCCAGGTAGCAAAACCTCCTCACTCCAAAGGCAAGGCAGGAGGAAATCCTTATTCCTTGCTCAGAGCAGTAGTTTCCAGCCAGCTCATCACTACAAGGGTAGCCCTGGACCAGGCACTGCTTCTGCTACATCTTACCCAGCAAACTGGGAAGGGGATACCGGAATACATCACAGCATAAGGAGCCCTGAGCAACTGGGGTTGCTGCAGCAGCCAGGGTTGTTGTGGTGGGTCAAGTGCTACCAGCTGCAAACCTGCAGCCATCAGGTTTCTTAGTTCTACTGCTCACAATAATACAAACCCCCAAACAGTCCCCCCCACCCCTAGCTGTTTTAAATAATTAACCACAAGGCTGAGCAGAGGGCTGGAGCTCCTCTCCTGGGGAGACAGACTGAGAGAGTTGGGGCTGTTCAGTCTGGAGAGAAGGCGGCTCCAAGGAGACCTTTTTGTGGCCTTCCAGGATCTGAAGGGGGCTACAAGAAAGCTGGGGAGGGAATTCTTAGGGTGTCAGGGAGTGATAGGACTGGAGGAGCAAAACTAGAAATGGGGAGATTCAGATTGGATGTTAGGAAGAAATTCTTCCCCATGAGGGTGGTGAGAGACTGGCACAGGTTGCCCAGGGAGGTGGTGGAAGCCTCATCCCTGGAGGTTTTTGCAGCCAGGCTGGATGTGGCTGTGAGCAACCTGCTGTAGTGTGAGGTGTCCCTGCCCATGACAGGGGGGTTGGAACTGGCTGAGCCTTGAGGTCCCTTCCAACCCTGGAAATTCTATGATTCTGTTTTAGATCTTGTATTTGTGTTTTCCTGCTTTTTGTAGGACAGTCAATACACAAAGGGAAATTGCAAGGAGGTGAAAGAGGTGGAAAGTGCACCTGGTAAGACACCAGAGTGGCTCTAGGGTGAAACAGTTATGGTGCCTGCCTATCAGCCTGGCTGCTGCTCTCAAGGAAAAGGCACTTCTGACAGACAGTGATTCTTACTCTCCTTTGGAAAAGAAGAACAAAATTAAAACAAAACATGAAATCAAAATCTAATGCAGGTAGTGGAAGACTCTCAATGCTTCTCCAGTGCCTCAGTAAAAGGAAGTGTGTTAATCCTCCTCCACTAAATCCTTTAGATGACTATCACATCTCATTTGGAAGGAGCCCAGGGATTACTGTAAATCCTCTGGTTATCTGCTCGGAGTCTTCTGAATTCCAGAGCTGGAAGTGTCTCTGCTCCATTGAAGCACCACTGCCAACCTGGAGGTGTTTCCCATCAGCTGTGGGTTGATAGGGGCAGCCCTTTGATGTTATTTCAGGTTGGGTTTCGTCTCCACGAGCTGTCTGGTTTTCAGCACAGGCTCTTGTGCAGGCTCTCAGAGAGTGAGATATCAGCCTGCCAAGTTCCTTTGAAAAATGAGACTCTTTCAACAAGGCTAAACTCTTCTGGAAACTTCCTATTGCCTGCCAGCTAAGTTCAGTCACTCTTGAGAGAGCAGATCCAAGATTAATCTTACTCACATTTTAATTCAGCTGGTAATTTTGTAATGCCTCTAAAACTTGCCTTGATGGGGGGGGGTACAAATGGTGAGCAGATGCTGTGAACAAGAAAGATCTCTCCACAGCCTGGTGTCCAGACACTGTACAGGGCAAACCACAGCAGCTTTCAGAAAAGGAACCATCAAGGGACAATCTGGGGACAGTCAGCAGGGAAGCCAGGTGGCAGCCTTGGAGTCACAGCTCTTTGGGGAGGCATCTGCACCTAAAATATCTCTCCCAGGCTGCTGAGTGCAGCAGAAGACAACTCTGAGGCACCCAGGTACTAGACGAGGGCACATAGAGCACAAGAGGACACTGTGGTAAAATGCTTAATGCCAGACATGCACAAATCCTAGAGCTAATAAATTAATCACCTAGTTCTATTAAGGCAATTGGCACAGCACCATGGTACTACAACACCACAGAGAACATGATGCAAAGACTTCTTATAATGAGAAGAAAGAAGGAAGAGTAAAGGAAGAGGAAGATCCTGTGGGGGGAAAAAAGTGAAATAAGATTACAACACTTGAAATCCAGTGAGGCTCAGAAAGTGGGAAGGGATGGAGCCTGTCTCTGCACATTGCTTCCACACTGCTTCCACCCAGTGCCACTCAGGTGCATTGCTGGATAGAGCAAGGGTGCTGCTGGGACAGTTCACCAAGGAACCCTGCAGAGCAAACAGCACAACAAACATTTGCCAAGAGCTGCCAGAGACCCAGCTAAAAGGTAACTGGCCCTTGGTGTAAAGCTGCCAGGAGGCCAGTTCAGGAGTGAGAATTTGCCCTTCCAATTTGTGAGCTTCACTCCTGAGGGACCTGTGGGCTCAGCCCATGCAGCAAATACTGACAATGTGCTCTTCTGGAACAGATGGAAAGGAGCTTTTGCCTTCAGAGTGTGATAAAAGCATCCTACCAGAGCTGGGGGAAGAGCTCTCACACACACAGCTGCTGTGCAGCAGCTGTAACCACAGCAGGTTTTCCATGTGGGAGCTGTTATCCTGTGCAGAGGAGAAGCAAACTCCTGCATGCTTCCTGGAGTAAAGCCTGTGCCCTGCAGCTGCCCAGACAGCAGCTCCCACCTACACCCAGCTGTGCCCAGGGGAGACACTGGAGAGCTGAAGGTGGACCAAGAGACATTGAGGGGACAGAGCCCAGGGAAAGGGACAGAGCCCAGGGAAAGGGACAGAGCCCAGGGAAAGGGACAGAGCCCAGGGAAAGGGACAGGGCTTAGATCCTTGTTTCAGAAGGGATGGTTTGAAGATTTTTTTTTTTCCCCAACCAGGCAATTCTACAGTTCAGTGATGAGGGAGCAGGAGACTGGTGTGCTCTTTGCTCTTTATGTTTCATAAGGAGTAGCTACTACTACAACTATTGGCAGTGAATGATTTAAATTTGGCCTGGAGTGAGGAAGAAAACGATAATAATAATATTAAGTTACTATCACATGCTGCTTTTTAAATTAAGTCCCAACTTTTATATTTAAGTAGGTGGAAAAGAAACACAGTTCTCTCTCTAGTATTTAACTGGTACCAGGTGAGTACTGAGGATGTTTATAAACTGTCTGGCAAGCATACAGCTGATGAGAACATCCCATTGGAAGGCATCATCTACTAGGAGACAAAGAGTGGTTGTGGCAGCCTGGACTGCCCAAGCAGTCTAACCTCATGGAACAGCTATTAGAGGTCTGAATTTCAGGTTATCCTAATTATACTTCATTCTTCTGCACAACTTCTCTTTCAGGGCTTTCAGCACACTCTACCTGATGCATCACCACTGCAAGGAGCTATCATTAGGTGACTTACAGCCTGAGCATCATGAGCAAAAGGGAGCTGTAATTTCCCTACAGCCATACAGGAAAGCAGGGGGAAAGTTGGCTTCAGTTCAAAAAACAAACAAATAAACCAACCCTAGGAGTGCTGCAGTGGCTCAGCAGAAATGCTGCTTGAAAGGATCATATCATGGGCACTGGAAATGAGGCACTGACCTCTGCTTGGGGGATTTTTCCTGTTAGTTTCAATCTTCCATGCAGCAAAAAGCCAATGGTCCTTCCCTCACAGAACATCACAGAGCATCCTCAGACTTAAGCAAGACAGTTCCGAACAAAGAACCTGGTCCAGCTTAACTTTGATTTACTTATTTTTTTTCCTCTACAAAAGGTGTTCAGGGCCAGGTTGGATGAGTCTCAGCTACCACATCTCAGGAACTGAGAGCTGAGGTGAAAACTAGGATCCAACTGCAGCCAACAAACATTCAGTCATCTGAATGCACACCTCCACACTTGCCAACTAATTTAGCTCCCAGTGAGGTTTTGTGGGTAATGACTACCACCTCCCAAGTCACAGATGGGGAGAGGGAAATGTAGCAAAGAGCAAGAGCCTCCTTGGCTGCCAGAAGGGAAAGGTACAAAACAACAAAACCAGATCCAGGACTCCTGATTAAAAGCCTCTTGCTGCTTCTATTGCTCATGAAAAATGATTCCAAGAGTAATGGGGTATTGTTATCTTTTGGGGTGATCATTTCAGCACTTAAGAGCATGATAAAAGTATTGCTTAGTGTTATTAGTGTGTGCTGCCCACTCATTTAACCCATCTGGGGGACAAAACTCACTAAGGAACAAGAATTTACCTTGCACCAAGTTCAAGCAGTAACCCTCATATCAATCCCCCTGCTGAGCACAGCAACTTCAAGGACCACAAACCTGAACAGAACAGCTGTGATGTGCTAATGAATCAAGCTCATTACAAATCCCCCTTCAATATAAAAGGCATTCAAAGGTACTGATACTGTTCATCAAGGTATCTCAGAAGGCAAAGAATGATCTTGTAATTAAAGCTGAGGCATAAAAGGGACAAATATTTGTATTTCAGCCTCTGACTCAATCCTCCTATGTGACTTTAGGGCAACAAAGCTGCTGAAGGGTCTGGAGAACAGGTGAGAGTGGCTGAGGGAGCTGAGATTGTTTACTCTGGAGAAAAGGAGGCTGGGGGGAAACCTTCTGGCTCTCTACAACTCCCTGAAAGGAGGTTGGAGGTGGGGGTTGATCTCTTCTCACAACTGATAGAACAAGAGGAAAAGGCCTCAAGCTGCACCAGAGGAGGTTTAGGTTGAACATTAGGAAAAGCTTCCATACTGAAAGGGTTATCAAGACTGGAAGAGGCTGCCCAGGGAAGCCAGGGAATCACCATCCCTGGATGTATTTAACAGCTGTCAAGATATCTGCTCAAGGCTATGGTGTGGTAGTGGCCCTGCTAGAGTCAGGGTGAACTTGATGCTCCTGAAGGTCTTTCCCAGCCACAGTGATTCTGCAGCTTTTAGCA
This sequence comes from Indicator indicator, assembly GCF_027791375.1. Classification (NCBI taxonomy): domain Eukaryota; kingdom Metazoa; phylum Chordata; class Aves; order Piciformes; family Indicatoridae; genus Indicator; species Indicator indicator. The sequence goes on from NC_072030.1 coordinate 18,442,453, forward strand.
GGACAGAATCTTTCTACCCCAGCTGCAGCGTTTGGCCAAAGTCTCTTTATCTCCTGGACTACCAAAAGATGAAACATCTACCAGCTGTGTGTAGTGCCTTGAGATCTGGATCCCACGGACTACAGAAAGCAGGATATTGATGTGAGAATCAACTTAGCTGCTTGTAAAGCTTAGTGCACATACTTGAGCTGCCTGGGCTCGCAGTCCAGCCCAGGCAGGAGCAGTCTGGCTGTCTGCCTGACGTCATCACTGTCCACCGTGAGACTGCGCCGGTGCTCCGCGTAGGTGATGGCCACCCTCATCCACTCCATCAGTGGGGGCAGCAGCATGAAGGGGCTGTGAAGCAAGGGGAGAGAAGAAGAATTCATCATGGTTACCACTGGCTTGCTGTCTTGTACTTGCGGTGCACAAGGACACCTTGGCACAGATAAAACCTACTGAAAGAGGCCAGCTCCCAGCTCAGCCCCAGGGGCATGGCACAGCAGGTAGAAGGGGTTGAAATGGTTCTGCTTTGGTTGTTTGAATTGATTCTCACCTAAAATGTGGTCACACTGGGTTTGTGCAACACATTCCAACCTGTGGGCAGCTGGGGCTGGATATAAGGAACCTACACAAAATCACAGAACTGTTTTGGTTGGAAAAGCCAAAGGCTATCAGCTCCAACCAGCAGCCCAACACCACCATGGCCACTAAACCATGTCCCAGAGTTCCATGGCCACAGCAACCCCAGGGATGGGGACCCCACCACCTCCGTGGGCAGCCTGTTCCAATCCCTGGACACTCTTACAGGAAGAAATCTACATCTGCTATTAGCTACAGGTCAGATCCCCCCCAGCTCAGGTGGCCAAGTGCTTTGATTTAGATCAGGAGAGCTCTCATCTCAGGGCTGCAGCTTCTATACTGATGGTGTCTGATGATCTAGGTAAGGCTGCTCCCCTGCTCAGCAACACTGAAAACATTCCTGATTGTGCACTAACTCCATTGAGTTATCACTAATCTGATCACTCTCCTGCATTTCTTACATGCAGACCATGCCACAACTGACCCCCCCCCAGACCACAGCAGAAGTGTTGTAGCTGGTTGGATGTGAACTGGTTTGCCAGGGAGGAATGAGTAGGATCAGAGATAACTGAGCTGGAGACATCCCTGTGCAGGAACAAATGTCTCTTACTTAAACTGAAAGTAATTTGTGGCAAAGCAATTTATCTGTACAGCATCCAAAAGAATGAGGTTGCAGAGCAATCCAGGAATAGGAACAAGGTTCTCTATTAAAAATATATATAAATAAGGAATATAAATAATGTTCCAATAGCAACAACAGCCATTCTGGACAGCTGGGTTATGAAGAATGAGCACTGTACTGAGATCACACAATAATATATAGGAACCATAATACTCTCATACACAACACATCTCAGCATCCAGCCAGACTAATCCATTATTTGCTTAGTTTTCCCCCTAAGGATGCTTTGCCACCCTGATGGAAGGCTCAGAAGTGTCAGCTGTAATTGAAAACACCTTTCCCATTTCCAGTAAAGAATTTATATTAACACTGGGAGGGGAAAAAAAAAGAAAAAGTAGAAAAGCTCTTTTCATTTAAGCATTCAAAAGAAAATAAATGAGAGTAGAAGGTACCAATCCCTTTATCAAGTTGAGAGGGGCAAAGAAGACAGCTACCAGCAACTATAAAGTGATTTTGGCATTACTGAGAGGAGCTGATGCCAGAGAGGCGTTCTCTGAAACATGCATGTCTCTGTGTGCACACATGTGAGTGCAGGCACAGTAAGCAGCTCCAATCCCCTCAGAAACCATTTCCCACTAATGGGATTTGCCAGCAGAACTCCCTTTGTGTGACTTGGAACATCCTTCAGGGTGGAATAACTCCACTCTGTAAAACACAGGCCATCTGTTTCCATTTTGCTGGTTGCAAGGTGTGCTCTGAACTGCTGCCATTAGCTCTTTACAAACAAGTGCACTGTGTTCCCGCTGCTCCTTCTCTCCCCTGAGGAGAAAAGCAGCATCTGACTGAGCCTGGGCTGCTGCTGCAAGGCTGGCTTTAAGAGGGCATCTATTTACTGCTTTCACATCTATTTACTGCTTTTACCAGTCACGTCCATCCTTTAGAAACTCACCCAGCAGCCCAGCACTTGGAAGACTTTCAACTCTGGAAGCTGAAAGGCTTTCTGGACATGAGGAGGAAGTTCTTCACAATGGTGGGGGGGGAATACTGGAACAGGACACCCAGAGGTGTGGTCAAGGCCCCATCCTTGCAGACATTTGTGGTCAAATTTGGCCAGCCTGATCTGGTTGGAGATGTCCCTGTTGACTGCAGGGGGGGTGGACAAGATGACTTTTGAGGGTCCCTTTCTGCCCAATGCATTCTATGATTCTATGAAGCTGAACTTGAATCCCCAACCTGTTCAGGCTTCCTAACTTGTCTTAGACCCACAGGATGGGATGAATCCCTCCAGCACAGCCAGTCTGGAGCTGACTGCCTTCCCTAACAAGGAGCAGCCATCACCCACAGGCATTTGGGAGATGCTTTTCAGCAATCAGTCCCAGAGAACATCAACCCTTACCTGGCCTACAGCAGGGGCATTTACATGCAGGCATTTAAGAGAAGAGCCTAAATTAATTACCTAGACTCTCTAATTACACAGCAGAGCCTCTAGGATAGGCCTGAAAGCTCCTGAGATGTAGTGAGGCCAGAGAGGTAAGGTAAAAGCACCAGAATTAAAAGACTCAGATGGGGTGAAGAGATCAGGAGCAATGGAAAAACCTTACAAGGGACTCTGCCTATCCCCTTTTGTGGTAGGGAAGGTATTTGGGCCACATCAGAGCTGCCATGACACTTTCATGGGGAGAACACTGCTGCACAGAGAGTCATATGGATTGAGCACAGTCCTGAGCATCTTACTGGGGAACAAACCAAAACACCTAACACTGGGCAGCAGGAGACTGTGGGCAGCCAACAGCAAATACCATCCAGTCTGCACCAGAAATAACCTGGGCTCTGAAGGAATTTCCAGTCTGTAACAGATTCACATGTGCCAGGGTTATAAATGGCTTCCATGCACAAGCAGACCTTGAGGCTGGAAAACCTGGTTTGGGAGGAATGTGAAGGAGGGAGAAAGGCTTTTTTTTCTTTCTTTCTTTTTTTTAAATCTCAACCAATTTTTTCCAAAGCCAGGAAAACTCCCAGGCTCAACAGAGCTGAGCCCAAAGAAGGGCAGACTTTGGACCTCAAAATGAAATGGCAGGAAGGATGTTTTTCTCTTACTGCTACCCTGATTTGTCCCAACTCCAATTTCTATTTTTGCTCCAAAGACTTCACTTCTGTTGAAGGTTGCCAGCTTGAGGATGGAGTTTCTACTCTCCCCCCTAACACACACTCTTCTTTTACGCAACTCTTTCCTCTCTTCATCCTGTCAGAGTGGGCATGCCTGCAGGAACAGCTCTGGTTTACTTTGCCCACTGACACTGCATGAGCTCAGCCACCTCCTCCCTTGATCTGAGCAGGAGGAGATGCAGTGCAGCTGAAGGAAACCCCAAGCCTGGGCTGCACTGCACTAACAGTCAATGCAATTATTCTTTTTGCAGGAAATAAAAAAAATTATCCCTTTGGCCCTTACCCTGGGCATCTGTCTGCCTCCAGGGAAACACTGATCATTCCACAGGCTGAAAAACTCTGCAAGGGGAGAAAACCTTCATGGGAAATTAACTGGGAGGTGCTGCAAGCTAAAGAATTGATTTGCCTCTGCATTTCTGGCTGTGCCATGCTCTCTACTGTGCCTTTTCTTCTTCTGGACTTCCTGACGTTGAGAAGCATTTGGCAGCTCATTGAGCTCTGCACAATGAAGTGATGCAGCCTGGGGGACCTGGCAGCAGCTCCCGGGGGACATTCTCTCTTTGATGAGAGGAATGCCACCACTGCTTTGGGCAGTTTCTTGCCATGAAGTTGTCCTCAGTGCTGCCTCATGTAAACTGGGAAAGGACATGGAAGTGGAAAGTTAAGTAGGCACTGTTCATCTGAGAGACATCTGGGTAAAGAATCACATAAAGGTCTGACTTAGACTGGAGATTTTTTTTTTTTTTTAAGGAATAAGCCCCAAAGTCCTCCTGTGCACCTGCAAGTTCAGAGCTGTTCAGGGCTCCTGGGCAAGTACCAGACAATCAGCAGAACTGTGTAAGGGACAACCAGGTGGGGAGAAGGCTAATATGCAACAAAATGGTGACTGGTGTAGGAGGGAGGTTAGGAGATGATGTGGTGATTGGAGTTTTACACCAAGATGGAAAATCCCCACAGATGGCAAGCGAGTCAAACAGAAAACAGAGTGAATTCTCATGGCCTGGAGAAGGGAAAAGACTCTGAGGCAAGGCAGAGTACCCAAAACCTAAACTATGTCCTGTTGATGTGGAAAACAGCAACATATTTACAGTTGGGATTCTCAAACACTAAACCTTTCTTCAAGCAGCAGAGGAAAAAAAAAAATAAAATCACTCTCAGTCTGTAATTATATGTGAATTAAATAACAACAGAAATGGTGATTTAAAATAAAGATAAAGTCTTTGCTCCCAAAACACAACCAGCTTAAGCAGGAGTCACTCCTTTCAGATTCAAAATAATCTTCCTGAATTTGCTAAATCCTCCCACATTTAGAGAGGAAAGGCAGGAATTGCCATGCTGGATCTGATCCAAGAATCACAGAACTGTCAGGGTTGGAAGGGACCTCAAGGCTCAGCCAGTTCCAATCCCCTGCCATGGGCAGGGACACCTCACACCACAGCAGGTTACTCACAGCCACATCCAGCCTGGCTGCAAAAACCTTCAGGGATGAGGCTTCCACCACCTCCCTGGGCAACCTGTGCCAGTCTCTCACCACCCTCATGGGGAAGAATTTCTTCCTAACACCACCTCAGCAAATGCCATGCCTTTCAAAGGAGGCTGACCCAGATTTTCATGGAAAAGGAAGAAATTTAATCACAGCCAGCTGGCCTCAAGTTTCCTTCTGAAGTGCCCTGAAACAAGAACTGCCTCACATCTTGGAAGATAAAAGTCCTCAAGTTCTAGTGGATCATTATCAAGTTGCTAAGGTCCAGGCTTGGTTGTGCAACACCACAAACAGCTTAGAGAGTTACCCTTCAGTCAGACACCAGTGGAATGAAAACCATCTGGATAATATTATATTTATTGGGATCCTTTCTCCACTGAATCTGCCTTCACAGTGGTACAAGAATAGCTTCAGTCTGGAACTGGCAGCTCTGATCTTTCTTAGCAATCCTGCTAACCACAGACAGAAATAGCATCACCTTTTCCACCCTTGTCTGCAAAGAAAGAAGGTGCAGCATCAGACAGGTTTTACTTCATGCCAACTGCAAATCACAGTGAAAGCCAAATTCAAGCTCTCTAAACCCCCAAGAAGTCAGCATTAGGAACTCTGAACCTCAAAAAAAAAAAAAAGGCAGCCTGTGGTTTATTTATTATAATCACATTTTACAAACTTTGTTTTAGCAACAGGGGAAAAGATCCCATTTTCAGGCTGGAAAGGAGGAGCTGTGCAGCTCTGGAATGTGCCATGTGTCTCATTAGGAAAACATCTTTGGAACATCTACATGCCCTGGCAGAAGGAACTCTTGGTTTCCAGCCTGACAGAAAAGAATTAAAACCAACTTCAATTGTATGTAGTTGATGATAAGAGTCAGATAGACAAACACAACATGGCCATAGGTACATGGTCAAGGATGGGACTGCTTCCATCTGCCTCCCCCAGACACACCCAGAGCTGTCTGGTCCCTGGTGGGCACCATCAGCACACACCTCAACAGAGGAGACATGGAAGAAGGGAAACCACTGATCATGCTCCTCTTGCTCTACCCAACAACTTGGCATTCTAAAACTTGCCAGAAGCTGAAAAGAACTGCAAGCAATCTGGGAGATGAACTATTCTTGCCTGACTCTGGACCCAGTTGCAGCCTTGCCCTCAGCTAATGTACAGGTGGGTGCTGAATCACTCAAGAGCTCAGATGCAACTCTGAGGACTTGCTGAACCTCATAGCAGAGACAGAAAGCAGCACTTCCCATTGACCTCTATGTGCCAGCTGGCACCACCCAGCCTGCAGAGGTCAGTTCTACAGAGTTCTGAAGGGCCTGGATCTCAGCTCCCATCTCTGAGCAGCCAAGAGCATTCTCACATCATCACTGAGACAGAGACTCTTCCCACCACAGACCAGGCTCTGGCTGGGTCATTTCCATCAGATCTTCCCCAGCTCCTCAAGAAAAGGTGATCACCTTGGCTTGCAAGTCATTGTCACAGAATCACAGAATGGTTGGGGTTGAAAGGGACTTTAAAGATCACCCCCAAACTCTCTGCTATGGGCAGGGACACCTCCCACCAGCCCAGGTTGCTCAAGGCTTCATCCAGCCTGGCCTTGGATACCTCCAGGCAGGGGACACTTTATGAGGACAAAATGCTTTCTAGACAAGACCTAACCATGGCCCAGCCCTTTCACAGCAGTTCCTCTGAAGGAAGCAGTGCTGCTGCACACTGAGCAGGTGGGATGGGAACACATCTGCAGACCCCCAGAAAGGACACTTCACATCTGCATGTCCCTCAGAAGTGCCTGCCTGGCAGTCCTGATTTTACAATTTAAGTTTCTGAAAGCCCCAAGGTGCTTGTGCTGAGTTGCAAACTGCCTCAAAACTTCAACATCTACTCACATGGAATAAAATTATTTGAAAAGCTCCTTTGCGTCCTTGTTTTAAATGTGACTTAAAAAAAAATATTAAGTTAGCATCATTATCTAACAGCAATATGAAAAGAGAAAGGTTGTTCCTATGGACTTCCCAGGCTGGGCAGTGAAAGAGGTGCAGGGAATTTTGCAGGAGGTCCAGAAATATCTTTGGAGACTCAGTACCAGTGCCCCAGCCCACAGAGGCACAGAACTTGCCATGTGCAAGGATTCCTCCTGCAGGCAAAACACTGGCACAGTTTGGAGCAGGCCCTGAATACAAAGCACCTGCATCAAAGAAAGGAGCCTGTCACAGCTTGCTGTGCAGCAGCAGAGATACTCACCGGCAGGGAGCCAGGATGGGCTGAATGCTGGGCTTGGATTAGCCCTGATCCCGTGGGCAGGAGAGCCCAGGGGTAACTCCTCTGGTTCATTCCAGCAGCTATGCTGGCAAACCAAGAGAAGAGCTCACCACTAGCTGTGACCTGAGTTCTCTGAGGTCAGCACAGTGCTGAGACTCCTCCATCGTTTTTCCCCATTCCCCAAAGCACTAACAGGGCTGAGATAAGAGGCCCTTTAGTTCTGACTTCAATCTGATTTGTCAATGTGCATATGTTAAAACCATATGCTGAGGCTGCAGCCAAAGCCAATCTGCCAGGCTGACTCACAGGACTCATCTTCAGAGCCCAGCTGTAAAATCCTGGAGCTGAGCATGGCCCTGCTGCTGAAAACTCCCTGAAGCTGCTGGGTTACAACTGTGTGAACAAAGAGCCAGGAAGAAAAATAGTTGTATGCAGTTCTGGGATACTGAGAGGTGTGTTACTTAGAACTGCAAAAGTCTGTTCAGCTAAACAAAGACAATCCTCCCCAAAGCAAGGGTTCTCACAAGAACCAAGGGAAATGTTTACCATCTACCTGACAGCACAAGCCAAAGCTTAAGTGGTATTTCCAAAAGAGAATCTTTCAAACACAGAGTGATATTGAGAGGCTAAACATTTCAAGGTCAAAGAAGGATTCTTTCCTTTTGGGGACTAAGCAAAATTTGATGAAGTTTCTATTTTTGAGTGGCTGGAGTGATGTCAACCCTTCTGTGCCATGCCATGCCGCTGTGAGCATGGTCCTCTTGCAGCATCACTCTTGCCTGATGCCAACATCAGTGTTTTCCTAGAGACAGTCTAAGTCATCTTTTGGCTTTTGGGATCTGAGAAGTTCCAGAAACTACTTTAGCATGAAGGCAGGAGGGACACACCAGTACCTGTGAACAAAAAGAGCTGGTGTCATTATACAACCCTGAGTGTCATTATACAACCCACAGCTCTGGCTGCTGTAGAAGGTCCCCAAAAGAGCCAACATTTAAAAGTCCTCTTCCTGACTAGCAGGCAATTGAGCCCACAGCAGGCATCATTTGTGAATGGATAGGCAGCAGCCTCCTCTCTAAACCAGCACCAGGAAAGACACATTCTGTCCTCAAGGAAAGCTCCCAAAGAGGAGTAACATGACTGCTGGATGGAATGGATGCCAGTGTGGCATGGGTTTGAGGACTATTTCACAAGAGAACATTGCTTGTCCCACTGGCCAGCTGCTCAAGGAGCAGGTTTCATCTGTCCCTTAGAGGAGCTTCTGCTGTGTCCCTCAGTTCTTGTCTTGAAGTAACTGAAGAGCTGCTGTGCAGAAGTGAAGAGTGTTTCATGCAAAGATGTTTGGTGCCAGGGCTGAATGAATGGCTTTCTGGTTTTGACTGGGAAGCATGAGTTGTGTGTTTGCATTTTGCCTTAAGTTAAATAAGTGTAAGTGGATAAATAGGAGAAATAGTAACAGCTGTGTCCTGAATTTAAAGAGAACAACTGCTGGGATAAAGCCCATCCTATGCCAGACTAGGAATGTCCTCACTCTTCCATTTGGTGTTTAATATTGTGAAATCTCCTGATTTCAAACTCTTCATGCTTCAATCACTGTCATTTACATCAACGGTCTTACCCATGGACATGGAGGATCCTGTGCTGCACTAGGAATGGAACACAGATCCTGACAGGTGGACTTCACTGGCCAAGCATCAGGGAATGATATTAAATAGGACAGTGTCAAACATGCATCAGCTCTCACACCAAGTCCAATGTGCAATTATTCTTTTTCAACTTGGTGAGAAAAGTACAATAGAAAAATCTTCATCTGCTCTACACTTCTCATGAATGAAGCTTTCTGCCAACACCCAGAGCTCTGCCTCCCAAACACAAAGGAAGAGGAATCAAGAAACAAACCAATGAAAGATGTATGAAACATGTTAAACAAATACCTTTCTTCCCAGAGTTTTTACCTCAAAGGAACAAAATTGAGACATTTTCATTTGCCTTTCTTCACAGCAGGTACTCCTGAGCCCTGACTAACCAAGCTGGGCAGAGCCCAAGCTAGCACACAGCACGAGGCTAGGGCAAAGGCTCCTCCTGTCCAGTCAGCTGAAGTTATTTGGCCACTTAACCTGAGAGCATTTGGAGTGTCTCAACAGAGGGTTTAGCAGGCTAAAAGAATTTCCAATCTGAGCTAACTAAACTGTTGGAACTCCTTGCATAAAGAATGGGATGGCCAGTTGGAAAGCCACTTCAGGAACATTTGTTTCTGTTATGTTCTATCACATCAGCTCTTCAGAGAGCTTTCCTGAAGAGTTTGGCAGCCAGGAGAGGGAACTGAGCACTGACTACCTGACACAGTGCAGTGCTGCACAAAGGTAACTCTTAATCACTCAGTGATGCTGGAAGCAGCACAATTGCAATTAAGATACCTTCTAAGCAGATGACATTAGGCCTGGTAGCACTTCAGGCTAATGTGCTTATGTTCCTCTCAACCAGCTTAACTGCCTTCTCCCAGTACTGCATCATGGACATCTCATCCTTCCCTGCTGGAAAATCCTAGCACTTCTGAAGGTCTCAGAAGGACCTCACGTTTCTCTGAGAGGAACTTTTGCCTCTCTGAAGAAGTAGAAGAGGTGAGGAATAGCTAAGTGAATTCCTTACAGTAGCAGAGAGTTTTCCAGGCATAAAAGCTTAGAGCTTCTGTCTGCCCTCTCTGTTCTCTAGCCATTAGGAGATACTTTCTGACCCATGGAAGAAAGAGCTTGAGTGGAATCTCTCTACTGGAACTGAACTTCCCAGCAGCCTGACTCCAGACTGAAAATGCCACTTTCAGCAGCATCCCTCCAGAGGCACACTGCAAGAGCCAAACACACCTTGGTCTCTTCCCTCTCTCTCAAACACGTTAGACCAGCAGGCAGGGTATCAACACAAGGTTGCTGAGCCCCAGAAGCATCCACGAAGCTGAATCAGCTCAGACATGCAACTCATTTGAATAGGATTTGTCTTGCAGAGCAGACATGCTTGTTACAAGAGCCAGGTCAGCATTTACTGTACAAGCATGATGAAAACAGCAGGGGCTAGGGCCACCAGGCCATGGCAGCACAGGGACTCAGGTAGTTGTAGGATGAGGAAGTGCAAACTGCCAGGGTCTCCTTCAAAAAGGAAGCAAACCAGAGCCAGACCAAACCCCAGGGAAAGCTTAGTTCTAATCCCCACAGGGTCAAAGAGAAAGAAATTGTTGCTATTATCATAAATTATACCCAGAAATATTTACTCTTCAGAAGAGCTGAGCTCTTAGCTCTCTCTGGTAGAAAGATGTCAGGAACAATAGGAGCAAACCCCCACAACCTGCCAGCCCTGGCTGCTGCACAGCAAAAGCTCAGAATTGTCTTTTTAGTCACAGCAAGCCCCTTCCTCAGGAAACAGGCAGGTCCTGCAAGGGAGGGCTGCAATTCACTCCCATAGGAAACACATTAACTCCAGTTGGAATGTTCAGCAATTGCTGAAGAAGAAACTCATTGGCTTGTCACCATCATCATCCTCTGCAACATGCTCAGAACCTTCCAGCCACACCCACTGCTCTGCTCTTCTGTCAGTTACAAGAGCACTATGTTGGTACCATAGTACTACCTTTAAGGATCTAAGCCTAGGAAAATGGAAGGAAAATGGAGACAGGCTGAAAAAAAAGGAGCTAGGACCCCTCTAGCCCCTAGTGAGGCTGCTCCTAGAGTACTGCACCCAGGTCTGGGGTCTCCAGTTCAAGAGTGACAGGGAAGAGAGTCCAGTGGGGGCTACAAGGATGATCAGGGGCCTGGAGCATCTCTTAGGAAGAAAGGCTGAGAGCCCTGGCGCTGTTTAGCCTGGGGAAGAGCAGCCTGAGAGGGGATCTGATCAATGCTCAGCAAGAGCTGAAGGACCTGTGGGGGGCAGGAGGATGAGGTTGGGCTCTCCTCAGTGGTAGCCACTGATAGGACAAGAGACATCAGGTACAATAGAGAACACAGCAAGTTCACTTGAACTTAAGGAGAAACTTCTTTATTTTGGCAATGCTGGAGCCCTGGAACAGGCTCTCCAGAGATCCCTTCCAGCCCTCACCATTCTGTAATGCTTTGATATTAAATGACAGCAGACAAGCAAGTCAGGTAGAGAAATTGAGATTCTCAGTCAGTCTCAGGTGGAAAAAGAAGGCAGGAGACTTTGTCTTACTCATTTCTGTGTTTCTAGAAAGCCTCTTGAAGGACACATGCTCCCACAGCCTTGTTTTAAGTTTCCCTGCAATACTTTTTGTTCATTTTGGATGCTAGCTTTCTGCTGAGCCTTCTCATCATGAAACAGCCAACAACAAACACCACAAAGGGTGCCTACAGGCACTGAAGATTTCAGCTTGCACCAGCCCTGAGAAAGCAGGCAGCTCACTGCCAGGTTTTCCCCTTGTTTTTTTTTCCCCTCACTTTTTTTTTTTTATTTTAACAGATGGAAAGTGAAGAGCAGAAGCCAAGCACTTCACACAGACTACTTCACAGCAGTTACAGTGATTACTGTAGCTGCAGTTGTAGTAATTGCAGGGTGGCAGGACACACACACATGCACAGTAGCTGTCATCTCTTCATCACTGAACAAGACAGGCAAAGACCATCAATCAACACAGTTTGCAAACATTTCTACAACCAGGGCACGGTCACCAGAAATGTCTGAGGTCAAAGAGCCTTTCTGGGGATTTCCAGCAACCTCCAGTGGCTACTGCAAACTGCCTGGGAAAGCAGAATTAGTGGTTTCCAAACAAATGGTTTGTAACTGACAGGACAAAGACTGCTAAATGACTTAGGACTTCTCCAGGTAGGTAATCAGGACCACCTACTGCCTGCTGCCTGCCTGAATCACAGATTGGTTTGTGTTGGAAAGGACCTTTAAAAGGTCATCCAGACCAATCCTCCTGCAGGCAGCAGAGACATCTGCAACTAGAGCAGGTTGTTCAGAGACCCAAACAACCTGACCTAGACAGGTTCCAGACACAGGGCTGATACAGGTAAAAAACCTCTCCACTGTCAGTAGAACTACAGAAGTACAGATCAGTTGAGGCTTCAAGACACTCCTGGAGCTCAGTTAAGCAAAAAAGAGTTAGTTCCTTACTCCAACCCAGGGTCAGCTCGAGCAGGTTGCCCAGACCCATGTGGGATTGGTACTTTCAGGTGACCTGTCCCTGCTGCATCTGCAACACCTCAGACTCCTCACATTTAGCTGTGGACCCTCAGTGCATAAGCAGGGCAAGGCTTCAAGGCAGCCTAGGAGCCTGAGGTTTGGCAGATGGCATCACAGAGAGCCATTAGCTCTCTGTGTGCTCTTTCTTACCACCAGCATCAAGGCTGCTGGAGGGAGGAGGCAGTCTCTGTACTCTCCATTAAGTCTGCTCTGTGCTGTTCCATTTTGTGTACAGGTTTGCAGAGGATTTAAATAATCTGTTTGCACCACACCCCTGCTCTGATACAGAAAGATCAGAAGACACTTTGGAAGCTACTTTGGATGCACTCCAGTAACACTACAAATTACTTGCAGCCAGCAGTATAGAAGACAGGCCAGGCTGTCCCAGGTGTGAGCTACACACTTTGTTTATACAAACAACATAAAAGAGAGATGGGGGATGAAAATAATCTAATCCAGGGTAGACTGAACTGCCTGTTTCAGCAGTTGGATGAATTCACTCCTCAGGGTCTGCAATTAATTCCCTTCTCCACTGCCAAGGTCATCCCTCACATTCCAATTGCTGCAATCTTTAAACTATAAAGAAATGAAAAATTAAAAAAAGAAGAAAAAAGACACTTCAAAACACCTCAAGAGCTGGTGCCAGGCAAACTCAGGAATATTTCCAGGAAGCCAAAGATATCTACTGCCTGTCATCTACTGCCTTGAATGTGGCTTGGGTTTAATTCACTTCAGATACCCAATGGTTTGGTGCCCAGAGTAATTTCACCCTGGATTTCCCTTCAGGCTTTCAGTTAGGATGCCAGCAGGACATGTAGAGGAGTCCCACAAGCCCAGGCTCTGACTCTGTTAACCAGTCAGTAGTTTCTGAGCATTACTGGGGTTTAGTGGCTGAAGGTTACTGCTGAGCTATGTGCTGAGGTGGCACTGTGAAGAGGAAGGAAGGTGAAAGCTGCTCACCAAAGTGTGAGAAAGGTGCTGAGTTCCCCTGTTGAATGTTAGGTATTTCACTTCTCAAAACTGGGCAAAATGTTCCATATGCAACTGTTTAGTATGGGCTCAACATGAGCACCATCCTGCCCAGGGGCTGCAGTAGCACTGCCAGGGAATTGCTCAGGAATGCAGACTCACAGGGGTGGGAAAGATCCCCAAGATCATGGAGTCCAAGCATCCACCTGAGACCACCATGGCCTCTAAACCATGTCCCAAAGTGTCATCTCCACACATTTCTTGAAGAAGGCTTAGTGGTGACTTGGGATCTTAAAGATCTCTTTCAACCCTGACAATTCTGTGATTTGAGGAACAGTTAATTTTAATCAGCAGATAGACCTGGAAACAGATTCTTGGCCTCTGACATAAGGCTAGTCACTCCAGCTTCCTTGTAAGCACCTCAAAAATCACAGTTAAGTCTGAAACAGGCAAAACCCCCACGGTAACAACTTCTCTCCTTAGTGCTGGTGAAGGAAACTGATCTCTGCTCATAGCCTTCTTCTAAGAAGTTTACCAACAGCTTGCAGCAATAGCAAACAAAGAAGGACACGTTTTTTGTTTCATAGAATTGTCAGGGTTGGAAGGGACCTCAAGGCTCAGCCAGTTCCAATCCCCTGCCATAGGCAGGGACACCTCACACCACAGCAGGTTGCTCACAGCCACATCCAGCCTGGCCTTAAACACCTCCAGGGATGAGGCTTCCACCACCTCTCTGGGCAACCTCTGCCAGTCTCTCACCACCCTCATGGGGAAGAACTTCTTCCTAACATCCAATCTGAATCTCCCCACTTCTGGTTTTGCTCACTGCCACATCTTTCTGTAACCACCTTGCTGACTTCAGGGCTATTCTGGGTGGATTTCAGTACTGCTAAGCACCAGGCTCTGATTAGAGCATTATTCTCTCCCAAGGCAAATGAATCAGGATCTAATGAATGATTCTTATGTACCTATTCTGGACTGGTGAGGCAGCTGTAGATAAAATGGAAGGTATTAAAATCTCTCAGACAAGAGGTCTCAGAACTTATTTTACTGCAGACCTTTTCAAAGGGACAGCTCATGGAACTAAGAGTATCAATTTCTGTTCCTGATGCAGCCTGGTAACAATGAGACACAGCTATAAAATACAAGAATTCAGACATAAATACATTAAATTTGAATTATGAAAGGCTAGGCCACAGATAAATCTAAAAGACAGACAATGATGTAGCTATTGCACTTAAAATTCCATAAAGCTGCAGTTAAAAAGAGTAGAGGGGAGGAAAAAAGCCTCATGACAGATCAGTGAGAGTCTGGAAACATCCATCTGGAGAAAAGATTTGTCCTGGACAGCCTCAAGCAGCCCTGAAAGCAGTGATATGTCTCAGTGATGCTCTCTTCTTGGGGATGCTGAGGATGAAGCTCAACACAGGTAGCAGGGCTCTGCAGGAAATTCCTGATTTTCTTTCTTTTCCTGCCAGCTGGATGCCCATGCAACAGAGAGCAAGATTTTTCTGGAGACAATTCCCATTAATAACTGGGACTTGAGTATTTGCTGTAATAGGAATTGATATTGCTGTAGAAATTGGATCCATGGAACTAAACTCCTCCTGTCCCAAGCAGTTCCAGAAGGAACATTTATTTGTGCCAGGGATTTTCTGAACGTGGGGGGAAGAAAGCAGTTAAGTGTGAGGGAGAGCTGAAGGCTCTGATTACTTCTAATGGTGCACCTAGAGGGAATCAAGTCAGAAGGAACTAAGCAAAACTAAAGCAATGCTTTTTCAAAAGGTGTGGTGAGGAGGTGGATTCAGAAAAAGCCACAGCACAAAAGGCTCTGAAAGAAGGTTGCAGTGAGGTGGGGGTTGGTCTCTTCTCCCCAGTCTCAGGTGATAGAGCCAGAGGAAATGGCCTGAAATTGTGCCAGGGGAGGGTTAGGTTGAAGGCTGGAAAAAATGTCTTTGCTGCAAGAGTGGCCAGGGACTGGAACAGGCTGCCCAGGGGGGTGGTGGAGTCCCCATGCCTGGAGGTGACCACGTGTGGACACTGCACTTGAGGACATGGTTCAGTGGCCATGGTGCTGTTAGACTGATGGTTGGACTCCAGGATCTTAGAGGTCTTTTCCAACACAAACAATTTTATGATTCCGTGATTCTAACCACTGCAAAATTCTTGCTAGGGAAACTGCCAGAAAGCTCTGGAAAGCAGCACTGTAGGAAAGCAGAAGAGAAACTCCATGGAGATTCTTTTTCTCTCAAGAGAAGTCAATAGTTTGCCTCTGATGTATCTGAGGAGATATTGAATTTCACAAAGTATGAAAATAAAGTAGGATCAGGAGGCCATGGTGCTGCTCAGTCTGGTCTGGGCATGGATGAGTTTGAATCTAAGAGCGTAACAGGCCAGGAATCAAACCTGATCACAACTGACCCCAGGGATGTTTGGACAGGATTCTAACACTATCAGGAGCTATTAATTCTGTTCTATGCCTGTTTCCACTCTAGCCAGGATTACCTTGCATTGTACAATCCAAGACCAAAAAGATGAAGTTTTCTAGCCAATGCCCATTTAAATCAACAGCTCAGCTGTCAGCAGAACACAGCAGTTGAGCAAACACCACTCAGAAATAGCATGGCAGGGCTACAATCCTTCCTTCTGCCAAGGTCAGAGGCACTTTTCATCCTTTCCCAATAAAGAATCTTTCCAAGCAGGCACTGCTGGAAATAGTCCACAGAGGGAAAACCCAAGAGAAGAGCTCAGCTCCATCCTCCTGCTGCCCAGCTAATGTGGCACAAGCAAGCAGGCACTCATCCATTTCTAGAACCTCCTGAAGAATATGGTTTGGATGCTGTGTCGGTGTGAGCTGAAATTCCCCCCCCCCCCCCCAACAATAACCAGGCTAGCTCAGTCTGGAAGCAAATGAAGGCTGTATTTACAAGCAGAGTCTAAAATCTACAATGAAATGCAATGAATATGTACAAATATACAAAATTCACAACATTCACAAATATATGCAATCAACAGAAAAGCACAACCAAGCTCCCTTTGCTTCCCCCCAAGGGGACCCTCCCAAAGGGGCCTCTCTCTCTCCCAGGAGCTTCCCCCCAGATCCCCCTGGACAGAGAAGCAGAGTTAGTTAAGCAGAAAGTTGTTAACTTAGCTGCCAAGGTCAGTGTGTTATCTTCAGCCAGAAGAGAAGAAGAAACAGCAGCCAGACAGCCCAGCAACTGCCCCCACTGCAGAACGCAGAATGTGCAGAGTGCCTACTTTGTTTTGGGTAATAGTTCTTAAACATTTCTATCTATCCAATGGAAGTGTTTAGAACAATCGTTATTTTGCTTTCTTACACCCAATAGTGACTTATTTACATTCTTTCACTTTCTCTGTTCTGAACTTTGCAAGGAAAAATTAAAAAGACAGTTTCAAACCATCACAGATGCTTATCCACAGGCCCTGGATCATGGGAGGTAACAGCTGTCATGGGAGCAGAAAAACTTTTAGGTCCCTTGGGTGCCCCTCCATACAATGTTCACTTTGTAGGTAAGAGCCATCCAGCTCAAGCAGAAGGAGCAGCAGCCTCCTCCTGAAGGTTTTCATGAGACAAGGGAGAAACAGTGAGCCCAGCTTTGAATACAATCACATCACAAACCAGAGTCCTCTAGGGAAGTGGTAAACCTGAAGCAAGGTTTCTAGGTGCTGGAAAACAGAATGAAGATTTCTCTTCTTTACAAGGTGGCCCAACTGGTGGCCCTTGGCTTGTTGCAGTGTCCACAGCTTTTCCAGCTGCAGAGCTCTGAATTTCCATCAGACTGGCCTAGCCCCAAATTTTACTGCTGGCAGCTGACAAATCCAACATCATCCCTGGAATTTCAGCAGCATTTTCCTGGATTTTTCCTGACAGTCAGATGGGTATAGGCTCTGTGCTTCTGCTGATGTAAATTGTTTTATACTGACTGACATTTGGACACCAAACAATGCACCAGCAAGCTCAGAGAGATGTAAAACCTGGCACATGGATGGCTAAGGACAGGGTCAGATCCATGAGAGTCACAGGACAAGGGGCAATGGATACAAACTCCAGCACAGGAGGTTCCACCTCACATGAGGAGGAACTTCCTCACTGTGAGGCTCACAGAGCACTGGGACAGGCTGCCCAGAGAGGTTGTGGAGTCTCCTTCACTAGAGGCTTTCCAGCCCCATCTGGATACCTTCCTGTGTGACCTGTGCTGGATTCTCTGGTCCTGATCTGGCAGGGGAGTTGGACTCGATCTCTTGAAGTCCCTTACAACCCCTGGCATCCTGTGAGGCTGTGATGGACAAGCCCAGAATCACTTTCAGAACATTCTACAGACCAGCAAAATCAACAACAGGCCAACACAACTTACAGGTGTTTAAAGAAGGTATCTGGAAGAGGAGGAAGCTCAGCCAAGCAAAGACACAAACTGCTCAGCTACACAAGGAAGCAGGAGCCAACCTTTTTTTGCCTGTTCTGAAGCATTAGATCCTACACACTTTGCTACCTAGTCAAAAAGAGATGGGATGAGGGCAGTCAATGTTGTGTTGGTTAACCTAGGGCAGAGTAGTCCACCCAGTTGTAAAATGCCACCACTGCACTGACCTCCAGTTGTGCTCCTCAAGGAGCAGACCAACACTCCTTAAGCTAAGTCTCACTGACAGAAGAGAAAAGCTTTTATATTCCCCTTGGGGAAAAGTGATAAAGAAACTTCATTTACCTTTGGATGGCCCTTCTCAAGACCCAGTATCCCAAAGAATTCCAGCAAATGTGCTCTGCTGCTCTGGGACATGATCTCAGCCTGTGGAGTGCTCCCAAGCTCAGCCAGCTTGACATAAGCAATAGGAAAAAAACCCAGACCAGAAAGAGAGCCCAGAGAGGGGGAGCACCACTTTTCTGCTCACTCTTTGTTGTCCCAAACCACACTGTTTGACCCCTGACACCATAACAGTGATCTCAGAAACTCCCAAAGCCTGACTACCCAGCAGAGAGACTTTTCTGTAGCACAAAGGTAGATGTGCTGTCTGATGACACAGACAAGCTGCCAGCCCCCAAGTGTGTATATGCTGTGGAAAGCAGCTTGCTCTCACCTCAGGGTCTAATTCCTTTGCCAAAGTGTTGCACAAGTGGCACTCTGTGTTTGCACTTCCTCAGGTGGCCTATTTGACACAAAAGAGCAGCTGGTTTAGTGTCCATGCAGTGCATAAGATCATTTGGGGGTTCCAAGTGGGTCCTGGCTTGGTCAAACATCCAGGGACTGCATTCATTGTGGAAGAGTTTCCTATCTTGTGGCTAAAATGCCTCTCTGCTTTCTCTCCAATCCTGCCTCCTCTTCTGCTGCTGCAATGCCTTTACCTGGAGGGAAATATCAGAACCAGCCATAACCAACCCACAAATTTCCTGCAGTTTCAGTCTATTGGTGTCCCAAACTATTTGCTTGCTAGGAGCCAAAAGAGAAAGGTCTTCAATCTGCAAGCTCTGGAGATGACTGCATTCACTTCACTCCTGCAGGACACTTTTACTCACCTCAAGTCTTCAGCAGCCAAGGTGTAGAGCATGGATAAGGCACAGAGCTGGCTCTGCTCAAGGGGTGCCTTGCACCCCTAAGTGCAGAGTGTGTCTTTTCATACCTTGTACAGTCTGCTGCAGGCTAAGCTGAGCAGCTCGGTGAGGTTTTTCACAGCCCTTTATGGCACATGAAGCCCTCCATCACCCATGGGTTCAGAACTATGCTGCCCTCACCTGTGCAGACCACCCAGCCCCTGCAGTGCTCTGATTCCCACAGCACTTTGCATCAGTGTGACATGCAGAAAGCTTACAAACAGACAGCCAGGCAAGGAGGACAGAAGGTTGCCAGGTCTCCAGATGGACTAAACAACCTCAGCTCCTTCCACAGATCTTCCCAAGATCAGCTTTTACCACGTGTGCAGCTCTCAGAGCCTCTCCTTGCCCAGGAGTGCTGTGCAGCAGTGCTATCACTGCTCCCACAGGAGCCTGGGGACTGTAGCACAGGTCAGCACTGCTGTCCTTGCTTGTGACCCAGATTTTGTCAGCTGCACACACACTGGGATTGCATTGCACATGACAAGGGTGTTCCAGAGAGCACAAAGGCACAAAAGAGCAGCATGGGATCCGCAGCTGATTGAGCACAGCTCAGGAGAGAATGAAAGAACTGAGCTGCAAAGCCTCTCCAAGTCACGTTAGGTCAATGTCCTCATCTGTCATGCCACGAGTCCAGCTCCCCACACACAGCCTCAACTATCTCTCCTCTTAAGCTATGACAAATCAACTGTCTCCTGCATGAAGTGCAGCTGGCAACATGTGCCCAGCTGGCTATGCTAAACACAGTGCCCAGAGCTCAGTACAGCCAGACTCATACAACCACTACCTTGGAGCAAATGCAAGGGAGGCTTGGATGTTAATTTTTGCTCTGCTGGGCAGTATTCGTTTCATTTCCAGGTTTCATAAACTTTCAAAGCCAATTCACAGGCTCACAGGATGTCAGGGGTTGGAAGGGACCTCAGGAGATCATCAAGTCCAACCCCCCTGGCCAGAGCAGGACCAGAGAATCCAGCACCAGTGGCACAGGAACACATCCAGATGGGGCTTGAAAGTCTCCAGAGAAGGAGACTCCACAACCTCTCTGGCCAGCCTGTTTAACCTGATAGTCCTCAGGTTCTCTTTTTCCTCTAATGTCAGGTTTTGCTCTGTTTTAATATGCCCTCTGTAATTTCCTTTACAGCTAAGCACTGGTCAGAAAATAAAGAATGGCAGAAATTTCCCTTACACCAGCTGCACAGGATCTAGGGAGGATTTTAAAACAAAATAGAGTTGCAGCCTGCACTCCAAAACCACTCCAATGAACCATGTGAAAAGCATTGTTTGGGAGCAATTGGAGAGAAACCTGCACTCCTGATTTAACTCATTTATTATCCTCAGTGTACAAAACAAGTAGCTGCAGCAACATCATCATACTGAGAGCACTGAAAAGAACACAGCACAGGAGGGCTTCATCTACACTTCTGATATATGAGCAAGTCAGCAGCTTCAGCTGACAACTGTGGGAACTGGAGGTCCAACCTCACAGAATCTGGCCTCACAACATCTCTCTTTTTGCACAGTGAGCAAACATGAAACACAAGACCAACCACCTTGCACCGGGAATTTGATGGAGATTAGTGATCCCAAAAGGGCTCTGAGTCTCTTCCGATTCCTATTTTATTCAACTTCACTGAATTCATAGAACTGTTAGGTTGGAAGAGACCTTTGAGATCACCAAGTCCAACTGCTCACAATCCCAGCACTACTACTACACCACTACACCTAAACCATGCCCAAGAGCACCACATCCAAGCATCTTTTAAAACTCCTCCAGGAATGGTAACTCCATCACCTCCCTGGGCAGCCTGTTCCAATGCCTGAGAACCCTCTCTGGGAAGAAAGTTTTCCTAATACCCAACCTGAACCTGATTTCTGAGCTGAATGTAAAACTGGATATGCATTTCAAATGGGAAACTTAAGAAGTCTAGAGAGACAGGATGCAACTGCAAGGCAACCAGATACCAGTCTGCCTTGGAGCTGAGGAGCTGCCTGACCTGTCCAGGAACTCCAGCTGTGACCAGGGCTCTGAGACTGCCACCAGCCCGTCAGGTGGACTGCCAAGGAGCTGGATAGGAAGGAAACCAGGGAGGTTTCCACCAGAAAACTACATCCCCCTGGAAAGTTTCTGCCCACTCTAATAATGGGACCTGCTTTCAGAGTTAGTTCAGGTGCTGGCAGAAGGCAGAGGGCCCCACTGCACTACTCTCCCTGGAGGTGCTTGCTCCCTATACCAGACACACAGCGTAAACTCAAGTCACCCTTAAGAAAGATGATCACAAATCCCTCCAAACCTTTCCACAGCAAACGAGGCTGCTTTTCCTGAGAAGGCTGACAATTGTTAATTGGTGCTATTCAGAAAGTAACATTTTCTTTGGTGAGGTCTTTACTGCTTTAGGCAACCACATGGACTTTTGGCAGCCTCTCTGGCCAAGCCTTGTTGGCAGCAGCAGGACTCTGCCTCGCTCGGAAAGACTGCATGAAAAAACAGCTCTCACTTTCCAGTCCCGGCTCCAAGGCTTCGTAAACTTGGCCCTGCTGACCACAGAGCCTGGCCTGGCTGCAGGATCACTGCTGGCTGCCAGGCAGCAGTCCCCAGCACTGCCCTGCACACGGAGCGCTCGGCCCAAGGAGAGCTTCGCAGCTGAAGTGCGCGCACGGCGCGGCCGAGCGACCAACTCACCGCTCGTTGTTCAGTGTCATTCGGGGAGGGTCCAGGTTGGGGTTCTCCATGGACTCCATCTGAGGACAGCGCAGGAAGTAGTAGAGGGTGTGGAGAGCATCAGGAGCCCAGGAGATGGGTTGCTGCTGCCGGGGCTGCCGCATGGGGCTCATGCCTGGGCGGACGGTGTTCAGGCACTGCATGTGGTGCATGGCTCGTGACACCAAGTCACCTGCACAGAGAGAAAGAAGGCAAAAGCATCTCTTGCACTGCTCAGCCACTCTGCCCTTAGCTCTGCTCTTCTGAGCTAACCAAATGGCTTGTGTGGGTGCACATCATCTTTTTCCTCCAAAAAGCCATCAGCTGTCCCCAGTCTGTGACCCTGCAGGTGTCCTACAGCAAACCTAACTTTCTTTCAGGTGACAAGCTCCTGGTTACAAAGCACGGAGTGAAACTTCTTTCAGTAACCACAGGTTCAGAACAGTTTAACAGTGATTTTTCCATCCTGCTCCATTGCTGGGTTTCTCCTCTTGCCAACCACGCACACCAGCTCCTGGCTGCCTACAACACCTCCTGATATCACAGCTGGAGCACTGTGTCCAGTTCTGGGCTCCCCAGATCCAGAGAGACAGGGAACTGCTGGAGAGAGTCCAGGGGAGGCTGAAAAGCTGCTGAGGGGCCTGGAGCATCTCTGTGAGGAGCAAAGGCTGAGAGCCGTGGGGCTGAGAGCCTGGAGAAGAGCAGCCCCAGAGGGGATCTGAGCAATGCTCAGCAAGAGCTAACAGCTGGAGGGTAAGAGGATGGGGCCAGAATTTTGTGCCCAGTGACAGCACAAGGGGCAGTGGGAACAAACTGGAATCCAGGAGGAAACATAAGGAAGAATATAAGGAAAAACTTCTTTGCACAGGCTTCCCAAAGAGGTTGTGGAGTCTCCTCCTTTGGAGAGCTTCCAAATGCCCCTGGCCATTGTGCTCCTGGGCAAGCTGCTGTGGGGGCCCTGTTTTAGCAGTGGGGGTTGGATTGAATGATCTCCAGAGGTCCCTCCCAACCCCACCATGCTGGGATTTTGTGGTATGCCCAAGATGGGAGCCCAGCTTTCACAAGGCAAATCCAGCAGCACCAGTACAAATCCTGTCCTCTCATCACCAGCATCACCATCTTATGTTATGAGATTGTTCCCCCATCTGTCAGCAGGGCTGTGATGTTCTACCCTCCTACCCAGGCACCTGGGACAAATTAATGATCTGTTCAGTATAGAAATCTCTCCTTTTAGGGGCCTGCTTCTCTCACCCTTACTCCAGCTGCAGGTTTCTCCAGAACAAGACCTGACTCTCCTGTTCAAAAGCCAATCTTCATCATGCTGACTGCCACAAGCTGGCCAGAAACTCGCCCATGAATCTTTTAAGAAGTTGAATCCAGGAGCTTTCTGAGCTGCTCAGTCCCCTTGGTCTTTGAACTTGAGCCAAACAGCCTCTGTGTCAGGGTACCGGTGGACTGGAGGAGGTCTGGAAGACCCTGACCTGTATTACACAGCTTCTACTCAGGATTTTAAGATTGCAGATGTTTAGGAAGTTCACAGAGCAATGACCCACAGACTGCAGCTCTACAGCCACATCAAGCTGGTCTTTGTGCAAGAAGCTGTTTTGGGCACACCCTGTTGACTCTCCTTTTATTGTGGTGCATTACAAACTCTCAAGAGCTTTGCAATGAAGACTTCAGACACTACACCTTTGAGCAGTGCAACTACCATCCCAGAGAGCTGAGGGATCACTATACACAGCTAGGATCTACTTTTTCCCTCGGGACAATCCTCTGTGCTTTATGTTTTGCAGTCCCCTAAAATCCTCACAGGAAATCTTACTCTATTGTGTCCTACAGTTACAATACTGGGAAAGGATGGAACTGAAATAGTTGCCCCATCACAAAGGTGGTTCCTGAGAAACGACCCCAAAATTAGCTGTGACATGTGCCTTAGTCTGGAATTCCTAGGAAGTTATTTTTAGTTCATTGACATCTAACAGCAAATTTTCCAAACAGCCTCCAGCTGAACAGGTTAGGAAGAAAGCTCCATGTCTGAACACAACTTGAGAGAATCACAGAACTGGGTCAGCTGGAAAAGACTCCTAGGATCATCCAGTTCAACCATCAACCTAAGACCACCATGGCCATCAAACGATGTCCCAAAGTGCCATGTCCACATGTTTCTTAGACACCTCCAGGGATGGTGGCCACCCTGGGCAGCCTGTTCCAGTGCCTGACCACTCTTGCAGCAAACAAATTTTTTCCAGTCTCCAACCTAAACCTCTCCTGGCACAATTTCAGGCCATTTCCTCTCCTCCTATCCCCTGATACTAGGGAGAAGAGACCAACCCCCACCTCACTGCAACCTCCTGTCAGGGAGCTGTGGAAAGCAATGAGGTCAGTGACCCAGAGTGCTGAAAATCTCAGTGGGACACTTGTTTGTTGCACAGTACATTTGGTTTGAGGACCTACTTCGGAAAGTAAAACCTTCTAACATCTCTGCCTTCCCCCTTAGGTAACTCCTGACTCTCCAGAAGCTCCACATTTTAGGCCTATTGTGAATCCTCTGTACAGTCAGGGCAGAAATTCATCTGGAATTCAAATTTTCAGTTCAGAGTAACGTTCCTTCTCCCTTGCACACTCACCCTCTTTATTTTTTTGGCAATGTGCAGCAACTTAAAAAAAAAAAAAAAAGAAAAGAAAAAGGTGGGGATAAAAAAAAGTAGGCAACTGTATCAGGAGATCTATTCACTAAATGTAATGCCCAAGCTGGCCAGAGCAGGGACATGAGAAGAGAAAGAGGAAGCTGTATTCAATCTCAGGCCTATGCTACAAATGTTCTCTTGTGTTCCAGAATAAACAGAGGTGTGTTCAAGGAATCTGAAAACCTCAAATGAAGGCAGGTTGCAAAATAAATGGTGAAAGCCACAAGCTTCTTGCTGGCCCTGACACTCATTAGCATTCAGATGGTGGAGGCTAAGAAAGTGATGCCAGCAGAAACGTTGCAAGGGGAAAAGTAGACCAGGAAAACACAAATCATTTTTGTTTACTTTAAAGGGGCTTTGTGAGTAGTCTAGGAATGGAACATTTCATTTGGTTAGCATTAAGAAGGAAGGATATGAACAAGTTTTTGTTACCAAAGTGCTCTCAGAATTTTTTCCCCCCACTTTTTGTTTTTGAAGTAACCAAAAAGCTTTTCCCTGAATTCCAGCACCCTTGACATTTCCACTGCACAAGCACTCAGAGAGAGAACTCTTTGGTGTCTCAAGGAGGTGCCACTGCTGCACTCCACAAATGTACAAGAAACCCTCCAGAAGCATCTAGGCAGTTTGAAACTGGAGCAGGTAGATTTAGGTTGGGCATCAGGACAAAGTTCTTTACTGTGAGGGTGGTAAAACATTAGTGCAGGCTGCCCAGGGATGTGGTTGAGGTCCCATCCCTGGAGACATTCAAGATCAGACTCAATGTGGCTCTGGGCAGCCTGATCTAGTTGGGGATGTCCCTGCTGACTGCAGGGGGTTGGACAAGATGAGCTTTGAGGGTCCCTTCCAACCCACAATCTGTAAACATGTGAAAGATGATGAGAGGACTGAACAGCTACCTTTGGAGCAAGGCTGAGAGCTGGGTCTGTCTAGCCTGGAGAAAAGAGACTGAGCAGGGAGCTCATTAATGCTGATCAGTAGCTAAAGGTGAGTGCCAGGCAGATGGAGACAGACACTTCTCAGGAGTGTTCAGAGACAGGACAAGGAGCAGTGGGCACAACATGCAACACAGGAGGCTCCACATAAATGTAAAGAAAAAAATCTTTCCTTGGAGAGCAGCAGAGCTCTGGAGCAGGCTGCCATGGGGTTGTGCAGTCTCCAGCCTTGGAGGCATTCCAAACCCACCTGGATGTGTTCCTGTGTGATTTACTCTAGCAGGGGTGTTGGGACTGGATGATCTCCAGAGGTCCCTTCCAGAATCCACCACACTGTGATTCTGTGTGAGACATCCATCTTCTGTCTGCACTAAGGCCAATAACCACCTACAGGCTTGAACAGCCACACCTGCTGCATCTCTCAGGCCAAGTAAACATAAAGCAGCTTAAGGAAGCAACTTGCTTTTCACTGCCAGTGCCATCAGACAGCTAAATCTTACCCCACATTAACCAAAACTCCTCTCACACTGCCAGCAGCCACTGACCAGCAGTGAGGGACTGCCTCTCCTGCTTCCCCATGAAGCCCACGTTTGATTACTTACTCAGCTCAGAGATGCTTCCAACACAAGTTGCCAGCAGGGATTGCTCCAAAGTTCGGAGTTCCAGCTGAGCATAAGCATCAGCTCGTCCATCAGTGCCCACAGAGCCATCGTTGTATGGGCTGAAGTAGGCAGGCAGAGAGAGCACACCTGGGGGGAGAGCAAAGAACAGCCCTGTCACAAGTGATTGGCAGCAGAGGAAAGGCAAATCTTCCCTACTGCTGCTCTCAGCAGACACCTGAGCACCTCTGCACCTTTGCCGGTGGGGACTTGGGGTCTTTCAAACAGTTCCAATAAAACAGTGCTGACAATACCACTGGAGTAGCTGAAAGAGTGAAAACCAGGCTCTAGGGAGTGAGGCTGGATGTTTCCACAGCCTTTAAAAAACTAGAAACAAATTGCAGTTGAGATAAACCTACATGAAAAGATTCAGTGAAGCCTCTCATATTGTTTATGCAACAACTCAGCTGTATGCAGGCAGCTTGCTCTGCAACAGCTGTATGCAGATTGCTGGATAGAAAGGCCTGGGTTTGGAGGTGTGGAAGATAATCTCAAGGTAAATGGGTAGCTGCAGCCCTTGCCACTCTAAAAACAAAGCCATGGGCTCTGCCAGCTCTTTGAACCTGCAGTTTTTCTACATGTGCCAACCTCTGGGAACGCCAAACTGCGCCCACGGGTTCTGAGGTTGAGTAGATCTTCATCTCTGTAAATGACCTCTGCAGCAGAGAGGGATGGGGAAGGTAATTGCGCTGCACACACATTCCCCACACCCCCCTCCCCCCCTTCCACTGCAGCTTCTTGCACACACAGATGCACAGTAACTGAACAGCACAAGGGATCTGCAAGGCAGTTTTTTGCAGTTATTGGGACCCCGTCCTGCTTTGGGAGTTGGCTGGAAAATTAGAGACCATTTGGGTGAGTTAGCTCAGAATGGAAGCTGCTGGGAAGTCTAAGGATGCTACAAAGCCCTTGGCATACAGGCTGGAACAACGTGGAGGCCAGCCTCTTCTCCCAGGTAACGAGTGATAGGATGAGAGGAAACAGCCTCAAGTTGCAGCAGGGGAGCTGTAGATTAGATCTTAGGGAAAATTTCTTCACCAGAAGGGTCTCAGGGCACTGGAACAGGCTGCCCAGGAGTGGTGAAGTCAACATCCCTGGAGGTGTTTAAAAGCCATTTGGGTGAGGAAGCTGGGAACATGGCCTAGCAGTCGTGGTTATGGTTGGACTCAATGATTTTGAAATCTTTTCCAACCAGACAATTTTATGATTCCATGGCTTCAGACAAGGACACTTACAGCCACAACTGCCTGTGGCAGTTCCCACATGCCGTAAGATGAGCCGGCGGGGAAGACGACCGGCCTGGATGAGCAAAGAGCTCCTGAAGGATTTAAGGGAAAAAAAGAGGGTTTATCGCCTTTGGAAAGGGGGGGAAGGCAACTAGTGATATGTTTAAGGATGTTAGATCATGTAGAAGAAAAATTAGAGAGGCAAAAGCACAGTTAGAAATTAAACTGGCCGCTTCTGTGAAAGACAACAAAAAGCATTTTTATAAATATATTAATGCTAAAAAGAGGGGCAAGAGGAGCCTCCACTCTTTATTGGATGTGGAGGGTAACATTGTAACTAAGGATGAGGAGAAGGCTGAGATTCTAAATACCTTCTTTGCCTCCATTTTCAACAGTAAGGCAGGAGGACTTCAGGATAACTGGCCTCCTGAGCTGGTTGATGGGGTCAAGGAGCAGTGTTGTACTCCTGAAATCCATGTGGAATTAGTTCGAGACTTGTTGAGTCACTTGGATATTCACAAGTCCATGGGACCTGATGGGATTCATCCTAGGGTGCTGAAAGAGCTGGCAGATGAGCTGGCCAAGCCTCTCTCCATCATTTTCCACCAGTCCTGGCTCACTGGAGAGGTCCCAGAAGACTGGAAACTGGCCAATGTGACACCCATCCACAAGAAGGGACAGACAGAAGAACCTGGGAACTACAGGCCTGTCAGCCTGACCTCAGTGCCAGGGAAAATCATGGAGCAGATTGTCTTGGGGGCAATCACTGCGCACCTGAAGGATAGCCAAGGAATCAGGCCCAGCCAACATGGATTTAGGAAGGGCAGGTCCTTCCTCACCAACCTGATCTCCTTCCATGATCAGGTGACCAGCCTGGTGGACGTGGGAAAGGCTGTGGATGTAGTCTACCTGGACTTCAGCAAGGCCTTTGACACTGTCCCCCACAGCAAACTCCTGGCCAAGCTGTCAGCCTGTGGCTTGGACAGCAGCACTCTGCACTGGGTTAGGAACTGGCTGGAGGGCAGAGCCCAGAGAGTGGTGGTGAATGGTGTCACATCCAGCTGGCAGCCTGTCACTAGTGGTGTCCCCCAGGGATCAGTGCTGGGCCCCATCCTGTTCAATATCTTTATTGATGATCTGGATGAGGGGATTGAGTCCATCATCAGTAAATTTGCAGATGACACCAAGCTGGGAGCAGATGTTGATCTGTTAGAAGGTAGAAGGGCTCTGCAGAGGGACCTTGCCAGGCTGGACAGATGGGCAGAGTCCAACATGATGGCATTCAACAAATCCAAGTGCCAGGTGCTGCACTTCGGCCACAACAACCCCATGCAGAGCTACAGGCTGGGGTCAGAGTGGCTGGAGAGCAGTCAGGTGGAAAGGGACCTGGGGGTACTGGTTGACAGCCGCCTGAACATGAGCCAGCAGTGTGCCCAGGTGGCCAAGAGAGCCAATGGCATCCTGGCCTGCATCAGGCATAGTGTGGCCAGCAGGAGCAGGGAGGTCATTGTACCCCTGTACACAGCACTGGTTAGGCCACACCTTGAGTACTGTGTCCAGTTCTGGGCCCCTCAGTTTAGGAAAGATGTTGAATTGCTGGAGCATGTCCAGAGAAGGGCAACGAGGCTGGGGAGAGGCCTTGAGCACAAGCCCTGTGAGGAGAGGCTGAGGGAGCTGGGACTGTTTAGCCTGGAGAAGAGGAGGCTCAGGGGAGACCTCATTGCTGTCTACAACTACCTGAAGGGAGGTTGTAGCCAGAAGGGGTTTGGTCTCTTCTCCCAGGCAACCAGCACCAGAACAAGAGGACACAGTCTCAAGCTGTGCCAGGGGAGGTTTAGGCTGGAGGTGAGGAGAAAGTTCTTCACAGAGAGAGTGGTTGGCCATTGGAATGTGCTGCCCAGGGAGGTGGTGGAGTCGCCATCCCTGGAGGTGTTCAAGAGGGGATTGGACGTGGCACTTGGTGCCATGGTTTAGATAGGCATGAGGTGTAGGGTGACAGGTTGGACTCAATGATCCTTGAGGTCTCTTCCAACCTTCCTGATTCTATTCTATTCTCTTACTCTGCTGAATCCTTTACTTCTGCCTTCAGCTTCGAGCATGCACAGCCATGCTGATGTATTTCATTTCCTTCCCACCCTCACCTTCTGACCCTGGTTCAGTTTCAGACATGGAGACACCTCACCCCTGCTGCAGTGACCTCCAGTCACATAGGTGCTGTGAATTCTTGTCAAACAAAGCCCTGCCAGCCGGGAGGCAGCACCTTGTGCCAGACCTTTGTTTCTTTGTCTCAGTGTTTTCTTTTGAAATTTCATGCTGAACTGATCTCTCCTACCCTTTTCACATCCTCCTTGCATCCTGCTTGGTGGTAAAAATCCAAGGGCTGCATCAAAAACTTCCTGGAGGCTTTGAGGATAAGGGAATAATTTATCCTGTGGTGGTTCTTCACTGTACATCACTGTTAGCTAATGGAGAAAGCTCTGCCAGTGCCCTCTGCAACCTGAATAATTAGGAAGTGGAGGCTTTAAGGGCTAACACAAGCGATGCATGCAAACTACAAGAGCTTGCTTCAAAAACACTCCAGCCTCCTATACAGAGCTGAAGCCACTTCCTTTTCCATGTTAAGGCTGTGAAAGGATGTTTTAAGGACATATGGATTGAATTTATGGCAGAGGAAAGATGAAAATAGACTGATTTGTCAAAAGTTTCAGCTGGAGACATAATTCTACAGTAGGGAAAACAGAAACTGGCAGTTACATAATGAAGCCAGGCAGAGAAGGGGGGGGGGGGGGGGGGGGGAAAGAGGGGGGAGGCTCATTTTCTCTGGCAGGCAGTTTTGGTTGGTTCTGTTTTCTAACAAGGAATTAAACAAAAATTTGCAGAATGATTTCAGCTGGCTCACAAACGAAACAGCCTTTTCTCAGTTCCTCAGTTAGCAGTTTTCCAGGTGCTGTGGGGAAGAGGAAACAGGGCTGATTTATTTACTATTGGAAAGAAAATCCCCTGTACCAGATAGCTGTGGACAAGATTTATGTTCTTGTCTGCCCTGGGACAGCTGAGGAATATCCTCAGTGAACAAGACAGAAATAAGGATCTTACTGAGACTCTGGCCACCTGCCAGAGCCCAGTGATGCCACCTGGGATTCTCCCTGGGATGGCAGTGGGGTATGAATCAGCCTCTCTTTACACCACATCTCCTGAAACCTGGCAGGTCTCAATAGGGCTGAACAGACCTGGGAATGAGAACACAACTCCTGACACAGCTCTGAGACAGAGGGAGAGCAGTGACTGAACCTGCAGAGTGCCCCCAAAGGGCAGGACCTGCTCTGCTCCCACCCGGTTCAAGGAATTTGCAGTCCAAAGGTGCTACTAGGAATAAGTTCCTTGCTATGAGGGTGGTGGAACAGTGGAATGGGCTGCCGAGGGAGGGGATGGAGGTCCCACCCCTGAAGACGTTCAAGGTCAGGTTGTTTGGGGCCCTGAGCAACCTGCTCTAGTTGGGGATGAAGGCTGGATTGGATGACCTTGAAAGGTCTGTTCCAGGCCAAAGCATTCTGTGATTCTATGACGGTATAAACCACAGGGGAAGCTTCCATCTATTTGCCATTCCCTGCTCTGCACCTTTATAGCTGTGGCAACATTGCTTCCAGTCAGGGCTGGCTAAACAAACAAAACTAAGTGAAACAAACCAACTCACATCAAAACACTTTCTTGTCTGATCACCTCAGAACTGTCAATTTCTTTCCTGGCCTTTAAGAATGTGTTTTCCCTACAATCCAAGCCTGTGGAACAGCAGGTAATGACCCCACAGGAAGGACGCAGCACTGCTCTCACAGGCTTGTCTCTGGTGGGGGCTGGGCTGTGTTCCCTGGCTGCATCCTGGCATTCTGGTCACAACTGATTTATTTTTTTAATTGACCAAGTGTGGCATATTAAGAGCACAGACCCCTGAGGTATCTAGGAAGAGGACTTAGTGAGACTTGTGGACAGCTCAGGGAATGGTCAGGATCCCTTTATTGTCCCCACAGCTTCTACATCCTCAGCAGCAGCTGAAAGCAAGTCTGTTTCTAGCAGTACTCTTTCATCCTAGCCACACAAAACTTAATCTAGGTTAAGCATTTCAAACACTTCCACTACAGGGGTCAACAACAGATGTCCTTTACCCTGTCTGCTCTCTACCCCAGGACCTCCCAAGGTTTTGTTGTAATGAGCACGTCTGTTTCTTTACCAGAACCCTGTGTTTCAGACTCTGAAGTGATTAACTCGTTTTCTTCAATCCCCACAAGCAAGGTTTTAAGCATGGGATCCAAATCCAGGTGAAGTTAGTGAGACTCTGTTCCTCTAAGCATGGCTGAGAAGTCACCTCCTTAAGACTGGCAGGAGGCAGCCCCCTGCAGCAGCCTGATGGAAAGCACCTTTGTGCCATGAAGGCACAGCTGCTGAACAATTTAAATCCTCCTATTTCCACAGCCTTTGAAACAGCAGCTGGAAAGAAACCCAAATTTACTCTACCTCAGCTAATAGACCAAACCTGTTCACAGGCACTTGCTGCCAACCATCTTTAAAAGGCAGTCACGACTGGGTGAAATTTCAGTTCAGCAGTTCCTCAAACTCAATTATTTTCTGCTTGCCTCAATATTTTGGAATTGTTGTCTGCAATTTGATGCTTTTTAACCGAAAATGTTTCCATGGTCTGAGCTAGACCCAGGGAAAAGTCTGCTCACACTCCTGGAGAGCTTTCTGCTGTCAGAGGTTCTGTGGGAGGTTTGGCTGCAATGTGCTTGCTCCCAGGAGCAGGACTGTGCAAAACTCTGCTGTGGTTTCCTTCACCTGGGCCACAGGTCCAAGCCTCAACTGTGCAACTTCTGTAAGGAACTCTGGGTCCATCTCTGAGTGTTCCATCGTAATTCAGAGGCTGGCATCAAGTTCTGTTCTTTTGATACCAAGACACAAGTCAATATAGACTTTGACGTGAATTTTGTTTGAAGATTTGAATGTTTTAAAACCTTCTCTCAGTCTGTGGAGTTCCCACTCCATGCTGTGTGCATGGCACGTTCACAGCAAGAGCAGCCATCACTGTTACCTTGCTGTAATGATCTCCTCTCTGTTTTCTCTACCTCAATTTAAATCCTTCACTCCCTCATGATTAACTCATCAGCATTTGATGACTTTCAAATGCTTTCACGATGTCTGGAGGTTAAGATGGGGACTCTCAGATGGCAAAGGGTTAAGGAGGCTTGTTTGGAAAGCACTCACATTCTGCTGTGGGGATTCCTTGTGGAAGTTGCCCAGGATATTAACTCCCTTTCAGAAATGTGCTGGCTGTCTTCATGACAGGTTAGGCAAGGAATCAGGAATAAAATTAGGACAGGGATATACACTGCACACTACTGTGGTTTTTAATGAACCTAGCAAAGTCTACAAGACAATCCAATGTATATTGATTTCTCCCTTTGGTCAGAATTAAAACAGGTTAGAAACTATTTCTAAAAACCCTTAATACTGCAAAAAGCCACAAAAGTGGAGTCAGAACTGCTATAAAAATCTGCTGGGAAGCCAATGATAGGAGGGGGAAGCACCATCAGTGTACTGCTGCAGTACTTGTCTTGTGGTGAATTCCACGAGGAACATGCTGTGAGGTGAGAACAACAGCTGACCCCAGTGAACTGAGCTGTGACTTGGAAGGCCAAAACTTTGAAGGCAAATTACAGAATGGTCTAGGTTGGAAGGGACCTCCAGAGGCTATTCAGTCCAGGTTGTTCAGCCTGGAAAAGAGGAGGCTCTGGGGAGACCTAATAGCAGAGTGATAGGATACTGTAGTGATAGGATAAGGGTCAATGGCTTCAAACTAGAGCAGAGCAAATTTAGATTGGATGTTAGGAACAAGTTCTGCACCATGAGGGTAGTGGAACACTGGAATAGGTTGCCCAGGGAGGTGGTTGGAGCCCCATCCCTGGAGGTATTCAAATGAATATGACCTGACTACAAAGTGAACAGCCAAATCCCCTGGATGGAAACAGAGCCACTGAGACCCTCATCCAAGTGAGCTGCAGCTCCCACATTGGCACCTGACTGGGACATCAGGATGGCTGTCACTGCACACAAACTCTAAGTCTTCATGGCAAGGAGCATGCAAGGCTCTGCTTGGTTGTTATTCCCCACTCTACCAAGCAGCACACCACTACACAGTTCCTTCTTGCTGACCAGTTCAGAGCACCCAACACCAGCCAGAACTCATGGCAGCTGCTGGAGCTCTGTTGAACTGCTGCTGACCTGCCACAGCTAGGAAAGCTCAACCCTTCTTTAGTTTATGAAATGAGACAGGACCCTTCTGACAACACAAACAGTGCTTCCCACCTCTCAAAAAACAGAGTCTAAAGTGGTGCTGGTAGAGCTCACTCAAACAGAAACACACCAGGATCTATAATCAACTGCAGCCACTTTGTAGATGGTGAGAAAGGCTTGTGATCAGCAAACAATGCAACTGATTGCTCACATGCAGGAAAATGCTGTGGCTTCTGCTCTAAAGCAGGCAGGCAGCTCTTTCAGTTTGTCTCTGCCAGCAGGAAGAAAAATCAAACAGTTGCCTGTATCTGCATCCACATTAAACAGTAATCCTGTAATTGGAAACAGGAGGAAAAAGCAGAAAGGGAACCAGCTTCAAGC
Source organism: Indicator indicator (assembly GCF_027791375.1). Classification (NCBI taxonomy): domain Eukaryota; kingdom Metazoa; phylum Chordata; class Aves; order Piciformes; family Indicatoridae; genus Indicator; species Indicator indicator. Next base: position 18,476,167 of record NC_072030.1, read on the forward strand.
AGAGAGAAGATCTTGTAACCTCCTGCAAGTGCTCAACTGAATCTGCCCATTGCAGAGCTGCTGTCCTGCTTTGGCACTCCTGGACAGATCTGACTCACACAGCCCTCATGTGGGCTCCCTGGTTTTAGTCTAACTCCTTGTAGAGACAATGCCCCTTTTAGGTGAACAAAATGCAGCTTGCCTAGGCTTCAGGAATGTTATCATAGAATCAGAACTGTCAGGGTTGGAAGGGACCTCAAGGATCATCCACTTCCAGCTCCCCTGCCATGGGCAGGGACACCTCACACCACAGCAGGTTGCTCACAGCCACATCCAGCCTGGCTGCAAAAACCTCCATGGATGAGGCTTCCACCACCTCCCTGGGCAACCTGTGCCAGTCTCTCACCACCCTCATGGGGAAGAATTTCTTCCTAACATCCAATCTGAATCTGCCCTTTTCTAGTTTTGCTCCATTCCCCCCAGTCCTATCACTCCCTGACACCCTAAAAAGTCCCTCCCCAGCTTTCAACTCTGTGTCATCTTAAAGCATGCAGGCTGGTCCTCCACACAGGACAGAATGTCAACAGACACTGACACACTGGCAGCATCAAACCACCCCCAGGCAGAGTTTCAAAGCACTCACAAAGATCTGCTACTGATTTTCCAGGATCAAGGACACTGCAGCACCTCATGGCCCAAGAGCAGGGGAAGCAACAATATTATGTGAGCTGCACCATCACCCTGCCACAGAAAAAGCAGAACCCTGCTGATGGGCACTACAAATACCAACACTACCTCCCTACTCCTAGGTTACTACCTGTGCCCTGTCTTCACCCCACCCTTGCAAATGACTGACTTGCTTCCCCTGACTTCTGCTCTGAAAATGGTGAAAGGGGCTGGAAGTTGGAGAGCAGAAGGACTATGACATTTTAATCCAGCTGTGACACAGATGATTGTGAGTGACTATGAATGCAGGAGAAAGGCTTTGGGGTTGTACTGAGTCAGTATTTCCTGACTCATCAATCCCACTTCCATATCCCTGTGGTCTTCTGGACAACCAGGAACCTGGCTTGGCCCCAAGTCCTTAATTGAGCATAAGCACAAGGGAACATATCCTCAGCTTGTCTTGTAATGACTGCCAAAAAACACAGCCAATTTTATCTGCAGCAGCAGCACACTTTGCAAGATAAAAGATATTAGTAGTTCTGTGAGATAGTGACTGTCCCCATTCCCATTCCTAGATGGAGAAACAGAGACAAAAGGCAAGGAAGCAACTACCAAGCTCATGCAGCAGAAACAGCTCTGTGCAACTCCCAGTTCAGAATCCCTGTGCCATTATATCTTGCCTGGATGAAAGCATCCAACACAGAGCCATTGCTCTCTAAACCTGGATCCAGAGACTGGAAACAAGTGGCATGACTGCAAGGCTTTAGTCTGGGTTTGTAGAGCCACACCAGACTAACACTGGTGGAGAGATAAAACTGGTAGGTGTTTCTAGGACTTCATTTTCAGGATCCAGTAAGGAGCATTAAGGAGAAAACCTCATAGTGGGCTATAAATAACAGTGGGGGGAAATCCACAAAAAGCCAGAAAGGAAATTTCATGAGGCATGGTAATAAATAGGTTACAAACACTGTGAAAGAAACACAAAACCTGAGTGCTGTGCCCAAGAATGACTGTGGTCCAAGAGGCTTAGCATTAATTACTTGTGAAAAGCCCAACCAGTTTCCTCAGTGTCCCAGTTCACTTAGCTGGAAAATGGGGATGTTGCTTCATTCCTCTTAAGGATGCTATAACAGAGGCAGCATTCTTGCTTCATTCCTCACTCTCACCTTACTCCTCCATGCTTCTCAACATCTCAGCAGCATCCCCATTGCCCATAGGGGCCAACAGCACAGTTTTTGTCCCTTAGCAACACTCCATCCTTCATTCACTCAGCCCTTTTTACCTTCACCAATTCCAAAGGTCTGAGACACAGCTGCTCCTGAGGTGGACACAATATTGTGACAATGAGCAACTCCACCCCAGTGGAACTTACAACACAAGCAGAGAAGCTTTACCCAACTGAGAGGGTTGAGAAAGGCAAAACGGATTTTAGGCTAACAGAGATTCCAATGTGAATACAATATTGGGAGAGTTATTCTGACAAATATGGGGAAAATACCATGGGAAATGATAAAGAATCATGGAATGGTTTGGGTTGGAAGGGACCAAGATCACCTAGTTCCAACCCCCTGCACAGCATACAGATGTGTAACAGAAACATAGGAAAGCTAGAAACCAAACTACAACAGGTAGACAATAACTCCAGAGACAAAAAATCCTTTAGCAGAATTACTTTGGGATTAGAAACCTTAGGGAGAAGAGATTTGTATCACCTTCTCCATCCTTGGAATTCTTTAGAAGTCTCCAATGTAGTAAAACCAAATTCATTGAGTAATCCATGGGGCTGCAGTAACTGCAGGCACCAAGTAGAGCCCTCATACCCTCTACAATGCCCTCTTCTAATCCAGTCCTCATTGTTCACTGTCCTTCCTGAAATATGGTCTTTGAATCATGCCCAGTTCTCCAGATGTGGTCTGACTGAGCTCTTTGTGCATGCCATAATGACCTCTCTTTACTTGTCTTCAATTCTTCTATTTATACATCCCATGATCTGTGTGCTTGCCAAGCACAAAGAGGATAGCAAAATTATATCCTCTGTCCCTCCCAGTTCCTTTTCTTAGGGCAAGTCTAGAAGGAGAACCTGACTAGGGCAGCACTGCAGAATAATGTCCTGCAATCCCTTCTCAGCTATTCCCAAGTAGTCTTTTCAAAGTGCTCACTCTACATGACCCCTACCCAGCCACCTTGTATACAGGTGAGCTGCTGGTGAGACAAAATCTACCCAAGACACTCCTTGCTGCAGCAAACATGCCGTTAAAATAGAATTGTGGAAATCCTGGTCACTTAATAATAAACATAGACTACAATTACATCAGTTAATGATTTAAAATATCAGAGCATCATAAGAGCTGTTTATGTCACACTTGGGAGAAAGCCAGGAGGAAATAGGACCTCAACTGCTGCTCCTGCAGCTGGCTCAGGGCAATCCCAGGCACCAATACAGGCTGGGCAGGGACTGGCTTGAGAGCAGCCCTGAAGAACAGGACTTGGGGGTGCTGGGGGATGAGAAGCTCACCAGGAGCCAGCAGTGAGCACTTGCAGCCCAGAGAGCCAAGCAGCACTGCTGCAAGAGAAGTGTGGCCAGCAGGGCCAGGGAGGGGATTCTCCCCCTCTGCTCCACTCTGCTGAGACCACACCTGGAGCTCTGTGTCCAGGTCTGGAGCCTCTGTTACAGGAAGGATCTGGAGGTGCTGGAAAGTGTCCAGAGAAGGGCCACGAGGATGAGCAGAGGGCTGGAGCTGCTCTGCTCTGGAGACAGACTGAGAGAGTTGGGGTTGTGCAGTCTGGAGAAGAGAAGGCTCCCAGGAGACCTTCTGGTGGCCTTCCAGGATCTGAAGGGAGCTACAAGAAAGCTGGGGAGGGACTTTTGAGGGTGTCAGGGAGTGATAGGACTGGGGGGAATGGAGCAAAACTAGAAATGGGGAGATTCAGATGGGATGTTAGGAAGAAATTCTTCCCCATGAGGGTGGTGAGAGACTGGCACAGGTTGCCCAGGGAGGTGGTGGAAGCCTCATCCCTGAAGGTTTTTGCAGCCAGGCTGGATGTGGCTGTGAGCAACCTGCTGTGGTGTGAGGTGTCCCTGCCCATGGCAGGGGATTGGAACTGGCTCATCCTTGAGGTCCCTTCCAACTCTAACCATTCTATGATTCCTAAAGGACTGGTCCCTTTTAGACAACTCAAGGATTGTCTCCACCAGCACCACTGCCCCTCTGATGCACAGCTGCACAGTTTGGGCTTTGCAGGGTGAAATCTGCATCTGTCACTCAGCATCAAATTGAAATTTTATCTAAGTGAAACAGTGCAGTCCTGAGACTGTAAAGCCTGACCTCAAGAGGGCAAGGCTCGGAGGCTTGCTTGGATGATCACAGGCATTCCATGCCTGCAGAGCAAAGTGATTCAGGTTTTGAGTCACTGGGCAGACACAACACAGCTCTGGATGGGTGGAACCTGGGTAGCTTACAAGAGGAAAAACAGTGCATAGTAGATTTGATACCTAAGGTTTAATCTCCACTCTTTTTATCAGTGTAGCTACAGTCAATTGCCCACAGCAGCATTTACACACATGAGCAGTTTATGAATCACAACCTTTGTCATTTTCAGCCCAAAACTGCCTGGAGCCCAACATTAGCTTTGATGAGCACAAGTTTTTTGGGACAAGTATCAGCACAACCCCCCCAGACAGATAACAATGTTTGTGTTTGACAGGCACCACTGGACAGAGTTTGCTATCCCAGAGTATTTTGATAGCTCTAAATGCCAGCAACAATTCTATCTCAAAACAGAAGCTATTCCTCTATTCGTTTTTATTTCGTCAAACACACACTTGGGAGTATTTGGTAGGTTTTTTCCCACAGTACAGAAAATCAGTCTCTTATTAATAACAGCATTTTGCAACCTTCTGCTTCCTCACATCAAAGCAGCCCAGAGATCTTGTCAACAATGACTAATTGTTCAGAGACTCAGAAGTGGAGTGGAGGAATTCCACTTATTCACAAACTGCTGAATTTTGCTCTCTGTCTTTGCAACACCTCAGCCTGTTTCTCACATCACTTGTGGTACTGATGGACCATCTCCTCCCATCAACATGGCATGATGCAGGCCTCTTGCTCTGGCTTCTAGCACCTATTTACTCTCTGCTCCTGCATCTCCATTCTTCTTTATTGTCCTGCTCAACACAAGAGTTAGATACAAGACCTATTCTTGAATGTACTCTTGAGGGGTAGTGACACTGAAAGAATTTGGCAACGTTTGTAAAGCCAGCAATAGAATAAACCAACTCCACTCCAGGGCTCTAGGCTGTCTCTCTTTGAAATGCATGTCCAAGTCTAAGGCTCTCAGTTGCAGCCATTTACAGTTTGTATGAAAGGCAAAATTTGTACACTTCCATTAGAGCCCTAAATATAACTGCCCTCAGCAAGAATTCACTTCTCACACAGTACCTCTTTGAATTTTGTTTTCAAAAGGATGCTGTTGCCAGTGTATTATTTATAGACATTTATGTTAAGATCTAAACACTTGGGCAGGAAACCAACTCAGATTAATGGATCCCCAGCACTGTTTTGGAACTAAATAAGCTCAGAAGAAAGTCAGGTGGGCTTTTTTTTTTTTTTTTGTTAATTCTAGAACAGTTTTGGTTTGTTTTTTTTGCACAAGAATAAGAAGCGGTAATGTTTACAGTGCTAGACTCATGGCTCCTGGATGAATCTGGAAACACTACCAGCACATCTTGGTGAGACACTGGCACAGGTTGCCCAGGGAGGTGCCCAGGAAACCTCATCCCTGGAGGCTTTTAAGGCCAAGCTAGATGTGGCTCTGAGCAATCTGATCTGGTGTGAGGTGTCCCTGCCCAGGGCAGGGGGGTTGGAAGTAGATGATCCTTGAGGTCCCTTCCAACCCTGACAATTCTATGATTCTATGTTTAGTCCAAATTACTTTATTAGCACTTGGAACAAATTACTTGTTGAGGTGACCTCCACCTCAGGATGTTGAGATGATGAAAAAAATGGGGGAAATTGCCTTATGGCAGAAGCACAAAAGAAAGTATTTCTTCAAGCAAGACAGGCTCTTGTTGCTTTACAATGCTGAGCACACCCTGGGACACTGACAGTGTCCCTAGGACAAATAAGACTGCACAGCTCAGGGAGCAAGCACACACCTGCCAGAACAGCTTTGGCAAGAGCACAGCCAGCAGCTCTCCAGAGACCAAAGTGGTTCTTGTCACAGACAATAAGCACAAAGAGCATTGTGATTTTGTGCCCAGAATTCCTACCACAACAATTTTCCTTACCTGGTATGGAATCCTTGCTGCTAACTGCAAAGTGAAGTGGCAATTCCTGCACTTTGGCCAGAGGGGCAGCTCAGCCCCATTCCCATCACTGAGTATATCACAGAATGTTAGGGGCTGGAAGGGACCTCGAAAGCTCATCCAGTCCACCCCCCCTGCCTCCCCGATGGCACTGCTGGCAAATCCTGTTGGACCTGAGGTGTAGCAAACAAACTCTGGAATATCTACCTGCTTACCTGTGGCTGCCTGGGCCACTCTTGCCAATACCCTTCAAGATCAGGAAGCCAATTACCTCTCAGGTAATCCTGAAAGATGTTGTGCTAAAATAACTAACTTGCTGAGGGTCAGAGCCAGGGGCGATTCCAACAGCACAGCAACCTCTCACCAGCAGTGAGCAGAAGGACCCAAGCCCACTGCCAACAGCAACAGCAGGCAGGTTTTACCACTTCGCACCCCTCTCCCCCTTTTTGGGCAGCACCCATTTCCAACAACAAATGAGCCTGCTCCTAAGTGTGAAGGTATTCCTACAGCAGCATCTCACACACAGGTGGTGAAGATTAAGATTCCAGAGTACTTCCTACAATTCTTAGCAAAATAATGGAAGCACTCAAGAGGAAGATCCTTTCACTGCTGAAAAATAGCTGGGAAAACTTCTCTTTCCTTTTTCTTTTTTTTAAATAAGTGATCATAACATTAGCTCTGTCTATAAAATTTCCACAGTCATTAGGCTGTAAAATGAAATTCGTATTGATTGTGTTGGCTCCCTGCTGGACCCAGACTATGCTGCAGTTCTCTCTTCCGACAGCAACCTGCAGCATCCCGTGGCAGTTTTAGGCTGATGCCCAGGAAGTCTTCCACAGCTTGAGTAGAAGGTGGCAGAATGTAAATAAATCACCATTGGATGGGAAAGAAAAATACTGATAGGGTCTAAATAATTAATATAACTGATAACTAACATTGGTCTGATAACTAACAAAATTAGTTGTGTAAACTCATTTTCTCTCTTTTTGGCTTCTTTCACACCCAATGGTAATTCATTTACATCCTACCATCTTCTGTTCAAGCTGTGGAAAATTTCCTAGGCATCAGCCTAAAACTGCCACACAGCCCTACTGCTGCAGAGCAGAGATGCACAGCATGAAAGTACTTGAAAACCAGAATATCCCTACCACATAAATAACCTCACACCACATCAGTAATCACTGCTTAGATCCAGCTGTTTGTATGCGACCACTAGATCCCAGTAACAGTCATACATTTGACTATTGCCAAGGAAAAATAACCTGAGAAGGATTTATCATGGAGCACAGCAAAAGCTAGAACCATGGCAGATGCAGATTTGAGGAGGCTCAACTGAGAATGCTTTTTGTCCTCAAGTGGCACTTCCTTCCTTTCACTAAATTATTGAAGCAAAGGTTCCAGTAAGAGGCTGGAGATAAAGCAGGAGAAGCTGGTAAAGGCTAAAGGTGCAGCTTCCACTTAGGGAATTGCAAATGCAGATAGGAGTAAAGATGGGGATAGGAGACAGGACACACCTGAAACCTGAGTGCTCCACAACACAGACTTGTTTGGAGTTCAAATTTTACTTTAGACCAAGAATTTTCCCCAAAAGAAATACAACATAACACAGGAGGAAAAAAGGAACATGCAAGAGGTTTAGAGGCTGGAAATGGATATATGGAACAAGGACTGTGGGAAAGAAGGGGGGGGGGGGCGGAACTAAACACTCCCTGACGAAGGAATTAGTGCAAGACTGGAAGAGTCCAATAAGGAAGAGTCACTTCTGCTTTCTTAGCTGCTTGGAAATAGTTTATATTTCCTTAAAAGTTTCAGGGTCTTGAGTAACTTATAATGCTCCAGATCTTTTAACACCCCCAACACAATTTGTCTCTGCTCCCCTCACCTCCTTCCCTGAAAAGTGGCACAATAAACAGAGCCCCAGAGTCCAGAGCTGGACAAGCCTCTGCTTAATCCCAGTGGAACCTGATAGCCACTGTAACTGGCAAAGTCATCCAGCTCCCACATCTACCTTTGTGGGCTAAATTCAAGGTAACCCTAATAAAACACAAAGATAAATGAATCCAGTTTTTAATACTGTGCTTTCAAACCTGAAGATCCTTGGGTTTGCTCTGGCTTTGCTGTTCTACAGTTCTTTAGGGCAGAATGAACAGAAAAATACTGCTCTCCTAACTACCTATTTTCTTCACCTTCCATCCCTGCTCTTATTAATAAATCACTGAGTCTCTGCTAGGGCCCTGCAGGCTCCACCATGGCTGCTTCATCTCAGTGGGAGCCAAATGATGATTGAGATGCCAATATATTAGGCTGCCCTGATTCAAAGAAGGATAAGGAACAAAGCATTTGTGCAGGGCAAAGATAAATGAATATAAATCAAGTGCTGAGCCGTTTTCTGTGATGGATTAGCACCTTTCTCTGACCTAATAATGTCAAGGGGTCTCCATGCTGACAGCAACTAAGGGGGAAATCTCTGTGCCATGTAAAGGCAGCAGGAATCCTGATCTCCAGCTGCACTGTTTCCCTGTTTGTATTTTGCTGGGTGTCTCACTGAGGTGTATGTAATCCATCTCCTGCATATCACCTTGAGAAATGTCACTACAGTGTCCACCAAACTACCTCTAGTGTACAGGAGAGAGGATTCTTCTACTGCTCTGAGTTTCTCCCTGTAATCTCATTTTAGCTGCAAGCCAGCAGGTCACAGATAGCTTTCACCTAGCCAAGGACAGGATGGAAAAGTTTTCTCAGTACCTGTGATGTTGCTAGTGAGTAAAACTACACAGAGCCATCAGCTTTGGATCAAAAATAGCAACCACATTTGGACCAAAACACAATGACAGACAAAATGGCATGCACAGAGACAACTTTACTGGGACATAAGTCCAAAGCTCTCAGTGTTGGCCACAGACAGTAACTAAAGCTAGATTCAAGAGTGTTTAAACATCCAATGGATCACTGAGAGGTGGCAGGAGCTGCAGCTTTTGAGAGCAGAAAACACAGCCGAGCCCTGCAGCTATTGTAGCCTCCACTACTCTCACTTCCCAGATGCAAAAGAGTTGCCTGTTCCTTGTTCCAAAAGAGAGAAGAGCAATGCTTGTCCTGTGTTTGCAACACAAGCCCCTGTTTTATGTGCCTGGACACTTGAGCCAGTTAAAACAAACTTCATCCCCTGGCTGTTCTCACAGCGAGCTCTGGAGCTGCAAACAGATGGGACAACACACAGCTCTCAGGTACCCACAGGTGACTGGCACTTGCCTGACCTGTGTCTAGAGACTGAAGCACCTCTCACCCTCTCTAAAGAGCTGACCTGGTAAAGGAGACCTAGGGCACCAAAAATGAGCTGAAGGCTTGGGACCTGCATTATCACCCACTCTGTTTTGGAATTCCAGTGAACTATCTCTAGTCTTAGAGCAGTCATGCTCCTGCCTCTCTCCTTTGACCCCAAACCTTTGTGTTCCTGGCCTCTGCTTCTGTCAGAACTGGGATGTGTGGAGTTGTATCTAAGATGCCTCCCTCTTTTGTTATCCCCTCTCTCTCAGCAGGCTTAACTTTTTGGTTCCATCAGTTCCTTGCCTCAGCATAAGCACTGTATGAACACATAAATGCAAGTGCAGGCATAAAATTGGCAGTGGGAACATGTTTGGGAGCAAAGGGGATGGATGCAGCTTAGTTTGGCTTGAGCTGCCACCAAAAAAAACCAAAAAAAACATACCCTTACACTGCAACCACCTCTGGTAGAAGTAATTTGTGATTTTCAGTATTTCAGCAGTTTCTGTTAAGTAAGATCCCTTAAATGTATCTCTTCTGCTTTTAGATAAAATAATAAAAGACAAACTTCTAGTCATTAATCAGAAAACTTATTCACGGTTCTGGCACTATGATGCAAATTGAATTTGCCAAACACAAGAAGTTGTTTATAAGAAAAGAAACAGAGAACTGGAAATAGTTCCAGAGAATTTATGATGATCTACCTGATTGTAGCCAACATATTACATCAGCCCAGACAGCCTGAGAACTGGAACAGAACTACTCCCAAATTAGCAAGATGCTTGGTACAACAGGCAGGGAGAAATGGTTTTGCAGGAGGTCTAGGTTCTCTCCCCAGCTCTGCTAGGGACCAAGGGCAAGGCATAGAATCACAGAATGCTGTGATGGGTTGGAAGGGACCTACAAAGGTCAGCTAGTCCAACCTCCCTGCAGCAAGCAGGGACACCCCCAGCTAGCCCAGACTCTTCAGAGCCCCATGGGGCTGGCTCTTCAATGACTCCAGGGAGGAGGCCTCCACCATCTCCCTGAGCAACCTGTTAAAGGAAAACTTGCTGAGGCTGCACTTGCTCCCACTGTCTGCTCACTGATGGAGACATTAAACAGGACTTGTCCCAGTACTGACCCCTGAGGGACACCACTTGTTATACATCTCCATCTGGACACTGAGCCATTGACCCCTACCCTCTGGGTGCAACCATCCAGCCCCTTTCTTATCTACCCATCATCCACCCATGGAATCCACATCTCTGCAACCTAGAGAGAAGGATGCTGGGGGGGGGACTGTGTCCAAGGCCTTGAAGATGTCCAGATGCATCTGTTGGCCTTCACTTGTCCACTGCTGTAGTCATTCCACTGTGGAAAGCCACTAGGTTCACAGGGCAGGACCTGCCCATGCTGGCTGTCTCCAGTCACACAGGTTCTCAGCCAGCTTCTCCGCCTCTAAACTTACTACCTGTAACCAGAAATGAAGACATTTCTGCTCTTCACTCCTCAGGCTGCTTTCTGGTTGCTGGTTTGTTGTTTGTTTGCTTTTAAAACATCTTAAGGTTCTTAGGACAGTGAGAATCTCTTACTAACACTTCCAGAATTTGCTTCTTTCAGACATGAGCTCTCTTGATTCATGCTTAAAGATGGCTGAGGGCAAAGGCAGCCCATCCAGATACCTGTGAGGCAACTGGTGATGACAATTAAAGTGCAATGCCAGTGTGCCAAGGAACTCTCTGGGTGGTGCTGTACCTGAAAAAGGAAAACACATCACATACAAAAGGGTCGATCCTGCTTGACTCTTTTACAGCTCATCATTAAAGAGCACTTGGCCAATGGTTAGCCAATTTCACTCCAAAATAAGACCCAGCACAGCTCTGGTTACAGCCTGACAGCTCATCTAGCAACATTCTTCTCCTCTACCCATGCAATCAACGCAGGCATGCTCCTGACTTCAGCTGGAGGGTGGTTTCTCTCATTTAGCACAACTGATCAATGAGCTCTTTATGAGAGTCTAAGCAGCCAAGACTCAAACTCTGATGGAGCTGGCACGACACCATTAAATCTGAACCAGGGTAATGGATGCCTTTTATCTTGAACTATCTAAAGAACTCTCTTACACATGAGACAAGGTAATTCACAGGCAGTGCTTCCTGGAATAACGAAATACAGCCAGTGCTGGGCTGAGAGGAACACAAAATCCAGTAGCTTGCCCACACACAGCAGTGCTGCCCTACCAGTGTGTCCTGCAGACATACAGAATGTTTGGCTGCTCCTCCGAACCACTCCGAGAAGTCACAGCTGGACCAGTGCATTTGGCAAGCCCAAAGCACTTCCCAGTGCCACAGCTCATTAAAGCCCTGACTGCTCAGGGTTCCTCCTCTCTCCTTCCCCACACAAATGCCACAGAGAGGTGGGAAGCATGGAAGAGCCTGTGCTCAGTGCCACAGCACTCATCCTGGGCTAGCCAGCACACATACTGACAAGACAGGCTTGTCTGCCACCACCAAAGAGTGCTGGCTGTGCTCTGCAGGTCTTAGCATTGGCCTTAGGAGAAGAAAGAGAAGAGAGGAGAGAGAAGCCTTCGCTCCTTAGCATTCAAAGAGAGCAATCACTTCAGCTAGGCAGAAGTTCCTATAGGGTTTCAGTCCTTCAGGACACAACCTGAAGCTTATTCTTGTACTGTTATTTTCAAATGAAAGCAAAAACTTGTGCAGACACAGGATTCCCCAAGTGAGCAGTCCTGCTTGTGACTCAGTCTGGCATGGCCACTGAGGAGACAAAGGCTCAGAACCAGATGGAACCCACAGGCTGCTTCTTCCTCACCCTGAGCAATTAAGCTGTTTTCTAAAGTGCTCAACTGGTGAACCAGATCTGGTGGTGCAGTCTCCAGGTACAACACCTCTCCACCAAGCAGTTTTATGCACATACTAGATGGTAGCTGCATGACAACCTAAAAGCTCAAGGCATTTCCACATGGATTTAGTTTATTCAGTGTCTTCAGCTGGGAGCACAAAAAAAAAACCCAAAAATTCAGTGCTAGAGTCTTCTTCAGTATTGCTTTGGTTACTCTCTAGCTTCCTTTCTCTAGGCTCCAAAGGGACAGAGCCAACAAGACCTGCACCACTCCAAAAGAGAATAAGGACCCTGGAAGGACCAGAGGCAGTGAGTCTGCCACCTCTCCTGCTCTCTCCCTTTGTTCAAGTGTCACTGCCCTGCTTTGCTGCTTCTGTGCACCAGACTAAGGGCTTCCAAGATTTTTCCACAACAATATCCAACCCCCTGTTCCAGCGGAGCACTCTGGATGTTTTTTCCAGTGCACACAGACTCCCCAGCTGACTTCTTTCATTTCCAAGTTATTGTACCATTAGAATGACAGCAGTGGATTTATTACACTGTGGATGTATCTTAAATAATCCAGAGAGGCACTGACATTCCCTGCTCTGGATGGGGCTGCTGCAAACCCCTCTCTCCTGCTGGAAGGACAAGCTAGGATCAGACTGATGTGGAGTTTTTCAGCAGGGGATGATTAAAAATTAAACAAAACAAAAAAAACCACCAGGGGAGGGGGGAGGGGAGGTATTTTGAAGAAAAACTTCTCTGCTCTCAGAAGAAAAGGTAAACTATTTTGAGGCAGTGTTACAAACAAGAGTGGGGGAAGACTTCACAGGCTGTAAAGGCAACAGTAGGTTTAGTACGTAGCTCATGGGACCCAGCACCAGAAATATTAAATTTATTCCAGTCTGCCACTAAATCATGTGAGTGAGGCATTCCCCTTGGTCTTCTCATCTGTTAAGCAGTTAACAATACTGCATCCACTTATGATGCCTCAGAGATGCTTTGAAAACGCTCATCATCTCAGATGCAGAGGAAGCAAGAGCTACAGCCAGACAAAAGCTCTCAGTCTTCACAGGGACAAGATCCTATCAATGTGAACAGTAAATTCATGATCTGCCTTAGTTTGCTGTTTTATATAAACCAGAAAATGCAATACTATGGATCAGAGGACTGGCAGCCCTGCTACGGGTGGAAATTTGTTAAAGCCTTGACTAGAGAGGGCTGAGAGCAGACCTTATTACCAGGGAGCAGCAAATGAAAGGGCTCCAGCAGGAGGATGGAGACTCCCTTCTTACAGTGTGTGCCCTGGAACAGACAGGATTGATAAGGTACAAGTTACTCCTGGGGAGCTTCTGACTAGACTCCAGAAGAAGCTTTGTCACCATGAGAACAGTTAGAGATTGGAATCATCTTCCATGGGAAATAGTGAATTCCCCCTGCACTGGACAGATTCAGCTTGGCAGGGTGCTGGGCCAGCTCATTTAATCTCTACTATTACCAGGTTGGACCAGACGATCCTTGGGGTCCCTTCCAACCTGGTATTCTATGGTATCAGCCTCAGAGCAAAGCTACTTCATAGTTCTGGTTGTCCTCCAAAGTACTCTTGGGGAGCAAAAAAACCCCAACAAGCAAATCCTTGGCAAACAGAGCCAGTCATGAGAGTCAGCTGCTTTTCCAACACAAGTACTAACCTGAAGCAAGCAGGTTAGAGTCTAGAGCAAGGTAGGTGTTGCTGCAGTTACCGACTGCTGGTATTCACAACTAAAAGCCTAATTCTCCTCCTCTACAGATCAGAGCAAGGGAGGAGCCTGGAATGTTCTGTCCAGACCCACCAGCAGGGCTGAGCAGTGCCATCTGTGTCCTGGTCAAAATGCAATCTTTTTATATTGAGAGAACACATTTTTGGACACCAATTATTCAGCAAAACTGGCCTAGAACAAATTATGAGATAAATCTTTGTGCTCCCCTTGGCCTTTTAAAAGGCTGCAAGATGAAAGGCAAGCCTGGGCATGCCAGTGGGAGCAGGCAAATGACTTCTAAGATCCCCAGTTACACACATAGGGAATTCTCTTTTATTGCAGTGTCTGACTTGGGGGGGGTGGGGGGGGGGGAGGTGTGTGTGGGGAAGAAATTAAAAAAAGAAAAAAAATAAAATCAAAGCCAATCTGTTGTGGTTAGACTGAAAGTCACAGAGCCCCACCAGACATCTTCACATCATGCCTTACACAAAGCTGCACTGTGTGTGAAACTCGGAGTCCTGCAGCAAGAGACGAGCGCAGAGCTTGGTCTGTCACAAGGTAGACTACAGAAGGATGTTGTTCCTTCCAGACACAGAAACAAGGCACTGCCCTTCATGGAGTAAATCTCCTTTGGGTCTTTTGTTCAGGGTCTTTGGGATGTTTTACTTCATGTCTCCTTTTCCACAGTAGGAACTAAGGAATTAAATACTGGCATCTGCAAAGGCCTCTAATAGAGGAGAATAGAGAATATGTGTAAGGCTAACCACTGCAGCACAGCTGCTTCCTGGCCAAAGACCTTTTCTGTTTCCTGGGTATAGAATTGCTTTGGTTGGAAAAGACCTTTCAGATTATCCAGTGCAACCCTTAACCCAGCACTGCCAGCTCACCACTAAACCATGACCCTCAGCACCTCATCTCCAGGCTTTGAACCCCCTCCACCACTGCCCTAGGCAGCCTGAGCCAGGGCTTGACAACCCTCAAGGGGAATAAACTTTTCCTGTGTCCAACCTAAACCTCTCCTGGAAGAACTTAAGGCTCTTGCCTCTTGTCAACTGATTGTTTTCTGGGAGAGGTGACTGACCCCCACCTGGTTCCAACCTCCTTTCAGGGAGCTGTGGAGACCCAGAAGGTCCCCACTCAGGTTCCTGTTCTCCAGACCCTTCACTAGTTTCACTAGTGAAACTGGACAAGTTCCAGCACCTCAATGTCCTTCTTGGAGTAAGGAACCCAAAACTGAACCCAGGATTTGAGGTGTAGATTCATCAGTGCACAGCACAAGGGAATGATCCCTGCCCTGGTACTGCTGGCCACAATATGCATACACCGGTTACAGACACCAGATGAGCCAAGCAGAATGGGGCAAGGGCACCCTGGAAGAAGGGCTACAAGCAGATAAGAGTCAGAGTGTGTTCAGGAAGGGACCTCAAGAGATCATCCAGTCCAAGCCCCCCACCAGACCAGGACCAGAGGAAGGTATCCAGATGGGGCTGGAGAGTCTCCAGAGAAGAAGACTCCACAACCTCTCTGGACAGCCTGTCCCAGTGCTCTGTGAGCCTCACAGTGAAGAAGTTCCTCCTCATGTTGAGGTGGAACCTCCTGTGCTGCAGTTTGTATCTATTGCCCCTTGTCCTGTCACAGGGTGCAGCTGAGCAGAGCCTGTCCCCTCCCTCTTGCCCCCCAGCCCTCAGATATTTATAAACATTTATTAAATCCCCTTTCAGCCTTCTCCTTTCAAGACTAACCAGCCCCAGGTCCCTCAGCCTCTCCTTACAGGGCACAGCAGAACAGGTTCCACAGCAGAACAGGTTCCTGTGGGTGTTCAGAGAGCTGAGGCTCCAGAGGACAGTTTACCATAACTCTGCAATGAGTAATGAACCTGCACAGCTTCCAGCCACAGCCTGTGAGCCATGTAGCTTCTCAATAGAGGAGAAGGCCTCTCCCTGCCACTGCATGACTGGTCTGGGTAGCCATCAGCTGAGCTGTGCTCACCTGGCTCCACCAGCACCTCTTGCATGGAACCAATCCCTACCACAACTGCACTTCTGAACAAAGTACTGAAGAGAAGGCTCAGCTGCCATCCTGAAATGAAATGAAAGTTATTTCTTTCCTTTGCAGCCTGCCATGTTCCCTGTCTGGTTTTGAGCAACCTCAACTTCATCTAAGGTTAATGGCATCTCCTCTGTTGGGACCTGCTGCTCCATCCCCTCGAGGTGCTCTGGCACAGTGAGTCTGAATTGCATCCAAGTTTGTGCCAGGCAGAGTTATCCTGTCTCAAAGAGCAGCCAAAGAGAAGCAGCTTTATTTCCTCACGTGAAAGAGGTGACTTTTATTTTAGTTTTATTCCAAACCAACTTCTAAAAATGAAAGGCAAGGAAATGGTCACAGTTCAGCTTCTCCACTCCCCGTCACAAGGCCATGACTAAGGCTTGGCAGGCTCACAGACAGACCCTGAGATGGATGCATTTCCTCTCCCTGCTCTTTTAAAAGGCATAACATCTTGGCTCACCCTAATGCCTCTTTAATCTCTGTTCAACGTTCTTGCATCCACCCAACCAGCTAGAATCAAACTGCTGCTGCATGGTCTCTTGATACATCACCATTCCTTCTGCCTGTCCTCATTTACATCACCTGTCTGATCCTGCACAGGGGAGGCAGAACCATCTCTGCAACGTTCCCAGATCACATCACAAACTAGCCTGAAATGACTTTTTCTTGTTATTGCTTTGTTTTCCAGCCTCTCATTGCAAATAGCTCATCCTGCCACCTTCAGAATCTGCAGAACTGCCTGTTTCAAAACAAGCATGCAGCACCAGGACAAGGGGTGATGGTTTGAAACTACAGCAGGGTTGACTTAGGTTGGACCTTAGAAGTTCTTTGCTGTGAAGGTGGTGGAACACTGGAACAGGTTGCCCAGGGAGGTCGTGGAGGCACCATCCCTGAAGTCACTCAAGGTCAGGTCTGATGGGGCTCTGAGCTTTGGGGATGTCCCTGCTGACTGCAGGGAGCATTGGACTGCATGACCTTCAGAGGTTCCTTCCAACCCAATGCACTCTGATGCTAATGAAGCAACAGAAGAGCCAAGATACTGCCTGGAGCTCCTAAACTGGAAGCAAGGGCTGAGGCAGTGACAAAGGAGCATTTACAGACTATTTTAAAGATAATTTGGCATACTGGAGAAGAAAGATATCAATTCCACATGCAAATAAAGAAAGGAAAAAAAAAAAACAGTTATTTATGGAAGTGTAACTCTGACCTCCTGCAGCTTCACACAGTTCCTGCTTTGCTTTCCCTGGCACAGCAAACATTCAGAAGAGATGTCAGCCTTGCTCTATCTGGCACAGGGAATGCCAGACTCTCTTTCCAGGTGCTTTGGTTTGGAGACTTCTCTTTTAACCTGACACTTTCCCAAGATGCCAAACACAAGTGTCATGGAACTGACCTCACTTCTCATCTCAAAGTGATCCTACATCAGCTACACTTTTGCTTCATGCTGGGCAAGGCAATCCAAACCATCTTCTCAAATCATCTTGCACCAACTACAGCATCCAAAGCTCCAGGCTTCACAACTATGACACCAGGAACTAGAAGTGAAACAGCTTCTTGGTGATCTCTCTTACATCTTTTGAAAGGTGAACCCCAGGGTGAGAGTGGCTCTCTAAGTTTCTTTAAGGCCACAAAATCCTACCTGGGAGTCTGTTTGGTAACACCACATTAGAGGCTAAAATAAAGCATTACAGCTCCAAAAGAATCAGGGCAAGAAAAACCCTTCTACCAAAAAAAGTCTTGGTTTTGCACATTAGATTGCATCAAACTGAAGCCTCATGGCAAGGGGAGGGAAAGGGTTATTCACACTCTAAATTCTTTTCCAGTTTTTGTGGTTTATCAGTCACATTTTTCTGCCTAACACTTCTCTGCTCTTCTGCTTCCAGACAGAGCCTTGCAAACAATAAAACAGTTTAAAGGATTACAGAGTTCCATTTGAAGCAATTAAACAGTAACATTTTAGTGGGAATTCACATCTGGTCACTGGTGAGGCTGGGGTCCCTCTCTCCCTGAGCACTAGGCAGATGTCTGAAGCATCTGGATCCCTCTGGCTGACTCAGCACACTAGGCTCATGCTGGACATGCTGCTCCTGCTGCTCACCAGGAGCTTGGGCTGGTTGCAAACACATTTGGTGAGCAGCTTAGGGACATGGTCTAAGAGTCAGGGAGATGTTAGGGTATGGTTTGACTCAATAACTTTAAGGTCCCTTCCAAAGAGGTGATTTTGTGATTCTGTAGTTTGACTCTCAGCTGACAAACAGCAACCAGACATGGAGGTAAGTCCCTTCTTGGCCCTTCCAACAAGTGACACTGGCTGCATCCAGAGCACCTCCAGTAAGAGCCTCACAGCCCCTGGCCAGCTGCACCAGTTGCACCAATACCATCCCAGGGCTACAGCTCCAGTTCTGCATTGCCCTAAATGACTGCAGGGGGCTCACTGAAGATAGGCAGCAGGATCCTACCTGACAAGGAGGCAATATGCACAAGCTCAAGCCCCAAGATAAGAGACCAGGGCAGACAAACTTAATGCTTCATTTCTGGGAGACACTTCACCCTTCCCTGTTGCACAGGAGTGACTGAGGGCAGAGCTGTTGAGCT
The DNA here is from genome assembly GCF_027791375.1 of Indicator indicator. NCBI lineage: Eukaryota > Metazoa > Chordata > Aves > Piciformes > Indicatoridae > Indicator > Indicator indicator. The sequence goes on from NC_072030.1 coordinate 18,494,581, forward strand.
CAGACACAAAAGCAGGAGGGGGCTGTTTAAATGAAGAGAGCCAGCAAGGTCACATCAGAAGCAACCACGCTGGTGCTGCTGTGCCAAGCAGGCTGAAGCACTGGTGGCATCGTTTGGTAGAGGAAACTGCAGGAAGATCCAGAACAGGCATGAGGCTTGTATTAATGACTAGGTTTGTGGTAAGGATTGAGGGAAAGAGGGAAGAGAACAGGGATATTCCCTAACTGGATCCTGGCTTTGGAAGGAAAGATGAGGCAGTGCTCTGTGTGCATGCACACATGAAAAGAGGAAAGAAAGCCAGAAAACCTTGTCAGAGCTGACCACACTTGCTCTCCACAGCTGAGGTTTCTAGCCACCCTTTTTACTACAAAAGGAACTACACAAGAAGAAGCCAAGCAAAGGATTTATGTGAGCTCTGTGGGTGTGGGAGCAGGACACAGATGACATAAGCTGGTATCACAGCAAGACTGTGAATCATATGGTAATCAAGTGAGAATTCCTGCCCAAACAATGCACAGTGTTGGGCTACAGCTCTCATAGGCTACAGCACTGAGCCCACAGATTGAGGGCCAGGAAAAGCTCAGGGTGCTGACACGGAAGCCCCCAACACACACAGTGAACAGCAAAAACTAATGAAAGACATCCTGGGCTCTGTAACAGTCACAGTTTATCTGTCTCTGAGACAGAAGAATCTCAGCATCTACAGAGCGAGCTTTGGCTCCTACTTACCACAGAATCACAAAGGTGTTTGGGTTGGGAAAGACCTCAAGGTCACTGAGTCCAACCATCAACCTGAGACCACCATGGTCATTAAACCACATTCCCAGGTGCAATGGCCACAGGTTTCTCAAACATCCCCAAGGACAGTAACTCCACCACCTCCCTGGGCAGCCTGTCAGGGGTTGGAAGGGCCCCTCAAAGATCATCCAGTCCAAATCCCTGCCAGATCAGGACCAGAGAATCCAGCACAGGTCACACAAGAAGGCATCCAGATGGGACTTGAAAGTCTCCAGAGAAGGAGACTCCACAACCTCTCTGGGCAGCCTGTCCCAGTGCTCTGTGAGCCTCACAGTGAAGAAGTTCCTCATGTTGAGGTGGAACCTCCTGTGCTGCAGTTTGTATCCATTGCCCCTTGGCCTATCCCAGGGTGCAGCTGAGCAGAGCCTGTCCCCTCCCTCTTGCCCCCCAGCCCTCAGATATTTATGAACTTTGATAAGGATAAGATAAAGGCCTGGATGTCACCACAACCTCCCACAACTCAGAGAAGAGACAAGAAGAGACACTCAACAAAATGCAAGGAATATGTGAGCTTGGACAGTAAATGCCAGATAAAAGATTAAAATAAATCACAGCTGAAGCACATCCAGTGAAAACCACCAGCATAATAAAAAGCAGACAGAGAAGTGCAATAGAGCTGGGGCACCAGCTATGAGTTTTCCCTGATAATGGTTCCAGTAAGTCCCCAGAAAATAAATCTTCTAAGAACAGCTCTCCTGAGTTACAAGAGCATATCCATGCCCAAGTGCATGGGACTGAGACTGAGAAGTGGGGTTTAGGAACCAGCATGGTTTGTGACTTCTACAAAGCAGTGTAGCTGTGCAGTTTGCTCCGCAGTAACATCTGTAGGCACTGTGGGGAGGCAGAAAGGAAATACGCTCCTTAAAACCACGCTCCACTGCTCTTTACAAGCCAAACCACATAGACACTACCTCTGTCAGCCCCTACTGTAAGGCCAGTGTGACCAGCAGCTCCCTGGAGCCTCAGGCTCTCCTAGTTGAACATTCCAAGAGTCATGGGAGACCTACAGGAAAGGCCATGTCCAGAAGCTACAAAAGCAAACAAATCCCAAATTGTCGTGCTCTTTGCAGCAGCCTTGGCTTTCCCTGTGAGAGGTCATGGCACAAGCTGGAGCTGGATCCCTGGGACTTCGCTTCATCAGCATAGCCACTGGCAAGTCAAGAGGCATACTCCTGCCAGGGACACCATGGGGTGAAAAGCAGGACCCAGTTCTATGGACAGCAGGTAGCTGAGCTGTTCTGCCAGGCTAAGCATCCACAACTCCACTCTTCTGTCCAGCCAGCCCCTGGTTTCCTCTCCTCAGGCCACCTCCTGCCACCTTTTGAACTTATTTCTTTTCCTGTGGTTGTCAGAGCTGCTTGTCAGAGCTCATCTCAGGATGACAACACAGTGCTGTGCAAAGGAGCTCTTGAGCTACAGAAACAGTGCACAGAGCTGAGTTTCGGATTTGGTGGAAAGCTTGGGATGGGCTGGTCCTGCTTACAGATCATCAAATCCAGTCATTGACCTAACACTGACAAGTCCTTGACTAAACCATGTCCCTAAGAACTACATGGCCACAGCTCTTAAATACCAGCTCACCTTTTAATCAGCTTCTGCCACAGGTAGCTAAACTAAGGATGGTCTCTTCCTCACTGTAACAACAGAGCACACTGGACTATTAGAGCAACAAAGCTGGGGAAGGGTCCAGAGAACAAGTCTCATGAGGATGCCTGAGGGAACTAGGGGTGTTGAGTCTGGAGGAGACTGAAAGGAGCCCTCATTGCTCTCTACAGCTCCCTGTAAGCAGGTTGCAGTGAGGTGGGGGTTGGCCTCCTCTCCCCAGTATCAAGTGCACCAAGTTGCACCAGCAGGGGTTGGAGACTAGGAAAAACTTCTTTCCTGCAAGAGTGGTCAGGAACAGGCTGCCCAGAGAAGTGGTGGAGTCAGTAGCCCTGAAAATGTTCAGGAAACCTGTGACCATGGGACATGGTTTAATGGCAAAGGTGGACTCAATGATCCTAGAGATCTTTCCCAAGCCAAACAATTCTGTGATTGATTACAACTCTGCCTGAACTATCCCAGATGGAACCACAGACATATTTAAGTAGCCCTCTGAATTGCACTGAATTGTCACACTGGAGATTGCCAGCTGGGTGGTCCTGTTGTTGCAGTAGGCTGTGTCCAGGAGGTTCTCCCATGTAAAAAGGAATAAAAGCCCTGTTTCTCCTCTTGTGCACACCAGGATGCTGGGACACTTCTGACTTGTGCAATTGAAGCACCACCATCAGTATGAGCAAAATGAGGCTGAGACTCAGGCACTATTCTGGCAGATGAAAGGCTCTGCACAAAAGCCCAGGAGCTGCACACACTATTAGCTGCAGACATGCTCGTTACAGCCTGAGCAGCCTCCAGACCTGTGGCCTGAAAGAAACAACAGTAATTATGTGCAAGGTGATTTGGTAGTTGTCCTTATTTTCCCTGTCCAGTGGCAGATTAAGCTTGGCACTATTCTTTCCACTCATACCAGGAGAAGCCCCATCCCTCACAGAATCATTTAGGTTGGACAAGACCCTCATGATCCCCAATTCCAAGCATCAGCCCTACTCTGCCAGTCATACACATGAGCGTTTCCCCTGCACTGGGCATGCAGCCAGTGCTGCACTCCTGGGCCAGTTACTGCCAGGTTAACTCATCAGACTTGCTTTTGATGGCCTGTGTCCATTTCTCTTACTCACACATCACAACTCAAGAAGACTCTGGTGAAAGCAAGGGAATCCATCTACTCATCTTGCAGAGACTGAGAGTCTGAGTTGTACTCGGAGGAGGAACCGGTGAGAGGCTGGCAAAGGTAGCCTTGCACAACCTCCCTGCATCAAAGGCTTGCCAGGCTTTCCACATCAGATCAAAATCTGACTCTGCAGCATTTCCACTAGAAACAGCCAAAACTCAGCTATCCTTAGAAGTGATTTTTGATTCATGCTCAAGTCTTAACCAAGAATCTTCCTTCACAATCCCTGTCTCTATTTTGGATTAAGTAGGGCAGTTTCAGATAAGATTACTGATATTTAGTAAATCAACTGATAGGTCTTCTAAAGCAATTGCTTAAAATGTCTGAACCCATGCAGAGAACACCAGAATATTAAACAGATGACCTGTAGAGTGAGGCATTTCTACAGGGAATTAAGAAGAGATAAGAAGGGGATGAGGAAAGAGGCTAAAGCTTAATCAGCAGAGGGGAAAACCCAGCCTTCTGCTTTGTACGGGTTTTGGAGAGGCAAATAACTGACCTGAATGAACACACAAATACCTGCTTACTGTGTTACATTCTGCATCATGAATAATGCATAGCCCCCCCCCTCTGTGCTGAAAAGAAAGCTCTCACTGGAGCTTTCCTAGTTACTGTGCAGCTGGAGAGCCTGGAGATTAAATGACATCCTTAGGTTGCAGGGGGAAAACATGCACAGTTTTGTGGCTTGTCAGTGAAACAGGTTTGTGTTTTAGCCCTTGTCCCAACCCATGAAAATCTTGGGATACATCTGGAAGATGTTCACTATCTAGAGGTTCATTGTCCATGGTGGGAGAGGTCTCAGCAAAGAGAAGCCACATCCTTCAGAGCCATCCTGATCCAAGCATCACAACAGCTGCCAAGCTCCAAACTCACAAGTCCACAGCTCAGGGACAGAGCTCCCACACACAAGGAATGTTACTTGCTCCTGGTGTGCAGAACTCACACCCTATCAGCAGACCACATCTCACCACATCCATGGGAATCCAGCAGGAACTCCTAGCCAAGGAGAACATCTTGTGGCAGCAGGAATGAGAGCTCTGCCCCTTGCTGGTTCCAGTGGGATGAATACCCACCCCACCCACCTCACACTGTTCCTCCAGCCACAGGGCAGAGGCCACATCCACAGCACCTATTTCTCATTAAGAACACTGCAGCCAGGCCAGGGAATGGACTGCAGAGAAATTCACAGCATGTTTGTGAAGGCTGAACACCCAAGGGTAACAACAAGATATGAGGAAGAATTTTTTTTCCACTGAGGATGGTGAGACTCTATCCCAGGTTGCCCAGAGAGATGGTAGATGTCTCATCCCTGGAACCATTCCAGATCAGACTGGACAGGGTTCTGAGCAACCTGATCTAGTTGCAGATATCTGCAGGGGGATTGGACTAGATGAGTTTGAAAGGTCCCATCCAACCCAAACCAGTCTGTGATATATTGTGAAAGAAGAGCAGAGGTGATGGATACCCACAGGATTCAAAGTACACTTTGGCTGGGGTCCCTTTCTGCACAGACAGGAGGAGTTCCTAAATGCCTCTGTTCTTAGTCACTTAGGGAAGACAAATTACTCAAATGGAACAGATATAGAAGCAGCAACAAGGATTAATTACCACATAATTAATTGATGGGAAAGTCTAGATGAAATGATAAACCAGTGGAAAGATTAAAAAAAATTACTGTGAGATAGATACTAAGCAAAGGGATCCATTTATTACCATGAACACAAACAGAGCATGATTCTGCTTCTCTCTCTGCCATATAAAGTTATATTTAATTATGCAGCACAGCCATGGACACCTGAGATCAAGTCACTATCAGCTATGTTCTTACAAGGCCAGGCTCTGAGAGGAGAGAACTTTGCAGGTACCTGACACCATCTCAGCATCTGTTCCCTTGGCAGAGTATCTGCTTAACAGGGTAACCAACTCACACAGCATAGAACCAGAGAAGCATTGAGGTTGGAGAAGACCTTTCAGATCATCAAGTTCAGCCATGAACTCAGTACAGCCACGTCCCCCACTAAGCCATGGCCCTCAGCACCACATCTCACCAGCTCTGAAACCCCTCCAGGGGTGGGGACTCCACAACTGCCCTAGATCTACAGCTGCAGGGGGGGGGGAAGGGAGGGGAGGAGAGGAAGGGGAAGGAAGGGATGCATTTAATTTCCCAATCTGCCCCTCATAATTTATCACATCCATTTTATGAGGTCTGTGAGGCACAAGGAGCTCACTGACTTGTGGCCAACCATCTGACCATGCCCTGTGTTTAGCAGGAGATTCCCTTTGGGACTGCAGAGTCCTGGAACCTGTTGGACAAGCACAGGCAGAGCTATGCTGCACATCACAGCGTGAGGCACTTTCTCTCTACAGTGCAAGATACAACAACTTTCACCTCATGGGGTCCCAGAAAGGAATAACAGAAGGACTGTGAGATGAAATCAGCCCAAACTGGTAATGAACTCCAGGTTTGTTTTGAACTGAGCTCATTCTTAAGCTGTCTCCCTTGCACTAAGTGACTGGGGGGACTGGTTCGGAATCAGGAATGTTTTGAATTGCTGTGTTCTGGATTTCATTATTCCCCTCTGGGCAAGTGGATGCATTTGAGAGCCTGAAACTTCATTTGTGGAAATCCTGTTATAGCTGGAAAAGCAGGAATCAAACCAACCAGGACAGAATATGTGCTGATGTCTCTGAGTCAGCATTCAAATTCCTACTCCAGCATTCACCAAGTCTAGAGGGGGCAAGGAGGGGAAAATCCAAGACAAGAGGCTTTCCTTCCAGTACCAGCAGCACACAGCCATGTGTGCTAGGGGAAAGAGCCTTGGTCTCTGCTTTTCAGAAACTTTTTTCTACATGAAGCAGCTCGTTGTGTAATACCTACAGCTCTGTTCCTGTCCTGGTTTACAGTTTCTCACCTTCCTGCCAGCTGCTGGCTGTGACTGCTGCTATCTCACCAGTTAGGGAGAGGTTAGTCTTTTTCCTCTTGACAGGAGACTTGTTGCTGCAAGTTTGCAATGTTCCACATTCTTTCTACCTGGTTCATTTACTAACACACAGCAATCAGCTTCCAGAAAAGACCTAGCTCTGTCTGGCTCTTCGTGTTTTCGTTTGTGAAGTAGAGGCAATAAACACCTCCCTACTTCAAAGCACCGACATGCTTTGAGATCCTCCTAATGAAAGCAGACAGTAAACAACAGTTGCGATCTGCTGTGGGATCACTGCAGAGCAACACAAACTTGCTCTCAGATTTACAGCTCTTTTACACATCATTCATTCTACTTTTTGTGTTACAACTGAAGTAGCTGGTCGGTAACTTGCTGAATGCAGAAATGCTACTGCACTCCTTGGAGTATTCCTTCTTGGTTCTCTCCATCTCCAGACATGTGTTAGTAGTTAGAAGCAGTTCACTGAAGCTCAAAGTTTGACAGAAGCAGGGGGGGAAAGGAAAAAAAGTAACTATCCATGTTCAAAACACCACAGAACACAGAATCACTGAATATATCTGGTTGGAAGAGACCTCAAAGTTCATCCAGTCCAACCCTCAACCCAGCACTGAAGTGTCGACACTAAACCATGTCCCTAAGTGCCACTGCAGCACGACTTGAACACCCCCAGGGGTGGGGACTCCACCATTGCTCCGGGCAGACCATTCCAGTGTTTGAGAACCCTTTCAGAGAATAATTATTTCCTAATATCCAGCCTGAACCTCCCCTGGCACAGCTATTAACCATTTCCTCTAACACCTAAAAGGACATCCCTTGTCTCCCCCTACCTGCTCACTCTTCTTGTCTCTATAGAAGATTTTTAGTTAAGGCCAAGAAACATCTAACCAATAGAAGTAGTAAGCAATGGAAGCAGCTCCTATTACTTATACCTGTGATTGAGTAAGAATAACAGTTAAACAATGAAAGCACACAGATTTTGGTCAAATACACAAACTGTGCACTAGCACAGAGCAGGAAGAGTTATCTCCTAACTTCAATGCCAGTATCAGTACAGTATCTACAGTGGTTACTTGAGTAACTTTGCTTTTGTAGTTGTCTGTACTACAACTTTGCTGCTGAGATGGGAATCTCACAGGTAGGCTGAGCCCTGCATCCAAAGTGGTGCTCCCTAACAGAAGTTCTGAGGAGCAGCAAGGATGACACATGACTACTAAGTGGAAAGGAAGAAGTCCAAACCTGCTGCTAGGAATCACTGCAAGACAACAACAGTTATCCTGCCTCCTGATTTCCTTTATGTCAGAGACCTGAAGAAGGTAAAGGAGATAGCTGAAAGAGTCACTGACCTCTCTGAGCCAAGGTCAGCTACATAGAGTGATCAGGAGCCAAATGAGAAGAAACTGGTTCACAGCATCACAGGATGTTAGGGGTTGGAAGGGACCTGTGGAGATCGAGTCCAACCCCCCTGACAGAGCAGGGCCATAGAATCCAGCACAGGTCGCACAGGAAGGCATCCAGACAGGTCTGGTTGTGGGTAAATGTGCCAGCAGGCCAGGGAATGCCATCTGTGAAATGCCAACTCCAGTCTTCATCACTGTGACAAAACCCAAGCCACTCTGTGCTCACAAGTATCACAACACAGGCAGCCATATGCTGCTACATGCATCGCTTCAGACCCAGGAGCTGATGGGAACCACAGCAACACCAAACTGGTGCCTACTGGAAGAGGGATCCCTATCTCAGCCACTTCCTCGGAAGCATGTCTGTCACACAAGCTCCAGAACCGCTGGCATCCTGCCCAGAGAGCACTTATTCAGCCAATTCAATTAGCATTATCGTTAAGTCCCAACGTATCTCCCGAATGACACAGCCAAGCCACTTCTTCCTATCCCAGCATTTCCCCCCGGAGCAGTGGCGGTGACGGGATGCAGGGAGCAGAGGCTGCTGCACGGCCAGCAAGGAGCGGATAAGGAAAGCTAACCCAGCCTGGGCAAATCAGCTACTCTGCTCCCACACTTCCAGAGTGGAACCTGGGAATAGAACTGCCACCTTGGCTGCAATCTGTGCAGAGCCTACACCAGACTTTCTCACGGCAAACAGTGAGTCTGAAGGGAAGAGTTCAACCAAACCAAAACTATTTGAGTTTTCCACATTTTCAGTCAGTTAATTAAGGAGAACCTTGGAAGCCTGGGACAAACTATTTTTGTGTTTGTGAGCTGAAAAGGTGTGTGAGGGGAGAATGAGTCAGGAGGAAGAGGAGATGGTTTGCCACTGCCTCTCAGGTACTCCCAAGGGCATCTCTGTCATGCTAAACATATTGATCCTGTCAGCAAGCTGTCCTCATGCCTCTCCTGGGATGGGAACAGGAGAGGGCACAAGATCCACAGCAGTGTTGACTGTGGCACTTCAGTGCTTCCTTCTGAGTCAGTCTACACCCAGATTGCTCTACAGATTTTACAACAGGTAGGGAAGGCACAGCATGCACCTCTGAGGTGAGCTCCTGGGCAATACTGCACCAGCAATGACAGTAGCTGAGTCTCTCAAATCACAGTCACTGGAACGGAGAAGACTGCCAGGGTCTCATCTCTACTGCAGTTAAGGACCTCTTCCTTGTGTTTCAATCAGCACTTCCCTGCAAGTCTGCTTGACAGAGCAACAGATCCACTGCCAGAAAACTCTTCTCTCTTGATATTCAATTTGAAGTTCATTTTTTTGCTTCCTCTTTTTTTCCTGCCACTTACCTCTCTGGATTACTCTACACAAATCCTTCAGCGTTTCCATCTTTAAAGTAATATGGCATAATTGACTCCAGGGGAATAGCTTTCACCAAACTACATCTATTTATCTCTTTTAATCTTGCGTTATTAATTTCACCCTTCCAGCCAGTCCCTGAGTTGTTTGGGTTGCTCTCCTCTGAGCTCATGCCAATTTGTTAGCAGTTTTCTGGTGACCCAAATAAAGCTGAGAGCAGTGTGGTAGGTGTGGTCTGTTCTGAGCCACAGTGAAAAATCTCAGTGATTTGAAGTCCATTCTGCACCACAAGGAATGACAGCACATTCAAGTACTTCCTAAATGGAAGCTAATTCCCACACCAGCTCTCTGAGGAAGGGAAGTAAGAGTCTGACCTGTTTTACAGACTGGAAACAAAACATTTTACCTGTGGCCACGAAGCAATGTGAGAACAGTGCCTGAAATTCAGCATTTTCCCTTTAGTCTTGAGTTTAGGCCACTCCTGTTGCTCCACGAAACAAAATCAAAGGAGCTCCAGAGAGAAAATCTGCAGACAAAAGTAGCTTAGTCCCAGCTGTGCTGTAACTGCTGCTAGCACTCTGCTCTTGGATCATCACATTGGCTCAGCTACCAAGTACCCATTTTGCTTCCCATGGTTCAGACACTTACGATACTTGACTTGCCTCCCTTATTCTCATCCATCTGAAACTGCAGTCTGAATCTACCAGCCTCTGGAGCCCAATTCATTTATGCTTAGGAACATCTGCCAAAACGCAGCACACCAAAGCACAAGACTAAGAACATGCAAGGTCTCTGAAAAGCCACAGTGCCAGCAAAATACACTCTACAAAATCTAGAAGTCACAGAATCACACAATGTTAGGGGCTGGAAGGGAGGAGGTGGTAAAAGATCCTAGAAGAAAAGCTCCTCCAGAAAGGTGGAAACTCCTGAATACACAACCCTCCCAATCAAGGCCAAATGAGACATGTGAGGAACCAGTTAAATTACAACAGGAATGATAAATGCTCTCAGTTCTCAGGAGGTAGTCATCATGCCTGTATCTGCACGGGGAGGAACACCATTGGAGGGCAGATTTCATTCATCCTGGAACCTAACCTTTCCTTGGGGAATCATTCCCCTCCACAAAGCTGAACACAATACCTCTATTCATTGGCCACTTCTTCCATTAGTTGCTTGGCTGTAGGGAGTCCCTTCCCTGCTCAGCCCTTCCCTCTAATCCCCCCTCCTCTTCCCTGCACCACCACCAGGGCACTCGGTGAGCTGTGGTACTTTCTTCCATCCTGTTATCCTTGCAGTATAAAGTTGATGTGCTTGGCATACAGAACTGCTCTCTGTTTAGACTAAAACCATCTTGTCATTTGCAGGAAAAACATACAAAGCCATGGCTGAGTGTGACAGAAGAAAGCTACCCCCAGTTTTGGAAGCTGCAGAGTGTCCCTACTGGGAATAGCCCAGGACCGTCTCTATTACATTAACCAGCAAGAAGGGAAAGGGCTGAGGTTCTGCTGGTCCTTCCACTCCATGCTGCAAGAGGCCAATCCTTGTTCCCCCCAGCTATGTAGGGTGAGCATTTGACACATACTCTCAATTCCTACTTAATGGCTCTTCCATCCTTTCAAATCATTCTCTCCCCTCTGTCCAGCCTGTGATTTATGGAAGCAGAGCAGAAAGGAATGGATTACACAGCTAATGAAGGAATCAAACCAAGCCAAGAGGCTGGATGATTGGGTTGTTTTTTTTTTTAATGGTGTTTCTACTCCTTAAGGTCTTTGTGCTTATATTGAGGTTTCAAAGAGCCAGAATCCAGTCAGATACCACACTGTTAAAAAAAAAAAAACCATGGAATTTTTCCATGTGGATCTGCTTTCAGCAGGGTTGCCTTCATCTGAATTAGCTGTGATGGATGCAAGGACTTGTTCTCTGGACAGAACAACTTTGGGAGCATTCTCTCTCTCAAATACAGCTAAAGCATCATCTTGCATTTCTAGCCTAATAGTTCTCTTGGAAAATATCCAGAGGGATGAAATTCTGAGGCTCAAATTTTGCCCTTCAGCAGTAATATCAGCCTCAACTTCTAAGCTGGATAAACAACCTACCCTACAGGGTGGGGTACCTGGAGACTCCAGCAGGAGCTGCAGACTTGCCCCAAACTTGCACCCCAACAACTACCTTGGATAAAAGCTTTGCTTTCACATCATCCTGAAGAACCACTTTCAACATCACAGCCTATTAGGCTTGTGAACCACAGAATGATAAGGGTTGAAAGCAACCTCTGGAGATCATTGAGTCCAAAATCCCTGCCCAAGCAGGAACATAACTAAAATCACCTCCTTTCAGACATAAGTAGTAATAGCCTTATATGACAGAGAAGAAGAGAGAGTTCTGTGCTAAAACACTGCAAAAGTCGTGGAAATCTGAGTAACTGAACTAAGTTCTGCTGTGTCCCAGCCTCAGTTTACAAACTGACTTCATGTGACAGCTTACAAGGCTCCAACTTGGGCAGATTGTTTTATTAATTGTGTTGCTCCTAGGGGATGTGTACCTCAGGTCTACTGCTTTGCTGTCTTAGGAGAAAAAAAAAAAAAAAACAACTCTGACACATGCATTTTCTAATAGCAATTTCTTCCCACCAAACCTCAGAGGGTTTCTTGCTACGGCTTTGACTTCACACAAATCATTTACAGGCACACAAAGCCAGGGGTTGGGGCTGGATTTACAGAATCTCCTCATGCAAGCTTTGGGTTTGTGTGATCGAAACCACAGATGGTCTTCATTCAGGTCTAACTTCACTCAGCTATGAAACGTGGTTTGGTTTGGTTTTCCTGAGAGAAGAATTTAGAGTAGTGGTTTAAATACAGTTTAATTTCCAACCTAGTTCTGGACATGGAATTCCTAGAGTGGAGAATGGAAGTAAATCTAAGAGGAGCCCCAAAGGTCATCAAGTCCAACCCCCTGCCAGAGCAGGACCAGAGAATCCAACACAGGTGGCACAGGAATGCATCCAGATGGGGCTTGAAAGTCTCCAGAGAAGGAGACTCCACAACCTCTCTGGGCAGCCTGTCCCAGTGCTCTGTGAGCCTCACAGTGAAGAAGTTCCTCCTCATGTGAGGTGGAACCTCCTGTGCTGGAGTTTATATTCATTGCCCCTTGCCCTGTGATCCAGCACCAGCTTCCAGGCTTGCTCCTCTCCATTCTGAGTTCTATGAATTATTCCAAATGGATAGCTCCTGCAGACCTCAAGTCATTCCATAGTTTGTTTTTTTTTTGTTTTGGTGGTGTTGGGGTTTTTTTGGTTTGTTTGTTTGTTTTGTTAGGACTGCTTAGGAGAGTGAAATGTTATCTGAGTGGTGTCCTGTGTAGATGGGAAAAGAGAGATAATCAAACAATTTCATGCATGATACTACAGGATATGCTTAATTAGACTTCACCATTCTGAGCTGAAGAACATCTCAGCAGCTTAGCCATAAATACTGACCAAGACTGTGCCTTTTGCTGCCCAGGCACTAAATTGTTTTTACTTAACGGGTCTTGTGAGATTCAGCCTTTTGGTAACAATCACATTAACTATTAGCTCCCAGCACTGCCATGACAAAACCTACTTCTATTCTTGGCAATTAATATAATTGATTGAACCCTGCTCTGCACTTCATGCCATAGGGAAAAAATAAGTGGCCAACAGCATTTCTCCCTTTCTCTCCCCACAAAGCCTGACATTTCATTTCATCTGGGCATTTGATTGGGTCTCACATCTGGATTAGATAAACTGAAAGCATGGTTTTCAATATCATTGTTGCTTAAGGTTACAATATTTGACAAATCCTATTCACTGGGCTGTCAAATTAAATTACCATGGGCAGTGGAGGGAGAACAAAAGAATAAAGAGGCTAAGTTTTAGTCCCTTGTGCTCAGAAAGTGAGACACTTAACGCCTCTGAAAGGGAAGCACCAACCCCAACACATGAGCCTGCTGGAGTGGTACCAGGCAGCATGACATAGATCCAGAAATTCTCCTGGCTGGCATCTCAGATTAACTGGCAGGTGCCAGGCCAGGTTCCCATATACAGAATCACAGGAAAGACTTCTGAGTGCATCAAGTTCAGCCTATGACCTAACACCACCACATCAGCTAAGCCATGCCACCAAGAGCCACATCCAACCTTTTCTTAAAGGCCTCCAGTGATGGTGACTCCAGCACCTCCTCCCTGGGCAGTCCATCCCAGTGCCTAAGCCACACTTCAGCTGCCCAGAGCTTCCCATCTGAGGCATCAACACTTTATGTTCTACCATCAGCTACAGTTTGAACCACAAGCCACCAGCAAACACTTAAGTCACCAGCTGCATGTAATGCTTCCTCCACACTGAACTCTTGCTGGGCAACACTCTGCAAGTCTTGTTCAAAGCACAGACTACAGCTCATGTATGCTGCATGATGCTCACCTCAATACAACAAAATGGGCTCAGCACCCAAGTCCATGACTGTCAGTGAAGGAAGAGACAAGACAGCTCTTGAAACCCTAGCAGTGAAGCACTTTGACAGGAAGGACTGAAAACAGATGCCAAGGCAGATTCAATTTCTCCTGGTAGTTCAGCATAACAAGGCTGTCAGCCCAGCTGAGCTCTGGTGACCCTTATCATGAGATAGAAGCAGCTTTTAATTATTTACAGTGTGTCTGACTGTCTGGCTTCCAAGATTAACTTCCACATTTTGAAGGCTTCAGAGGCAACACCTTCACAGCTATGATGGCATTTCTTCCAACTACCTGCAAGGAACCTGGGGGGAAGTGACTTCAGCTCTGTGCAAAGCAGTGTTAAACCTGAGTAACATCTTTGTATCTTAAACACCTTCATGTTCCAAGTACAGAGGTTACACAGAGCCCTTACTGAACAGCCTCATAAAATGGGGATTGGTATCTTAGGAAATGAAGGGAACAACAGCAGCTTGGCTGTGGAGGTTTGCTGTTGTTACTGAAGTCTGTAGGCTTAGATTGAAGCTTCTTGTAGCTTCATGCAAAAAGTTAAGGGAAGTCACTTGACATGGGATTGTCAGTGTGAAAGAAGAAAACAATCAAACCCAAACTGTGTGGCAGGCTGCTGTCACAAACCATACTGCCAGTGAAATGCTGGCAGGCAGTGTTTGCTCCTTCCAGCTGGCAATTGGGAACATGCTTTTGCTTATCTTAACTGCCTGCCGACAGGAAACATGCATAAATGTGATCATCTAAACAGAGACATGGGCAGAGCTTTAAAATCACCTCCTTATGGCAGAGCTGAGGGAGTCACAGGCAGTCAAAAGAGCAGAGAACACATGCCAGCAGTGACACTGTTCCCCTGAGACACAGTAAAGCAAGAGGTATCTGTCAGGAGATAAAGGAGCACAAGCAAAGGCTTACATCTTTCTTGCCTGTCTACAGATCTGTACCCAGATATTTGACACTACACTAACAGTCTTGGTAAGTATTCTTAGATATAGTCATCATGCTGTCAAAAGGGTACCAAAGCTCTCTACAAGCCCCAGGAGGCATTGGCAATGATCAAAACCAACTCACAGCTGAGATCAGTTAACATTACAGCCACTCCTTGGATATGTTTCTAATAGTGGTGGAATCACCATCCCCAGAGGTGTTCAAAGGACTTTTGGATGAGGAGCTTAGGGATGTGGTCTAACAGCTGTGTAGAGGAAGATGTCAAGTTAGGGTTGGACTCAATGAGCAGGTCTTTTCCAGCCCCTGGCTAGAAACTGCTCTGGTTATCTGGGATTCTATGAAAAGGACATAGTAGGGAAGGGACAACACAATGAAGTATTGGCCAGTATGTGGAATGGAGGTATGGAAAGGGTTGGGAATCTCTCCAGACAAGACCCCACAACTTCTCTGGGCAGCCTGCTCCAGGGCTCCAGCACCTTTACAGTAAAGAAGTTTTTTCATGTTGAGGTGGAACCTCCTGTATTCCAGTTTGTGTTTGCCATCCAGTGGAGCTAATCCTGATCTTTGTCAAAGTGGTTCAGACTGAGATGAGATCTTGCCAATAACAAAGTGTGTCCATTCCACTACTTCATGTACTATGAATCAGAAAGATTAGACTAGACCCCAGGAGTTGAGAGGATAAAGCATTTGTTTTCACCCTGGAAACTGTTGTTTCCTTCTGGTTCAGTCAGTCAAGAATCAAGAAGGTTGGAAGAGACCTCAAGGATCATCGAGTCCAACCTGTCACCCTACACCTCATGCCTATCTAAACCATGGCACCAAGTGCCACGTCCAATCCCCTCTTGAACACCTCCAGGGATGGTGACTCCACCACCTCCCTGGGCAGCACATTCCAATGGCCAACCACTCTCTCTGTGAAGAACTTTCTCCTCACCTCCAGCCTAAACCTCCCCTGGCACAGCTTGAGACTGTGTCCTCTTGTTCTGGTGCTGGTTGCCTGGGAGAAGAGACCAACCCCCTCCTGGCTACAACCTCCCTTCAGGTAGTTGTAGACAGCAATGAGGTCTCCCCTGAGCCTTCTCTTCTCCAGGCTAAACAGTCCCAGCTCCCTCAGCTTCTCCTCACAGGGCTTGTGCTCAAGGCCTCTCCCCAGCCTCGTTGCCCTTCTCTGGACATGCTCCAGCAATTCAACATCTTTCCTAAACTGAGGGGCCCAGAACTGGACACAGTACTCAAGGTGTGGCCTAACCAGTGCTGTGTACAGGGGTACAATGACCTCCCTGCTCCTGCTGGCCACACTATTCCTGATGCAGGCCAGGATGCCATTGGCTCTCTTGGCCACCTGGGCACACTGCTGGCTCATGTTCAGGCGGCTGTCAACCAGTACCCCCAGGTCCCTCTCTGCCTGGCTGCTCTCCAGCCACTCTGACCCCAGCCTGTAGCTCTGCATGGGGTTGTTGTCACTAACTTGAAAAGAGAAGCACTCACCCAGAACACTAAGCTGGGCTGCAGCAGGTTTCTTCCTGCTTCTCTGAGACAACAACAAAAAAAAAAAAAAAAAAAAAAGGTGTTTAGAGCTTGTTTAGAGCTTTGTTCCACACCCTCTGATAAGAGCTGCAGGGAAGCTGCGCATTTACTTTTTTTCTTTTTTTCCTCTAGGAAATGCTCATGATGTAAGAGGTGCTCAGCACTGCAGGTAAATGCATTGCCAAGGAGTGAGTCAGGGAGCCCAAGGATGTTGGATTTGCCTACTCAAATTCCACCCATTCCAGTGTTTCCACAAGCAGTGCTGTAACCACACAGGGCAGCTCACACCCAATAAAACAGCACTGGAATCTCACCCTGGAGGTACCAACTCATACTTTTGAAAGATCCTAAGTATTCTGTATCCTTAAAACAAGATAGAATCAGAGTTTGCAAACAAGGTCACAATTTGACATTATGCTGGCTGCTGTTGAGAGGTGAAGTCCTATTTTCCTTTTCCCTAGGTCCATATTTTCACCCTCAATCTCACACAGGATCATAGAGTTTGCTGTCTCAGGTCAGCAATCCAATGGCAAACTTCCTTGTAGTTCTGAAAGCAAGTTTTCCATTAAGTCAGCAAACTGATCCAACCTGCCCACAGGCAGAGAGTTGACAGAGCAAACAAACAGTGAAAACACATGGCTGGCCCAGGGAGAACAGGATCTTGTCTCATTGGCAGCCTAAACTTAGACTGAACTCAGTGTCACATAAAACTGCACCCTGAATTTTCTACAGTGCTGTTTGCTAGCTGCATCCTGTGGCTCACAGGGTAGCGAATGGTATCTCTGGACAAGAATGAAGAAGTAGGTGTTTCAGATGTGGCTGATTCCTCTTCCTCTTGTTTGAGAAAACTAAACATATCAAGTGTTGTTAGGAGTTGTTAGAACAGTTTTCAGCTGTAAGTGCTTACAGAGGCTGGCACAGAACTCACAGGTGGAAAAGCAGAGGAACAATCTAGCCATGAAAGGTTCCTGATGGAACCTGATCCACATACTGTAAAAACAGTGTCTTACCTTCTCATCCAAGCTAAAATGCAGTGAAAACAAGATACACCCACATCATTCAGGCTGCTCAGGGAGGTGGCAGAGTCACCATCCCTGGAGGTGCTCAAGAAACCTGTGGCCATGGCACTGCAGGACATCATTTAATGGCCATGGTGGGCTTAGGTTGAAGGCTGAACTCAAAGGCCTCTTCCAGCTGAAACAATTCTATGATTAATTATTATGGAAGCTCTTAAGAGCCTTCAGTGTGAAGTCAGGACTCCAGTACAATATTGGGTTAGCCTCTTCCAAACTGAGCAGAAAGTAAATTGGTGAAGATGGTAAATTTGTGCAGGGTTTGAAAGCTGGACTAGAAATTTGGTTGTTACAAGTCACTAACTGCCAGTTTGACAGCAACAGCCTGAACCTCATTTTGTCCAGCACAGCAACTCCAGCCCAGTCTGGACTGGAGCACTCTTAAGTGAAGAAAGAATCTCCCAGCTGTGACAGATGCTCATTGTTCAGATGCAGAATCCTGGGGCAGAATATTAAATGTTCTTCTTTTTTTAAAAAAAAAAAAAAAAAAAAGGGCAAACAAGAAACTTTCTAAAGGTGAAAAGAGCTTTTCATTTGAGAAACAGCCCAGTCAGTCTGACAAGAAAGTCTGATTTGGGATCTAATTCTAAAGGACAACATTCTTTAGCATACAGGCAGGTTTTACACAAGCTTTTGAAATGGCTTTCACATTTATTTTTCCTCTACATGGCTGACAACACAATACCAAACTGCTTGAATTTAAAACATGCATTTAATTTCCACCACAATGGATTTATCATTCTAGCAGATGTCATTTGGAATACCCAGTGCCTCTAAAATGTCCTGATCTGAAGTGAAATCTCACTGTGTACCAATACCTTTTGGGTTTTCCCCCCCCCCCCCCCCCCCCCCCCTTTCTCTAGTGAAAGTGATTTCCTGCAAATCTAGTTCCCATCTTTGTGCACATCAAATGTGCAAAGCCATTTGTGGGACAGCTTGAAAGCTCCAACACCAGGCACCAAGAGGGAGTGTCAACATCCCTGTAGATTCCAGAGCAATACTGATTAGTCAGTGGGGTTGCAGCCCCTGCTCTGAGGGCAGCTGCTGGAGCTGTGCAGAGTGCAAGATGCCTTAGCTGACCAATTCCTTAGCTGCCTAGAGCAAGACAATCACATCCCATGTGTGCCAACAGCAACATCCTCACCTTGGCACCCCTGGATGGGAACATGCTGCAGGAGCCACCTCCTGGACTCGTTGGCACCTCTCATTGGGAAAGGATTTTAGCTTTCAGTGTGGTTGGATTTTACTGGGTAAGGATTGACAGCAGAGAGTACAGAAACAGCCACTCTGAGCAAGTCACAGGGGGTTAGGGACAGCCTGGGACTTCTGCTTCTGTTAGCTGCTTCTGGCCAGGGCTTTGGTGTGGGGATGCTGCCAGGGATATGCTCAGGACTTCTGGTAGCTGCTTTGCCTGTAGACTACTTTTGTAAGTGGGACTCTACAAGGCAGCAATAAAGGACTTCTGAGCTTCTCTGCTCTCTGCATTTCTAGAATCTCAGTGCTGTATGGCAGTGGGGTTGGTGCCTTCATTCATCACCCAGTGGCCCCAGATCAGGATAGAACAACTGGGGTTTCTCACCCATAGACCAAGGTTTCTCAGCATATCAGGTTTCTGTGTTTGGAGGAATGGCTTATTTGGAAAACTGTAGCAATATTCCTCCTGGAAAACACTGAGGGCAGTTCTTTGAAAAGCAGAAGCTGACCTGAGTGTCAGGGCAGGAACTTCAGCTGCTTGATGCAATTTTTATTAGGGAGTCCAGGAAAAATGCAGAGCATTTGTAACAACAACAAGTGCACAAGCACTTCACTAAATCAGTGCCTCCTTACCCCTTGGTAACCCCTTCTTCAAAACTGGAATGTTTTGAAGCCCAGAGCAGGTATTGGTGTAGTTCCTTCCCTATTAACACTTGGCACTAACTATTTTAACAGTGTTTGCCAATCCTCTATTCACTGTAGCAACAGAAAACCCAGAGTCTGAATGCTGTACAGCCAAGCCCTCAAAGGTCTGACCTGCAAGCAGCTGCCTGCATACAGGAACCTCACTCTGCTTCAGAGACTGACTCAGGTTTTGCTGTTTCACTCTCAATTTCTCTACAAAACCCTCCCACTGATTTTCTTAACTCATAGTTGACTTCTCATATGCACACACCTAGAGCTATCATTCTGGCCTCTGCCACTGATGATCTTAAAGGTCTCTTCCAACCAAAACCATTCCATGATTCTACGGCCACACAATGCTCAGAACACTGAGTATCTATACAGAAACTAAAACCAGCCTAGAGGTGAAAGAAAAGCAGTTTGCCTTCTCTCCTTTTCAGGATTTTCTGAGCTAGTAGCTATGTGATGCTTCCATGACAATTTATCTTGCTTTAATATTAGTTTAGCAAGTCCAACAGTCTAGCAAGCCAGACAGAAATGCTAAAAAAAATTTAAAAAAAAAATTCTTTGTAAAATGAACTCTGGTTTTGTAAGTTAAAAGCTACTTAAAAACAAACAACAGAAACCAAATACAACAAAATGGTCTAAAATCAGCCACAACCACAATGATAATTAAATTAACTTCCATCAAAAATTTAATATCTGGATTTCAATTAAGTGTTAATTGTTCACTCTTAAATCATAATCCATCAAGGACTTAAAATAAAAATGGAGAGCTCAACCTTTGATGCCAGTTTGAAAGTTGCTGAGCTATTAATCAGTAGTTCCCAGTTTGCCTCAGATGACTAAAAGCCTTTGATATAAAGGAGGGGCCTGAGAGCATCACATTGTTGTGCTATCAGTCTCATCATTCACTACATTGAAAGAGCTAAAATAGTTGAGCTAGCACAGCCTGCAAGGAAGGATAACTTGGCACCATTCATTTCTTTCTCCTCTTTGCCAAGCACCATCAGGAAGGAGAGAGCCTTGGAAATGGGAGTTCCAGGAGCTTTTGCCCACATCCCCTTTTATATTTTTCTCCACAGTCCTGGCATTTAGCAAATGAAAGAGCACCAAAAGCATTCAGATGTAATAACTTGAACCTTGGCTACCCACCAGTGCCACCCAGCTCTGCTGCCCTTCTACTCATCTCCAGAAGCCACACAACTCTGTTTAAGCCTCTCATCCACAGACCCTCACACACTGAGCCAAGCCTGCTTTTCTTTCTCTAAGGTGATTAAAAGCCAAGGGAGTTGTCAGCACGATGCAGACATGACAGAAGCTGTTTAGCCTGAGGAAAGTTTGACATTCCTTTGGATTTCAGTGGATATATACTTCAGAAAAGCAGAGTCCTGTGGCAGTTCTTTCCAAAGACTGATTGCTAGGTTGTTGGTTTTTTTTTTTTTTCTTTCTATTACCTTCCTATGAGTAGGATAAGATTTTCCCTCTCATCATTATGTACAAAATGTCAGATAAAAAGTTGTTTACTTCTGGCTGGTTACTAACCAGCACACTACAGTTCACCAGACCTATTTAATACTACTTAAATTGTTCATTCTTAAAGGGACACAAAGGAGTATTAGGGAATGGAAACAGTTTCTCCCTGTTAGTTGAAAATAATTTAAGTCTACTCTTTAATTTGCAGTTTATCTAGTCAAAAATTAATACTGCAGAATTAATGCTGGGAAACTCAGAAAACATCATCTATGTCTAGTCACCAGACCTTGAAGCAGTAAAACAAACTGAACCTGTATAAGAAATTGAGTCTGTAGGTGATAGTGAGCAAAACCAGCTCCTCCCTCAGCCACACAACCACTGGACCTTTGCTTTTCACTGGACCTTTGCTTTTGTGTAGGAGCTCAGTATTTGGCTAGCTCATGAATAAAAAGTAATCCATAAACATGAAATATGTCTATAACCAATGTAGATGTGCAATCTACCACTCAGTTTAGGCTTGGAAACATTTGGTGAGCTCAGAGAGAGCAATTCTTAAATAAATTGATGCAGGGATGTGCAACCTGTGTGAGGTGTCCCTGCCCATGGCAGGGGGGTTGGAACTAGATGATCCTTGAGGTCCCTTCCAACCCTAACAGTTCTATGATTCTGGTTAACCTTTGTTCCTGGTCACTTTAATTTACCTAAAAGCGTAAACAGAGTTGGGGGCAGGGGGAGGTAGTGCTCCAGTTCCAGAGGTAGCTAACCACATGCCGGATGAGGATTATGACAATTTATTGACACCCAAGATCTGCATTCCACCTAAAACTGAATTAGCCTTCAGCCTTAGCTAGATCCCTTGGATCTGAAAGGCTCCACTAATCTGAAGGACTCATTCCTGATTTGAAGCACAGCTAGGGCAGAACAATTTATTACCTGTGCTTTCTAAAGAGATGTCACTTGCCCTGCAGAAGGAAAGCATTCCTCTTTCACATTTCCTTACTCCACAGATAATCCCTTTAGTTTTTGGGCTGACATACTTCATAGAAATTCAGAACCACCATCCACAAGACTTATTTCATACTGCAGCCCTTTATGGAGCTCTTCAAAGGGCATTCTTATTCCAGAGAGATAAGAGAGTTCTTTTGTCACATTGACATACAGAGTTTATTATGCTTTAATGGAAGCTTCATCATCTGTGGCAGTTTTGAACCTAAGGAGGTTTATGCTATTAGACACAACAAACCTGCTGCTTTTAACTGGCAAAAGCTACAATTCAGTTGTTTCCACTTTTTTTGACATGCTCTGATGTTATATAAGACATTTGCTCTTTTCTTCCATGCAACTCACACCATAGGAACATCCAAATTACAGTCCTCACTCAAAATACAAAATAAAAAACCCAAACAACAACAAACTTGCAATTTTTAAAGACAAGAGGAAAACTAAGAGCTTTTCAGCCTTGGTTCTGAAACTTGGTAGCATCAGCTTCTTACCCTGAGAAATAATGCTCTGCAGGTCAATGAAGAACTACAGCTACTTTGACAGCTTCTTTAGTGGATGGGTCAGAGCACAGAGCTTCTGGAATAAGAATCACTCCAAGTGACAATTAAGCTTTGTGAATAGCAGCCCCAGGTCAGTGCTGTCTATCCAGTAAGAAATGCTGCCTGTTGTTGTTTTATGAAGCAAGGATCAATGTGACAGAGTTCAGGTGAGATTCTGGAAGCCCCACCAAGTGTTTTATTCTCATTAATATAATTGGCTGGAGGGAGACAGCATGAGGGGAATTGGTCAGAGACCTTCAGAGTTTTTGCTGGGTGTCCAAGGAAGAGTTCACTTTCATCTCCTTCAAGGGTCCCTTCCAACCCAATGCATTCTGTGATCTTCATTGATCTGCTGGAGTTCCTGTGATGCCCCTACACAAAGGCTGCAACTTTGCATGCAGCAGATACTGGGGCTGGACTTGGAAAGAGACCAAACCTGCTTGCCAGCTGATCATGCCTTACAACCGCAAGTGCACTTCAAGCCACAGTGCCACCCTGCTAAAGGCTGTGGCAGAAGAACCCTCAGGGGTTAACAGAGGCTGAGAGAGAAGTGCTCATCAGCACTTATCAGAATGGTATCCACACCCAGTAGGATTTTACTATTTCTTATCATTTCTAACACTGAATTCTAACTACCTTCAAGAACAAAACAAGCTTTTTGATGCTTATTTAAAACCCCCTTTTTCCCCCCCTGTACTTGCACAATGGATTAAACAATCTTAACTCTTGTGCTCACAGAGCTCCATTGCCTATCATTTGAGAGGATCAAGAAAAGGAATGGGCAGTGGGGAAAGTAGGACTAAGCCCTGGCTGTGCCATGTAAGCAACAGGTTTTGACACTGGGGGCAAGTGGGCAGCATGCAAATATAAACATCAAAAAATGGGAAGTCTGGAAAGCAAGAATGGCCAAAAGCAGCTACACAACACAGCCAAGTAAGAAGTAGGGCTAGAGTAGAGCAGTTTAGTACAGGCACAGTCATTTAGTTTGGGCTAAAACTCAAGACTAGATCCAGACATACAATTCAAATCTTTGTCTGAAGATGAAATGAAGTTGGGAATGTGCAACCTCCTGGAGCACCACAAACAAGTGATGTGTACTTTTTTGCAGAGGGGGGAAAGAAAGATCCAAGGAGGGATACTCCAAATATTAGTCATTAAAAGTGTCCACTCGCAACCAAAATTTCACTCCTGCATCTCTCTGTGGTGCCAGAGAGCACAGTGCCTCCCACAGCTCCATCAGCCCTGCCAAACACATCAACACAGCACGGATTCGAGTCAAGAGAAGGCATTCAGCAATTAATTAGGAGCAGCTCACATGACACACTTCAAATTCTACTACCTGGTACTGCCCATATCAGTCTGTTTGGAGTATAAATCCATTCTGGAAAGAGAGCTGACACCCCAAGCTGACAGCAGCTATTGGGAAGGCAATTATTAGTTGAAAGGTGCTCATTATTGCTAAATGATTCCTCTTGGATAGGACCAGTACCTGCAATGCACTCCCAGCAGTGAGCAGCTCCTAACTCCTCATTTATCTGATAACATAACTGCTCTGCTCAGATACACTGTAATTAAATTTTGATTCTATAAAGAATAAGCTCTCCCAGCTCTCTCTGTGGAGAGAGAAGTGCTTTATTTGGACAGGGATGGGAATTTTTTTCCCCCTAGGCAAAGGGGGAATCCTCTAACAGGGGATTGCTTTCTGAGAACTTGAACCCAGTGGTTTATGTTGGTGATGTGCTATTCCCTGTCACGTGTAATGGGACGTCTGTCAAGCTTTGCTTCCAATAATTTGTTTTCAAATTTTCCTTCCCCTCCCAAGCATTTGTGCCACTGCTTCCCCCCACCCCAGCATTCCTGAATAATTAATGTGTTTTTACAAATTTTGTAACTAAAAGACCTGCTGGAGATACTGTAGGAACAAAGGCCTGCAGAAATCCATTGACTAAAACAAAAAACAAAACAACAACAACAAAATAGTTGACTGCTTGGCTTTGATATTTTCTCTTTGTTCAGTGGTATTAAGAATACTCAAAAGATATTTTTTTCTCAGCTGCAGAGTTCAGTTATGTTTCAAGGCTTGCACCATTAGCATTCACCAGCAAGCCATGGCACAAATGCAGACAACTTTGTGTGCTGTTTTCTTCCTGGGAACAGCCCTAACAAATGCAGAGCAGCTCCACTTACACAGTTTTAAGAGGGATTGTCCTGAATTTTTGCTGCCACTTGCTTACCCTTGAAGCCTCACACAGAAAAACTCTCAGTGGTGATGCAGATCTTAGGAAATACTTCTCCAAAACTAAAAACCAATTCAAGTTGCAGGAGCAAAACTCATTTCAAAGCAAGGCTGATCTGGATGGTGCAGTTAAGTTGTTTTATTGCAATGTTCTATTTGGGTTTGGTTCCACTAGAACCTGACTCTGCAAGTTGCCATTTCAAGACTCTTTCCACTTTGACAAATGAGTACAGAGCAATGAAAACCTCTCACTCAGCAGCTCTGTTCCTTCTTAGGCTGTGTACAGACAGAGCCAGATCAGTAGCTCTTAGGGCACAGATCAACCCTTTCTTGCTTTTCTGTTCAAGATCCAATATAAAGGAGAATGTGTTTATGCTAATCATTGTATTTTAACTATGCTGACAGACAATATAAGCCCTTGCATGCTACCATTACACTATGTTACCCTGGAGAAACTCCTGCAGTACAGAAAAGGAATGGTGGGACATGGAGAGGTCCTTTTGCCCCATGGCTTCAACTTGGCTGTGTTTTAAGTCACTCAACTTATTTTCAATGGAAAAAAAAAATTACATCAGAAATTTTCACTAGGAAAGAGAGTCCACCAGACACAGACTGTGAGTCACAAAGAAAAAGACCACAACAGTCTGGGTCAGAGGTGGCTGTACAGGATGAGATTGTATTTACCATGTCCTATCCCGCTACACACAGGTGTTCCTTGCTGTGGGATCCCAACCCATAACAACAGCAGAAACACAACATGCTGCAGTTGCCACCCATGTTGAAAGGGCATAATTAGCACTCCAGAACCTATCCTGGGAAAGGACGAACCCAACTCAGTTCTCAGAGCCACTGTACAGAGCCAAGTCTGGGATCTGTTGCAAGCAGCAGTGACGGAAGCGAAACACTTCTCCCGTAAGAGACAATCACCTTTTGTGTACTTCTTCACATTATTTACTGGCATCTTCTTGAAAAACATCTATTTGATGGGCAATTGTCTCATTTCTTTGCAGCCATAAGATGAAGCAATCGATCTGAGCATCAGAACAGAATCATAGAATTGTCAGGGTTGGAAGGGACCTCAAGGCTCAGCCAGTTCCAATCCCCCTGCCATGCCCAGAGACACCTCACACCACAGCCAGCCTGGCTGCAAAACCTCCAGGGATGAGGCTTCCACCACCTCCCTGGGCAACCTGTGCCAGTGTCTCACCACCCTCATAGGGAAGAAATTCTTCCTAACATCCAATCTGAATCTCCCCATTTCTAGTTTTGCTCCATTCCCCCCAGTCCTATCAGTATCTGGCACCCTAAAAATACTGAAAGACTGGAAAGTTCTGCATATCTCTGGTGTAACCACTACCCTGGGGTGGCATGGCCCCATTTGGTCCTCATCATCAATCATGCTAAGCCACAGGGACTCTCTGCAGTCTGAATTCCTCAATCATGCAGCTCTAAGCCTACTGGAAACTCCTGTTCTCCTTAGAAGAGAACTTAAGTGCCCAGACAGCCAGGCATATCAGGGAGGAGGTAGAGAGATGCAGTCTCTCAAGTCCCATCCTGCCTTGTGGTAGGAACATCAGGAAGGTGTTAGACCAGATCTGCAAAGCACAGCAGTGAGCAAATCCACCCCACAGCTTCGGCATAACCAGCAAGACCAACGATTTAAAAATGCCATGGAATCGTTTTTCTCCAGAGGAAGAGAGATCTCTGAACAAATTTAGCAACAAGGAAATTCAGCCACTCATAAATCAGTAATGATTCCAGGCTTTTAGCACAGCTTAAGTAAAAAATCTGTTCTTTAAGGCTGCTGTAACCAATTTACTAAACTGGGTGAATTTATGGTCACACACGGTTATGGAATGAGCCTCAACTTCCATGCAGGAGTTTAGTTTTATTTAGTAAAACTTAGTTAAGGTAACTGCTTTTGATTGGTCTGGAAACAGGTTCCTTTGCAGATAAGAGAAAGGAGTCCAGATGTTCATTTCAGATACTCTGCTGTAACCAAGATAAACATCACATCCAATTTATGAAGTCAGAGGCTGAAAGTAATAAATCACCACTTTTTTTTTTGTTTATATATAAGTTATGCTGATGAACTTCCTCAGCCCTTTGTATTTTCGTATTTGTAACTAAGATAAGAAACATGATTCAGAATCACAGAATTACTGAGGCTGGAATAGACCTCTGAGATCATCAAACCCAGCCTGTGACCTAATACCACCACACTGACTGGATTCATAACTGATTAATGACAGAACCTGTCTTTAACTAAGCTAAACCAGCTCTTACTTAATATAACACTAAACTGTGTCCCAGGCCTAAAAGGAGCCACAAATGCAACAAAGGCTCTGTTTCTTTTTTGATAGTGTCTTTAAGCAGGCAGTAATGAGCTCTCCATGCAGCCCCACACATGCAGTAGGTATAACAAGAGCAAAAGCCAGCAGCAGATGAAGCTTCCTTCCTCTTCAGCATCTACCATAGGGCAATAAAAAAAAAAAATTATGAAAACACTCTCCTTTTTGGGAAGGCCCAAATGGAAATGGGATGAGATTTCATTTTCCACATGGAAAGGAGCTTTGTAAGCAGTTCATAGGTGATGCCCTGAGAATTTGCTCAGTTTGAGAAGGTGGCCTGCTTCTCAGCTTGCTCAGCTGCAGGATCATTTCTCCCCAGCAAAGCTCACTGCAAGAATCTAACCATAATGATGTCTTAAAAATACCTGGTTAACACTTTGTAAGTCTCAAGCAGACCACCCTACGTTCTAAAGGCTGTTCAATACCAGAAGGAATGTCAGGAAGCTCTCATCCCATTTCTGGTTTGGAGACAGAGTGAAGTGCTAAAGATGCTTAGCTGTGTGGTGTCACCCCCTCCACTGCCTGTGGGCTGTAAATTCAGGCAGTCCCAGGGCTGCCCTAAGAACATCTCACAGGCAGAGAGCCGGTGCAGGACATGACTATTTCATAAAACCAGTCAGGGTTGGAAGGGACAAGGCTCATCCAGTTCCAACCCCCCTGCCATGGGCAGCGACACCTCACACTATATCAGGCTGGCCAGAGCCTCATCCAGCCTGGCCTTAAACACTTCCAGGGATGGGGCCTCAACCACCTCCCTGGGGAACCCTTTCCAGGGTGTCACCAACTCTTGATGAGCTGGCAGAAGCCCTAAACTAGCAGCATGAGGTAGTTATCAATCACCAGTTATTGATGCATACTGCACAACACCAACTGAGACACAGCTGAGGATTTCCTTCCCAGTTTTGCCACTTTGCTCTTTGTGCCACTTTAACCAAACCACTTCTGCACACATTTCAGATTTTCCTAAGAATCACAGAAGGAGTTGGGTTGGAAGGGACCTTAAAGATCATCTAGTTCAAATCCCCCCACCATGGGCAGGGACACTTCCCACCAGCCCACCTTGCTCAAGACCTCATCCAGCCTGGCCTTAAACACCTCCAGGGAGGTGACATCCACAACCTCCCTGGGCAACCTGTGCCAGTGTCTCCCCACCCTCACTGGGAAGAATTTCCTCCCAATACACAACCTAAATCTCTCCTCTCCCAGCTTCAATCCATTGCCTCTCATCCTATCATTACAAGCCCTTGTAAAAAAGGCCTTTTTCATTTTAGGTTTGCAATATG
The DNA here is from genome assembly GCF_027791375.1 of Indicator indicator. NCBI lineage: Eukaryota > Metazoa > Chordata > Aves > Piciformes > Indicatoridae > Indicator > Indicator indicator. The sequence continues at coordinate 18,522,626 of NC_072030.1, forward strand.
TTCCTGCCTTACTAAGGTGCTACAAGGGTTAGTTAGTAGTTGTAAAACCCTAACAAAAGGTACTTTGTAAAAATCACAAGTTATTTATTATAATAACAATAAGCTTTATGGCTCCCAGTTTGAGTCCTGGCAGCACTTTGTAAGCAGGGTATGAAGCAGAAGCAGCACACAAACTCTCCTAAGTCATCATCTTCACAAGAGCTTCTCCACCTCTTACTAGGCTGCCTGCAGTACTTGGTGGGCTGCACAAACACCTAGTGAGCCAACAGAGCTTTTCAGTAGAGCTGAAAGGGAACAGGGAGAGGGTTTCCTCATGGCTATGGTATGCTCTAATTCTGCTCAGCTGTATGACAGTTAAAGACTGATGACAACTGCTCTGACATAGCCACCAAGAGTCACCATGGATGTGACACAAACCGAATCCAAAAAATAGATGACTATTTCAGAAAGAAAGAGACCTTCCCGGCATCTGTGATAAGGAAACTACCTCTGCTTACCAGAAAGCAGAAGTCAGATCTCTGCTGGGCTGAGCAATCCTTTGTCACCAGAGGGGTGCGTGCAGGCTGTTACTGGATGTGATCTCTGGAGAGCTGCACCAACATGCCTGTGCAGTGAGTAAGGATGGTGGTTTACTTCTCTGCAGCATGGCAGTGCTGCCCAGACGTGGGTGACTGTGCTCTGAGAAGCATTCCTTCAAGTATTTCAAAGTCATACTCTACATTTGTTTCTAGCAGGTCCCTTCCAACCTCTACTGTACTGTGATTCTGTGACACAGTTGTGGTCTCAAAGACCTTTCAGCCCAGCTGGGTCCAACTCCACATTCAGGGAGCAATGCTCAATGCCAGCTGGCCAGGCTAGCCACCTCCTGGTCTCACCCCAAAACCTCTCCAGCTACTGGCTTGTATTTGCAACAAAAATAATGGAACCTCTCAGACTAATTTACTCCAAGATGTGCACAACAAAAAGAAAGCCTTTTGCCTTCACAACTCAAAAGTCAAGTCCCACTGACTCAGCTTCATTGCTTCAATGGGCAGGTCTTGGGGAAGGCTCTGGGATTTTCCTGCTCCTAGGAAAAGTCACCAGATAGCACAAGAGACACCTTCCTGATCCTGCAGGATTTGCCAGCACTCAGTGTGCTGGATAAAACCTGACAAGTTCCTTCTTAACACTCAGGAAGAGAAAGCAATTAGCAGCAAGGCTCAGTTCTGCAATGAGAAATGTTTAATTATTAATAGGTTTCAGCATCATGCAAAGGTGGTTCCTCTCTAATCCCTTTGCTAAAGCCTAGGATCAGGAAAGCCTGGGAGAAGCTCACTCTTTCTGTCTGGCTTTACAAGCAGTTTACCTGCACAAACCAGCCCCTGAGACATCACAAACATCCCACTGGCCAAATCCCAGGACACAGATGAGTAGTCCCATGGGCTGCTTGCAGCAGGCTGAGTTGCTTTATAAAAGGCTTTTACTAGCACATATTTTGGACAACTTGAAAACTCAGCAGTGGCTTCCTGAACAACGTTGCTGGCCCAAACTCCTACCAATAAAACTTTTATATCAGACCAAACTGCCACCTAGTATTTTAACATCACATATTAGGTAGGGAAGCTGTTTTAGAGAGCTTTAAATGCTATATATTTGCTCTACTTCCTCAGGTCCCCAGTGATTCCTTAACTGCCAAGAGCAAATGGTAGCCAGATGTACAGTCAGAGACAAAAATACAAACAATTCTCAGGTCACCTTGGGGGAGTTTGCTCTGAAGCATAAAGACAAGAAGTCTCCTGGAGCCTCTTTTCCACTGATGTGCCCTGTCTAGCCTGAAAAAGCACTGGTCCATTTCTTGACCTCTACCATAGAGAGAGCTTGTCTGTGGCAAATTTAAGGCCAGAGCCTGATTTCAGGTATGTGCTTTTAAGTTAGCAGAGCTGTATCCCACAGCACATGGGAGGGAGCAGGCAATCCTGGCTGTCAGCCCTCTCTGGCTTCTGAATCCTTGTGTGCCACAAACGAAAGGGCTGGTCACATCCAGAGTGGAATCAATGAGCTCGTCAGAAGATAACATTTTGCTCCACAACACCACTGCTGTGGATGCTGAAAAGCTCTGTGTTTGTGATGTGAGTGTGTGTTTCAGAGGGTGCTCTGGACATCTCTGGAAACTGAAACTGGCTGCATTCTGAAAGTTAAGTAAAAGCAGAACCATGGGAGAGAACCCCCTAATTACCACATAGCAAGGCTCCTGATTAAAACCATCAGGGCAGGGATCCTGGGTTTCATTAAATAAATACACCAAGCTCAGCTTTATTGTTATTTTAGCTGATGAAGGGAAAATAAAGTCTACCTCTGCATGCATGAAATTACCTAAATTCAAAGCCTCACTAGCAAGAGGCTCCAAGCAGCGCAGGAATTTTCCCTGATGTTTGTATTTAAGTAGTTCACTACTGTTACTTGGGGGTAACATGGAATACTGAGGCACAGTTAACCTCTGGCATTTCCACCTCTGTGCTGAGCCCTTTCTTTGCATTTCACATGGCAGGGTGTAACTAATGAATGCAACATTACAACACTATTGGAGTAAGTTTTTGAATGAGAAGCGGAGAAGAACTAAAGAGCTTTTTGGTATGGTGGACACCAGCACCTCATTTGTCCTCAAGCTTATAGGGTTGGGGTTTTTTGCTGCTTTCTGGCTACGGCATTGAGTATTCAAAACTGATTGCCAAGAGCTTGAGCAAACACAGCCTTAGAGAGGTCATTTCTGGGTATTGATTTCATAGAGGGTTTACTTCAATTAGAGCAAGACATGAATTTGTATGTAGGAGCAAGTTGCTACTAGCAAACTCAGTTTGGTTACACTACTCAAGACATGGGAACACCATTTTCATAGAATCATAAAACAGTAAGGGTTGGAAGGGAGCTCTGGATATCATCCAGCCCAACCCCATGCCAAAGAAGGATTACCTAGGGCAGGTCACACAGGAACACATCCAGACAGGTCTTGAAGGTCTCTAGAGAAGAAGGCTCCACAACCTCTCTGGGCAGCCTGTTCCAGTGCTCTAGAATCATCACAACGAAGTTTTTCCTTATCATAGAACAGTCTGGGCCAGAAGGGACCTCCAAAGGTCACCCAGTCCCACCTTCCCACAGTCAGCAGGGACACCCACAACTAGATCAGGCTGCCCAGAGCCCTGTTGAGCCTCATCTTGAATATCTCCAGAGATAGGGCCTCAAACACCTCCCTGGGCAACCTGTTCCAGTGTTCCACCACCCTCATGGCGTAGAATTTGCTCCTAACATCCAATCTAAGTCTGCTCTTCTCCATCTTAAAGCCATTACCCCACTGCAGGCCTTTGTAAACAGACTCTCCCCATCCTTCTTGTACCCCTTCAAGTACTGGCAGGCTGCTATTAGGTCTGCCCAGAGCCTTCTCTTCTCCAGGCTGAACACCCCCAGCTCCCTCAGCCGGTCCCTGTAGCAGAGCTGCTCCAACTCCTTGACCATTTTTGTGGCCCTCCTCTGAACCTGCTCCATCAGCTCCATGTCCTTCCTCTATTGAGGGCTCCAGACCTGCACACAGCACTCCAGGTGAGGTCTCAGCAGGGCAAAGTGGCAGAATCACCTCTCTGGGTCTGCTGCCAATGCTGCTTTGGATGCAGCCCAGGATGTGATTTGCCTTCTGGGCTGCAAGCTCATACTGCCTGCTCATGTCCAGCTTATGCTGAGGTGGAACTCACTGGGTGCCAGCCTGTCTCCATTGCCCCTTGTCCTACCACAAGGCACCACTGAAAAGAGCCTGGCCCCTTCTCCACACCCACCCTTCAGACATTTATAAACATTAATACATTTCTGGGGTGTACCAATACAAACCAAACTGGAACCCAGAAGATTCCATCTGAACATAAGGAAAACTTTGCTGTGAGGGTGCTAGAGCCCTGGAGCAGGCTGCCCAGAGAGGTTGTGGAGTCCCCTCCAGAGGGATTCCAAACCCACATGGACATTTTGATCCTGAACAACCTGCTGTGGGCAACCCTGCTTTAGCAGGGGAGTTGGACTGGATGATCTCCAGAGCTCCCTTCCAACTCCTGCCACGCTGGGATTCTGTGAGGCTGTGAACTGCTAAGCCCAAGCAGCTTCCCTGCTGCCAGTGGGGACATGACTCTAACAGAGCAGGTACCCATGACATGAATCACAAAGAGCCTTCCTTAAGCACTGCTTTGGTGTCAGCTTGTTGTAAACCCAGGACATGATAGAGGGAAAGGGAAGGTGGGAGCACATCATTCACTGCCCAGAAAAACAAATCCAATGTTCATTAGAGGCCTGAACATTTTGAGCAGTGCTTAATGCCTTCAGCAGTGCTGCCTGCTCTGTCTGAGTGTTATCAAAATGCAGCTGATTACTCGGCATTAGGAAGTTGGGGCCAAGGAATAACGTCTCCCAAAGCAGCCAATTGGAAAAACAAAATAATCTGTGAACAGCTGTGTGATTGCTGCACAAGGGCTGCAAGAAAGCAGTGCAGGGAGGTCAGATTCTGATCATTACATCATTGTATCTCAAGACAACCTCTACTGCAGACAGAAACCATTAGAGATGTAAAATAAGCTGAGAGTCCAGTCCACAGGCTGCAGGACAGACAGGAGAACAGAGCTCATTAGCATAGCTACACCACTGCCATTATTCAAACAAAATTATGACCACATTGCTCTCAACCTCAGCTACTCACTGCACCAAGCCATGTGTATGGGAAGAGAAGACAATTCAGACCCCAAGAGATCTCATTCTGGTTCACCTCATCAGCTTCTGCTGTTAGATCCAATTAAAGCTGCCAGTTCCATGAACCACTATACGTTAAAGGATGCCACAAACCTGACTGCACCCTCCCATTAGGTGAAAATGCTGCCCAAGGGTCTTCCTTCAAAGCTGAAGGAAAGCTTGACCCTGTGGTTATGATCACATGGGCTGCAGGAATTCTGTTTTGCTCCTGTGCAATCACAAGGCAGGTTTCTGACCAAACCATTCAGTCTTTCTGGAAGTCACCTACTGATCCCTCCCCTCCATCTCAGAACAAACCTAGGCTTTAACTCATCCAGTTACTCACAGGGATCAAAACTCTCTGCAACAAACAAACATCATTATGACTTAGGGAGCTCATCCATCCCCATGGAGGCAGGCTGAGAGGGGGGCTGTTCAGCCTGGAAAAAGAAGGCTCCAGAGAGAACTTAGAGCAGCATTTCAGTACTTGAAGGGGGCTACAGGAAAGCTGGAGAGAGACTTTTTACAAGGGTTTGTAATGAGAGGATGAGGGATAGAGGCTTCAAAGCGGAAGAAGCTTGATTTAGACGAGACATTAGGAAGAAATTCTTCCCTATAAGGTTGGTGAGGCACTAGACCAGCTTGCCCAGAGATGTTGTGGAGGCTTCGAGCCTGCAAGCTTTCAAAGCCAGGTTGGATGGGGGCTTGAGCAACCTGGACTAGTAAGAGGTATAGGAGGAGGAACTAGGTGATCTTTAAGGTCCCTTCCAAATCAACCCATTCTGTGATTCCATGATTTGATACCACTAGGGCTACACAGGGGATATACAAGAAAGACTTTGCCAAGGAATGTAAGAGACTAATACAGAAGTTGACTTGTGAAATGAGCACTGGGGCTTTTGAGAAGAGGGGAGATGGAGAAATTGGTTTATTTCCCTTTTTCCTCTCCTGAAAGACTTGCAGGAAAGTGAAGGCTTCTGCTCTGCAAGGATTGGACAAAGAGAAGAAGTCACTGTGCCAGGACAACAACATACATGTGGTAGCTATGGAGCTGACAGCAGCTCTTTAGTTGGGCAGGTATTTACACAGCCACCTTCTGCTCCCAAAAACGAGTACCTGGAGAGCCAGTGCTTCATGAGGAAGGCATTTTGGTTTTCCTCCCTCTTACAACTTTGTTTGATGCCCTCAACCTGTAGATTTGGGTACATAACATATTTCTAAGCATCCCTGACATTCTGAAATTAATAATAGGTGCAAGGAGGGGGTTTTAAAACAATAAATTAAGGTCAAGCTAAGTGATTAATGTGTTCTTCAATGTGCTATGCTGATTTTGTTCCAAAATAAGCAGCTGCTCTCTATGAACTGCTTCATTTCTCTTCAACAGCAAAGCACAAGTCGTAGAAATCACTCCCACACGAGTCTTCCACAGCTCATGAGCAGCACAGAGTAACCTGCTGCCCCTGAACAACACAAGTGTCCTCAGATGAACCACTCCTATACTATGAACATTACAAATATTCACTCAATGAGCTCCTTCACAGTTATGAAAATGCTAAGTCAGGAAAGCAAACTGACTCTTAATTCATATCCATCTTCAGACCCAAAAGTCAATTAGGATCTGTCTATCAATCCCTATCAAAGGCAAATAAAACCACAACTTTTCTGTTGTCTTCTAAAGCTCACTATGGGTGGCAGAGTCAGATGAAGCCAGCCCATGCAAGCTTCATGAATATTTTGAAGCAAGCAATATTGTCTCCCCCTCACAACTGGCTCAAGGGACTTTGCAGAAGATCTCCTACCTCTGTGCAAAACACAGACTGAAAATACAAGTGACAGGAGCTTTTCATGGCTGTGGAGTAGCAGGAGAACAGCAGATTGTTCAAATCAGCCTTACTCAAACACACCAGCATCCTTTGTTATGTATTCTCATCAGAGAAATACTTGGCAGGGTTCAGATATAAATCAGCAGCAGCTTTTTGGAGCACCTCTTTTAAGGCAGAATGGGCCCAAACATCTTGGAATGAGGATGTTTTGCTTTTCAGAAACACAATGTGCTGCTCAGGCAGATGGCTTGGCTGGGACAGTTTGCAGTTTGAAAGTAGCCTCCAGTCAGATGTAAAATAAAATAAATAGAAATCAGCAAGTCTGAGATGATATTACACACACAAAAATGAAGCAGTTGTTGGAAGATACAGGGTCATGAAATAGCCTCCCTCCCTCACTGATCCCAGCCCCAGGGTTAAATGCTGCCTCAGTTATTTGATTTCTAAATGGGATTAATTGGTAGCTTCACTCTCATTCTTGGCAGTTACATCACCACTGCAGCCAGCAACATTTGGCACTGGAGCAGGCAGCCCTCACCTTGCTCCTGTTCACAGCTCCACTCTTCCATGCAGCTTAACAGGGGCTACACACACAGCTAAGGCAGGCAGGAAGCAGTTCTCACAGCCAATAAAAGCCATGGTTGGGAAAAGCTCAGAGAACAAACTACCCTTTCAGTCAGAATTAAAAAAACACAGATGGGGCTGTGAGAAAAAGTTGGAGTTTGGGTTTTTGCCATAAGAAGTTTGCTGAACTCCTATTGGTTTAGACCATGGTACTGCCATGGCATTCAGTGCTGGTTTGTTGTTCTTTTGTAGCTAAGAAGTAAACTACCACCTAAGGAGAAATTATTCTCTCCCACCATCCACCAACGGAGCACAATTTGAGCAGTTGTGCACTGCTCTTCACATACTAGCAGCTTTGTAAACAGGGCAGTTCAGTGCCTGCAGATTCCTGTGCTTGCCTTCTCATGCACAGGTAAGAAAACTGCTCTCCAAACCACAACCCCCAGCAGTCCCTGCCTCAACACATGGATAACTCTGACCCTGTGCTCTACCCAGAACTAGAAAGCCATCCTGCTCTGCCAACCAAACACCTTCTCTGTTCCTGTCTCTTGACAAGAGGCAAGGGCCACAAACTTGAACATAGGAAGTTTCATCTAAACATGGTGAGGAACTTTACTTTGAGGGTGTTGGAGCCCTGGAGCAGGCTGCCCAGAGAGGTTGTGGAGTCTCATTCTCTGGAGAGATTCCAAACTCCCCTGGCCACTGTGATGCTGGGCAAGCTGCCCTGGGTGGCCCTGCTTTAGCAGGAGGGTTGGACTGGACGATCTCTAGAGGTCCCTTCCAACCCCTACCATTCTGTGATCCTGTGACAGACCATTCACAGCCTCTACCAGCGATATTCTGCACTGTGTACATTGATGAGCCCACAGAACCCAAGCCTGCTTCCCTGAAGACAGAACCAAATCCCAAAGCTGTGATGAGCCTGGGGGAAGAAATGAGGCAGGGCTATGCTGTTTGACAGTTGAGACCAAACTCTGTGTGGTCACTTCACCTGTGTCAGGGGCTTGATTCTGCACTGCTCTACTCTGCTTTCTGAATGAGGACTGAATCAGGCCCCTCGTATGTGAGCAGAGCATCTGAAATTATGCACATTACTGTACGTGGAAAACATTCCAACTGGTTCTTGGGTTTGTGTTTTGTTTGTTTTTTTTTTAAAGGAGCATATAAAATATAAAAAGAGGCTTAAAGTACGTGCAGGGGCAGCACAGAGGGCACTTCTCCTCTGCAGTGCCTGTGCAGGAGAACAGATAGCCTGTTCTCTGCCTCCCTTTCAAACTGCAAACCTTCCACTAGCTGTGTGTGTTTTGGACCCCTTCCCATCCTACCATGATTTCCTGTCTGAGTCTGCAGCCCATGGCAACAGCAGAAAATTGGAGTGCAGGCTTTGCAGATGGTGGCAGGCCAAATGCCCTCTGCCAATTTACTATCTCCTGCCACAACATATGTATTGTCTTGAGTCCTGGCTATATAGCAAGGGTTACCTTCCTGCTAATAAATTAATTTTAATTTATAAGTTCTGCTTGCCTTGGGGAAGCTCAGGTCTTCTGCAGCGAACAGAGAAATCATGCAGCCTTATGTATGCATCATTGTACTTTAAGAGGGAAATGATATTCTGAGCTGCTCTCAAGGTAGAAGACAATTCATCCAGTTTTATCATTCAATCCCAGCAAGTTTCAAACCCAAGCAAGACAGTCCCCTGCCCACATGCATCGATACTGAGGTGCAGCAAACGCATCATCCCACAAAGCAACTTGGGACAGAGCTGCACTCTTATGTCTGCAACAAAAAAACAGACCCAAGATTATACACACAGGGAATAGGTGCCAGAAACAACTCCAGGGTTGCTTTGCATTGGGAAATGCAGTGTTAAGCATGAATCTTCTCTGAGTGGCTTTAATAATAGGCTGCATCTGGCATGGCCCCAAGAGGGCTGCGGGAGGGAGGGGGGCAGTAGGAAGGGGGACAGACATTTTTTAAAGGAGTTCTATATCAACCAGAACATGTCAGTCACCCACACCTCACTCACTGGTGTGGCTACAAAATTCAGCATAAAGGTGGTTTCAATCCCCCCCTGCCCCCCCCCAGCACACACTGCAGGAGATCCAAGTTTTCCATGGAATAAATGGTCACCATCAAAGCTTCTCCCACCTCGACGTGTAAAGCCTTTAAGTTTATTACAAAGTACTAAACCAAAACTACCTCAGACCAACATGTGGCCTCAATCCAAGTGATTGCAGTGGAAAAGCCCAGGCAGCTGATTCAGAGAAAAAAACCCAGTCTTTTCTGATCAGTCAAATAATTCCTATGCTATTGTTAGGAATCACAGACTAAAATCCCTAAACCACTGCTCTACTCCATGATGAAACTCTCTGGTCTCTCAGAACTGGTAGACAAACCCATTGGACTCTGCCCACCCTCCCCCAAGTCTGTTTCACAACTCTGATCCATTTTCCTGACTTTCTGTCATGTACTTCCACCTTCTACCTCCTACCAAGTAGAAGCATTGTTCAGAGCTAAGAGTCACAAACCCACCTGGAACCTTTCCAGGGCAGATTGTTTGGAGCAACCTGATCTAGTTGAAGGTGACTCTGCTCACTGCAAGGGCTTAGACTAGAGCACCTTAAAGGTCACACTTCCAACACCAACCAGTCTGTGCGATTCCATGGTGCTGTTCTGGATACTGACCAAAAGCCCTTTAAAAGGTAATGGAAATGATTTGTTTGGCTCCAGCAAGATCCAGCTGGCATGGATTCTGAGCCTGCTTTCAGGGGCACTTCACTGACAACTACTCTGACAAATTTCCTACTTGATGATCTTACTGTCAGCACCCTCAAGCATCTTCTAAGTTCAAACAAAACCATTACTCAGTCAAGCCAAAATTTCCATGTCTATCGTCACAACATAAAAGACCTTTTCAGATCACTTCTTGGGAAAATAAATAAATAAACAAACCAACCACAAACTAAAAAAGCCAAAATAGCCATGAGCCCATAAACAAGCTTTACAAGTTTTTATATATTGACTATAGAATGAAATGGTTTATTACAACCAAATAATAAAAATTATGTGTCTTACTTGCCCACTATGAGGGTTTTCCATCTTCTTCCCCTCCTCCCCTAACTTAAACTATCACTTCAGTAAGAACATCCAAAGACACTTTATAAATTTGATACAACTTAAAAGTACTGAAAACCATACTAAGACCACAATAAAACTCTATCTGTTCAAGGCTGGAGGGATTTTTTTTTTTTATGATCTCTAGACTAAACAAAACTGCTGGTGCAAGATGAGTGCAAGGGCAGGGGGCAAGATAACATTCAAGCCAAAGAGCAGAAATTCTGTGTGCCATCACCCAGAAATCATATCCTCCCCCAGAGAGGAAGTACATTTCATTATATGTTATCTCAGATTATTACAGCATACACCCATCTGTAACATTTTGGTCAGACCTTGGGTATTAGCTAGGGAAACTGCACAACAACTTGGCGGGGGGAAGGAAGGCTCTCAATCTTTTGTGATGCAGAAACAGATGAGCCCTTCAGAGGACAACTTTACAACACACACCAGTCCATTAATGGTCTCATGACTCACATTACTCAGCCTTCCCCAATTCAGCACATGATAAAACACCTCAAAAGACCACCTCTGAAGACATCACCCCAGAGCAGTGGTACCCAGAGGAGTGTTCTCTGCCTGCATGTCTACCTAACTGCTCCATCTCTCTGCTCCTCACAAGCATCTTGACACCACTCCTCACCCCTCTGGGAAGGCTGAGACCTATTTCAGGTTAAAAGAAGCTGCAGGACCATCAGAAAAGCATCCAAGTGGAATCCAAGTTAAAGATGAGTGGACTGTACCAAAACAACTAGACAGCCAAGGGTTTTGCTTGATAGGTAACAGGAGCTAGCGGTAGAACAAGAAGGAATGACCTCAAGCTGCACCAGGACAGGTTTAGGTTGGACACTAGGGGGAAAAAAAAAAAAAAAAAAAAAAAAAATCACTGAAAGGGTTGTCAAGCCCTGGCCCAGGCTGCCCAGGGAAGTGGTGGAGTCACCATCCCTGGAGGTGTTTAAAAGCCATGGAGATGTGGTGCTTGGGGATATGGTTTAGTGGTGGACTTGGTAGAGGAGGGTTAATGGTTGGACTTGTTAATCTTGAAGGTTTTTTCCAACCTAAATGATTCCCTGATTCCATCAGAATGTTATCCCTGGCCAACCTGGCAGCTGGAATTTTCTTCTCCTAGGTTTGAGATGAGTGTGCAAGGCAGGGAGAATTGGGTAGTTAGTTAAATAAAACAGGCAGACAAGAAACTGACTTCTACTAAATTCTATGAAACATCAAAACCCCAAAGCAGTTTGAAGAAAGAATAAGAGGCAGAAGTGGCCTATTTCCTACTTCAGTTGTTTGCCAGTACTCAGCTCCTGCCCTTCATCTGAAGCAGTAATGTTCACAAGCAGCAAAATGTAAATACTAGAAGGAACTCTATTGGCTGTCATCTTGGAAATCATCAAAAAAAAAACCTGAGCTATAAAGGAGTAACAACAGAATTATGCCTCTGAATGTTTATCTTTTTAATGTCCAAGTCCCAACATAAACACTGAGTCATGTCACCATCCTTATTCTCCAGGTCCTAGGCAACAGATTGCAGACTGGGCTAGAAATGAAAGTAACAGAAGTACCCAGCAGGGACTGTAATGGTATAAACATTGAAGAAGGGGACAAGCAGATGATGTCTTCCATAGTGTTCCTCTCCTCTCATCCCCCAGATATCACAAACAATATTTACTTTGATCTTGCGTAGCCCCACAGCAAACTTATCATTTGTTATAAATCTACATGCATGGACTGCAGAGCTGGTCTGAAATGTTTATTTGGCTTCAGTTCTCATTCCCTACCACATGATCATACCACAAATACCCTTTATCATCTCAAGCATTTGGTGTCACTACACAAACCCTACAGCAATTACTTAAGCAAGTTTTCCTTTTTTTTTTTTTTTTGCTTATGTCAAGACTTTTTCAGTATTTTCGGACAGTCTCCTGCTAGACTGCTGTGCCGTTTTGATCACCTGGAAGCATCTCTGTCATTCTAGGACAGGGAGAATCAAACACAGTCTCCTGATAGACTACTGTGGGGAAAAAAAATGCCATTTTGATCACCTGGAAATATCTCTGATATCCTATTTTTTTAATTAAAATAAAAAAATAATCAGGGCTTAAATTTCAATTTCACTTTCATAAAGCTACTAAATAGCTGACTTGCTACTTGTGTCTAAAATAAACCAACAAGTAGAGATGCATATTCCCAGTAGGAGTCAGTGTAGAGAGAAACCCTCACACAAAACACATGAAGGATGTGCATTGACCCAAGGAAGTTAAGACAACACTTTGCCTTCCATTGTCTCTATCACTCCACAGCCTTGAAAGCAATCTGCACAGATGACTTCATGCAACTTTGCAGCATCCTCCAGAAGCTGCTATTTGGATTAGTTTGCTCAGGTTGTGCAGCCTGGTGAACATCAAATGAGTTTCCAGGAAGAAATGGTCCAGGTATAATAATTACACCACCAGAACAAGCCAGACAAGGGCTTACAACTAACCTTTGAGCTATCCAGATCAAACCCACACCAAGGACATTAGACAGCTTCTGCTTGGGCAACAAGAAGGTAAATACATTCACAGCAACCCCGTCAGCTGATTTCATGATTTTTACAGGTCACCCTCCAGTGTCTCAGCTCTGCTCAATATCTATTTCCAAGAAATGTTTCATGTGAAGATCATAGTAAAGAGCAATCCAAACAAATGTCTCCCAGAATACCACCACAGAACACATCAGCTAGGCTGTAGTTAACGAAATCACATCATTAAGCAACAGGTTTTGAGCAGATGAGGAGGAAGTTTACAATTCCAAGGGGCTTTCATCTACAAGTACCACATAAGCAAACAGGTTTCAATAAACAAGGACTTTATAGCTGAGAATTCCATTTAACTTGAATTGAAAGGGCTGATCTTCAGTTTCCACCCCTGAAGACATTACCAGTTACAACAGACCTCTCCCTCTTCAGTTATTTTCTCACTATCAATTCTCTCCCACATATTCCATGCTCACAAAAGCTGCAGCCACCACCCTGACAGGCTGCAGGCAGACACAATAATTATGGGTTGACAAACAACCCTCAGCTGTGCTCTGCCCATGGCTGGTCTGTCCCAGTGCTTGGTCTCTCCTCGCCCCAGTTGCAGAGCATACCAAGTCACACCCACCAGAGCCAGAAGTTTCCTAAGGACCAGAATGAGCTCACAGTTCCAGCTTGGTTATGACCTCAGTCAGAAACAAGTCTGGATGTGCTTGGCTGAAAGGAACAAACCTTTCCACATTTGTGCATCCTTTCCTCTTTCTATGATTGCTTTCTTGTGACAAACTTTCTCGTTGACCTGTGCTGCCAGCAAGGAAACTCCATTTACAAGGCTCTCCTTGCTCAAATGCACTATCTGGAATCCTTCACTTGAGTTAGATGCTCTCAACAAGCTCCAGAAGCTTTTTTAAGTTTTAAAAGCAACTCTCATTCTGCAAGAGAAGGAATCAGAGTTTTGTAGAAATATTTCTGTCCCAACTTGCAAATTAAGAAAGCATGAAGCCACCACTGTCCTGGTGTTACCATAGCCTCAGGCTTGCTTAGATACAACCAAATGTCACTATGGCACTCCCATTCAAAATAAGATGTAAATTAACCCCATTAAAACAAGAAGGAACAAACAAGAAATTACTGATTTCATTCTTTTGTTCATAGCCTGAATTCTCATAGTTCAGTGTGAGCAAATGGATATTTCTTCTGTAGACTTCTAGCTGCTGGAACACCTCAGCAGCTGTTTGGATGTTTAACTGTGTCTGTAGATGTGAGCACATACACACAAGCACTAACATTTAGGCTTGAAGAAGTTGTCCCTGTGGGTTTGTGGATAGAATTCCAAGCTCTTGAATGTGTAGAAGGCCATAAGGTATGCTGGGTGTACTTCTGAACAAAGGTGAATGAAGCCAGGATCAGAGCTACAACCACCAGCTCATCTAGCTTGGGAAAGCCCACATAAGTCATAAGCCACCAAGCAACAGTCGGTGGTTTCCTTTAGTCTGAATTGAGGTTTTTTTGTCTCCATGCTGTGGTTGGGTCAGCCTCCCCAGGCGTGGCCACACAGTGTGAAATACTTAGAGCCTTCTTAAAACTGGTGCCTGTTGTGGATCTGAAGTGGATTAGACTGCCTTAGAAAAGCAGGCTGAGAAGGCAACACCTCTTATGTACCTACAGACACACATGGGAATGCTTTGTGCATGGCTGCACCAAAAGATGCCTTGCCAGCAGATCCAGAGAGGTGAATCTGCTGCTTTGCTCTCCTTAGGCCTCACCTGGAGTGCTGTGTGCAGATCTGGAGCCTCAATATAGGAAGGACATGGAGCTGATGGAGCAGGTCCAGAGGAGGGCCACAAAAACAATCAGGGGGTTGAAGCAGCTCTGATACGAGGACTGGCTGAGGGAGCTGGGGGTGCTCAGCCTGGAGAAGGTTCCAGGGAGACCTAACAGCAACCTGCCAGTATCTGAAGGGGGCTACAAGAAGGCTGCAGTGACAGGACGAGGGGCAATGTCTTCACACTAGAGAAGAGCAGATTTAGAGTGGATGTTAGGAAGAAGTTCTTTACTATGAGGGTGGTGGAATACTGGAACAGGTTGGCCAGGGACGTGGTTGAGGCCCCATCCCTGGAAATATTCAAGGTGAGGCTCAATGAGGTCCTGGGCAGCCTGATCTAGCTGGGGATGTCCCTGCTGACTGCAGGGAGGTTGGACTGGATGACCTTTGGAGGTCCCTTCCAGCCTGGACCATTCTATGATTCTGTGATTATTATTTCTTTTCAAATAGTATTAAAATTTTCCTTAGGCATTTAGAGAGTTTTAAACATCACCCTTCACACACAGCAGGATGTGTTGATTACAACACATTTGCTACAACACAGAGTATTGTAAGAGCAGTGGCTGGACTATGGTCTTTGGCAGGAGATTAGGCACTGCAAAAATACACATCTAACCTGCAGCCTCTGGAGACTTCTTGAGATTTATGTATTTACTGACTGTTTCTGAGCCTCCAAAGAAGCACACGGTCCTGATCTAATAACAAAACCAGTATCCAATAGATCCCAATACCAGAAAGGTCCATTATGATAATCCAGTACACTGCCGTGTGTTTCATCCAGAGACTGCTACACTCGGCTGGAGTTAGAACTTAACCTCCAAGTGCTTTTTATCTTTGACATCAAACTCAGGGCTATAAAACAAAACATTTTGCTTACATGCCAACTTCACCATTTATAAGAGCTCCATTAAAACACTCTTGCTATCAAAGAAACAAAAATGATAGTACAGCCAGTTTGCCTGCCCCTTGTACATATATACATCCATATATACAATACATCCGCTTATTTTACTGCTAAATATACTTCAAATTGAAATGAAAGTGAAAGAGAAGATCATTTGAAAGCACTGTAGTGAATGATGTGAGTACTACTCATTAACAATTCCTAGAGAGAGAAGAATAAAGAAGTTATTCCAAGCTTTTCTGCATCCCTATAAAACTATCTCTGGCCTTACAGCTGCAAGAAAAGCCATTTAGAAGATGCACTGACTTGTGTCAGGTAAAATGCTCGTGACAGACTGCCACAGGAAATTGCAGAATACCTTCATGTGTGGTTTGATTCAATTTTCAGACTTAAGAAATGCATTCAATTATTGACAGCATCGATCTGAAAGACAGGAACAACAAAAGATGCAACAGAAGCCAATCCTTCCAGGTCTGGCAGCTGCTTGGTATTACCCTCCAGGAGTGTTATCATAACTGACCATTTGGTGGGTTGAATATTTATAAAGCATTTTCCTGCACAGCCACTCCTCTTCCCATTCAACACCAGCTTCCATTCATTCATGGCAATTTTTTTCAAGGACATTTCTCTCAAGAGGAAAAAAAAAAAAGAAAAAGCAGTGAGGGACAGACTTCTCCTCCATTTCACACACACACAGAACCTGTGTGGCAGGAGCACCAAGTAGAAAATGGCCAAAGCACACATGTTTTGCTTTACAGAAGCACAATATTTTACTTCAGGTTCCCTAAATAAGGGATGTGAGAGAGAACAGACTCCTGTTTTAGGACCTGGTGACAAATACTCCCATGGTACATAAAGAATTATGGCAAGTGTTTTGGCAGAGGACAAAACATCCTCATACCTTTATAGTCTTTCATCTAAAAGCATTTAGTCAAAAATATAGATGCCTGTGCCTGACTTTTAGAGTTACAGTTCTGTCTTGTACCAGTGCCAAGAGCACATCCCAAAGGGCTCTTCAGATTTATTTCACATACCTTCAGTAACACTGCCAGCACAGAAAGGGCAGCTGGAGTGCACAAGAGAGGTTTTGTGAGCACTCTAAGAGCAGCCATCCTCTTACACTTTAATTTGAACCACGCTGATCCAGTGGTGAGAGTCACTGCAGCCATATACTAGTGACCTGAGTTGTGACATTATTGCTTTGGTATGGGAAAGCAGCAAGCAGTGTACCCAAGGAGCAGAAGCTGAGTCAGCCCTTCTCTGACTGTTTCCTAACATTCACCTAAGGTACATTGTTTTCCCCTCAAAGAAAACCTGCTCCTTTACTTGTTGGAAGATCATCTTTTTGAGAGGAACAAGCCACTTGATGTTATAAAGAGTTAAATCAGAAAGGTATCAAGCATGGAATATCTGACCAGCAGAAGTCATGAAACTGTGTGTGGTACACAGAATAGTTTGCTAAATTGAATGTTTCTTTACATTTCCCGTGGAAAAAAATATGGTACCGCTCAGTGTGACAATGCAAGATAAACACTGCAGCCCCTGAATAGAGCTGTCACGACTTAAGCCTTTCAAATTGCTCCTCAGTCTCCAAGGAAGATGCCAACATTCCTTTATCTGCTTATTTCCTTCACTGCTCCAGAAGTCTGCTTTCTAAACAAATTAGAGAGGTAAACATCTTAATGCTACATTATTCTCATAGCTCAGGCACCATCCTACATACCCAACCTTGGCAAGCCAAGCACAAGCCTTTGTTTAGCCCACGAGTTAATTACAACACAGGTTCCTGATGAGCTTGAAGGAGGTCTAAGTAACATGCAGTTACAAGCTTTTGCTCAGAAACTGAATTTTACTATTGCAAATAAAAATAAAAAATGTTGTTTTCCCTCTCCAGGCTGTATGTGGGAATAGCATCTTTAAGATCAAACTGACAGATATTGACTAGAACGTAAGTTTCGTTTATAAACAATAGCGATGTTTGCTGAGAGCAGCTTGTAAAGCACCTTTCATTCTATGGTTACAGAGAAGCACATTTGCGTGCCACTTAAGAGTGAAATGCCCACAACAGCAACTGGTATAAAGTCAGGAGGGGATGGGGGGGTTAGGACAACAGGGCTTGGTTTTCCACAGCCTCTGCACCTTGTATGAACAGATACATCTTAAAGCAGCACCATTCTTGATTGGTGAAGCCCTCACATCTGCTTTACACATGCACAAACCACAACTAGATGCAATTTAGACAAAAACGAGGGAAAAATAAACCACCAACAACAAAACAAACCCCAAGTCGTTGAAACCAACTCTTTTCACTATAAAGCCTGCTAGTATGAAGAGAAGAAAATGTAAAAGATGGAGCTTACCATTAGCATTTTTTCCACAGATGAGATGCTCATAAGGTTGCAACACTCCCCAAAGTTCTGCATCGTTGTTGATAACCATCTCCAGAATTTCAGCTGAGATGTCCCCTCCTCCACCATCCGGGCTCTGACTTGCCAAAACCCTCGCCTTGATCTCTTCTACAAGGTTTTCCATGCAAGCAGTTAGAGAGATGGCTGCATACTCGTGGATCCTAACCGAGATCCTGGTGTCTACCATCCACCTGAAAAACCTTCCCACTGAAAAGGTGAGGCCACATCGAGCTGATTTACCTTTCCTCAGTCCGTCTCCCGCACTCATGCTGTAGAGAGAGAGCGCTTTGACAGTCGCCAAGACACAGCTTTCTGACAATGACCAGCTCTGTATGAGCTTGATGGCGCTCTGCACCTCGAACCTGGTGCACTTGGAATGCATGACGCTGAGGCGCTGCGCTTCCCTGGAGACCCTGATCAAGACGCGCCTCAGGACCTGCGAGAGCCGCCTGACAGCTTCCTGAGAAAAGCCTCTGCTATTGCCATCTCCCTTCCCTTTTCTGAGTATTCTTCCAATGTCTTCATCAGTCCAAGGATATTCCTCTAGATCCGGCAGCTTAGGACACTTGGAGAAGATATCTGCAACCTCGGGGTCTTCCGGCAGGACAGTGTTCACTGTATCCCAGCTGTTATTCCTACTGTTCATGGAGCCCGAGTAGTACCACCAGTTGCCTCTGTGCTGAGAAGAGGTGAAGGCTTGGGAGTTGGACTTGGAAGAAGAGAGACTAAGGGACCTGCAGGAATCCCCTGCCCCATAACCAGAGTCCAAAGTTAAATCCTCCAGGGTCTTCAGAGTAGAGCTGTATATGCCAGCCATAGGAAAGACGGGTTAGGCCAACCGCAAAGAGCACGAAAGGTGAGGCTGGCGCAGATGCCTCCTGCGCTTACCGAGCCAGAGTCGCCTGCCCCACCAGCAGCTCGGGAGGATTGGCAGCACAGCGGGAAGGAGCCCTCCCGACACGCCGGCTCCGCCGACAACCAACTACCTCCATCCCGCAGGGAGGCTGTGCTCAGCCATCTTCTGCCTCGGAAGGGGAACGGCTGGCGGCAGCCGGCAGTGGGGAGCCGAGTCCTGAGCTCGGCCAGCTGTCGGCCGCGCGGGGGGCGCGGGACGGGCGGCGGGAGCCGCGCGGCAGGGCACTTAGCGGCGGCTCCGACCCAACTTCTCCGCGCGGCTCTGCCGGGGCGCTCCGCACCGCCGCATACAAATCAGCTATGGGAGGAAAGCACCAATCAGCGACGGCGACCGAGACGGTCTACGCCAATGAAACCCGATCTGGGCGGTCACTATGCAAATAGCACCGGGAGGGCGGGGTGAGGGCTGGGCGAGCTGGGGAGCGCCGCCGGCTTTGCGGAACCGGGGGGCAGCCGGCTCATCGGTGCCACCTGCTCCGCTTGCCTGGCGTGGCTGCCCGCCCTCGGAACTGCGCACAACCAGGCCAGGTCAGCGCTGTGGCGGCTGCTCGGGGCGAGGGTCGCGCACGCCGGGACCCGCGAAGGTCACGGCTTGAATAGGGAGATTGTGCGGGGGGCCGCGGAGCCATTGTGGCGGCTCCTGAAAGGAGCCTTTGTGCGGCAGTTTACACAGTGCTGACCTTGAACCATGAGCTGGGTACGAAACAGAGTGGGCTGGTTTGTGTCTGCCTCCCTCCCTCCCCCTTCCCAGGCCGGCGGTGCAGGGTGCGTGGGCCGAGTGTGCCCTCCCGAGGCGGCCTCAGGGAGCGACAGCACCCGTCTGTGCGTTCTGGACGTGGTGGGGGAGGTAGGAGAAACCTCACTCTTCTGCATCAGGTTCTTGCAACGTAATCCTTACCTGCGGTTTTCACACCTTTCTACAAGAAGTAATCACCACCCCCCTTCCCTTACATCACAAGTCCACTACCATTCAGGGTCACCCTACCATCATCATTGTGTTTCCACAGGTCGTGGAGCAGTAGGCAGCATGGGTCTGACAAAGAGAGCAAATTTAAGAGTCAAATATTATCTTTCCACCCTGACAGCTCTATTTAATCCTATAAATTAGGTACCATGGCCCAGTGCAGACTTTTCAGTCGTAACTGTCAGTAGGTCGCTATGTGGTGTCCATAGAATCATTGAATTGTTTCAGTTGGAAAAGGCCTCTGAGATCATCCAGTCCGACCATTATCTAACTCTACCTTGTCTGGACCTAAACCATGTCTGTCAGCACCACATCTCTGGATCTCTTAAACACCTCCAGAGGTGTTTTCTAACTCCTCCTTTTCAAACACCAGCGATCGTTTAAGCACCTCCTGTGCTACGTATGAGCCACGGAGGCGGAGTCGAACCGACCCGAGTCGAGCCGAACAAAGCCGAACTCAGCCGAGCCGAAAGAAGCCGAGCAGAGCCGGAAAGAATCGAGCCGGGCCTCTGCGTCCCGCCGCTGCCGCTCTCGCGGGAGGCTTCCAATGCCCAGCCCGGGGGGCACAGGCTGCAGCGGACCTCCCGAGAGCCGGCGTGTAACGAGGCTCTCAGCACTCCCGGGTGCCTGCGAGCCGCCGCTCTTTCGGAAGGGAAGGAAACCTTTCCCATTCGCTGAGAGCGCTTCGTTCTTTTTCTCTCTTACACAAGGATTCAGCAAAGCGATTGATCAGAACTGAGACACATTTTAGAACGACTTATGTAAATAACGGACTTTGGAGTTGCCTCATGTATAGCTTCCTTTTAGTTTAAATAGAAAAAAAAGTCGGAAGAAAGCTGTCTGCACGTCCCGTGTTCCACAGGCAGTCTAAGCAGCTGCTCTGTGCAGCCCGGAGACTGTAGATAAGCGAAACTAGAGAACTACGCCTAAATAGTCTATTTGTAAGTAGGTTTCTAAACTGCCCATAAATGCTATTTGTAGCAAGGTTTTAAAACCTTGACCCTCCCCTGTAAATATCTCTCTGTCTCAGATGTTCAAAAGCCCCCACTTACCCTTTTCCCCTCCTGATTTGGGGCCGGTTGTCCCAAACCGGCACTTTCCCCTTGCAGGCGTCGGCACAGCCCTGCGGGTTGCTACGGACGCGGCGCACACGGTCCGGTGCCCCGTGCTCTGCTGCTCACTGCTGCTGCCGTGTGGACATGGGCAGGCACTGCTCGCTGCCACCGGCAAACTCTTCTTATGTCTGGGCAGTGTGAAGGTATCAATAAAAGCTTAAATTTGTACCCCACCAAAAAAAAGTGACGACACGGAGCCTAACAGGCAGCAGCGGTGTAAGTAACTCAGGTTATTCATAGCAAAATTCACTTGCTTTATGGCACACAAACACTTATGTTTGAAAAAAAATCTGTCCCAACCCTGTCATATATTTTGTTCTGCAGGAACATCGATGAGATGCAGACAAAGACACCGACCTCTGCTCCCAAAGACACTGAGATCTGAGAGCCTGCTAAAGGAGATCCATCCATTAGGCACCTGCCAGATTTTCTACTAGGATGATGGTTTTAAAACCACAAGATGGCATTAGGTGCCCACACTCACTTTTTGTTCCAGAAATTATGGCAGTCACACAAACTCAGAAATGACTGAAACACTGGTCACAGATTGCATCGGGTTGGAAGGGACCCTCAAAGGTCATCTGTTCAACCCCTCCTGTAGTCAGCAGGGACACCTCCAACTAGATCAGGCTGCCCAGAGCCACATCAAGTCTGATCTTGAATGTCTCCAAGGACAGCTCCTCAACCACATCCCTGGGCATCCTCTTCCAGTATTTTACTGCTCTAATTGTGAAGAATGTCCTCCTTATTTCCAATCTTTACCATGCAGTTCACCAGGCTGTTTTCAGGTGCTGACTTTAGAATAATATCTTTAAAGTGTCACTGTTAGGCACAGAGAGAGCACTGGGAGATGATCCCAGGAGGCAGCTATCAACTACTCACCCATTGGCCTGCTGCTCCTGGAAGCCCTTCCTGTGCCATGCAAACAGACAAGTGAATACAGTCAGGGAGTTCCCCTGTCTTTCTTTGGACAGCTTCCAGGGTTTAATAATTGGATCCTTTTTCAGTCCCCATTTCCCAAGTATCACTGAAACTCCTCTGGAAATCTTTGAGAGGCACTGGAGAAGGGTCACTCAGGATGAGATGGCAGCATAGTTCAGACATCAGAGGTCAGAAGATACATAGACCCTTTAACCACCATTTGGAATAGATAGTTTGAGAAACCTGCATAGGCCCTGGGCGTAGATTTTTTTTTTTTCATTCCTCTCATCCTCTTCCCATCAAGAATTTTCAGGCATTTCGAGCGTTCAGGGCATTTAGAGGTGAGGCAGGCAGCACTGAGCACTGATGAGGCGGCACGCACCGCGGCAGACACTGCAGTACCAATAAGTATACAGCAGGTGGCAGCACTGAGCACTGACGGGGAGGCTCACGCCGCTACAGCACTGCATTACCGAGAAATTAACAGTGGGTGGCAGCACCGAGCACTGACGGGGCACCACCTGCCGCCGTTTGCGGTGAGCAGCTCAGCTCCTGGGGCTGCCTCATTCGCCTCCTCCAGACCATCACTGCAACCTTCACCTGCAACCCGGAGGAATCACAGAATGTTAGGGGCTGGAAGGGACCTCGAAAGATCATCCAGTCCAACCTCCTTGCAGAGCAAGATCACCTATATTAGATCACACGGGAATGCATCCAGACAGATCTTGAATATCTCCAGAGAGATCTTCCTCTATCTCTGAGCTGTCCTCTGGCTATGACCTCCAAGGGCTCCTCTGCTTACTTTCTAGCACAGCGACGAGGGGTCGGTGACATGAGGGCTGTTGTCTGCAATGCCAAAATGCCTCCCTCCTCAGCTGCCCTGGGCAACTGTGCATGCAGACAGGCCGTCGGGCAGCTTCAGGTGGTGGACAAAGCTTGTGGGGGCCCAGCAGCAAGCACAAGCACTCCCTGCAGGGGGGTGTACCTCAGCCTGCACCTCCCAGGCTGGGCTCCCAGGGGAGGGGAGGAAACAGGCTGTTAGCCCCAGGCCATGCCAGGAGCTCAGACTGCCTGGGCAAGCCTGGGTGGCTCCACCAGAGAGCAGGACTCTTGCCTTGCTGTTCCTCACGGTGTGACTGGCTGCTTGTGGCTTTGGAAGAAAACATTTTTGCCTGTGGCTTGTGTGAATTGAAGAGCAGCTTGAAGTACTGATGTGCATCAGGTGGGGAGGGAACAGAAACAGCTAAAGCTGGCTTCAAGTGCATAGAGGCCAGGTGAGAAATGCTTACTTGCCATCCCCAAATGTGTGATGGATATCACTGGTGCCAGTGGCACATTGAGACTGTCCCCAAGGCCCTTCTGGGATTGCTCACTGCTTTTGCAGCTCTCTGCTGTGGAGTGACCTGCCCCTGTTGAGATGGTCCTACAGAGCCCTACAAGCTTCAGGAGGTAATTTACAAAAACAGGTTGCAGCTGACTTTGAGGAGAGAGGGCCCTTCTGCCTGGAGGGGCTTTGAGTTTGGGTCTCTCTAGGAGGCAGTTCTTGACCCTGGATCACATCAGGTCTTAATGCAGGGGCATTAATTAAACCAAGCAGCCAGGATCACTCTTAGAGCCAGCCAAAGCCATACTTGCACTTGGGCTCCTCGTTTACCAGCACAGGAGTCAAGCACAGTGCTCACAGAATGGCTCAGTCCTGCTTTCTCCACAGAAACTCACAAAGCTCCTGTAGCAGCTGCTAATAGTCACAGCTGGGAAACAAGGAACAAAACTGCAAACCCACAGGAGCTTCATTTTGATGGCTTTTGAACTCACATTTCTCCCCTTCTCGTTGTGACAAGATTCTCTGAGCTTTGCCTAAAAATAAAAACATCAACAAGGACAAAAGGGATTTATTTGGGTTTTTTTTCTTGTAAAAGTATTCCCTCCCCTTTCAGGTTTCTGCATAGCCAAGAAAAGCTTCAGTATCTCTATGTGTGTGTGGGTGTGTGTGTACAGAGAGACTCCATTTATTTATTGACCTGCTATAGACACAGTTTGAAATCAGTCCAAAGCAATTTCCATGCTTTGGTGCTGAGCAGCAATCCAAGCCAGCAACCAAGCACTGGCTGCCAAGCCCTGATGGCTGTAGGATGCCTCAAGCTTTTCCAGTTTCATCTCAGCCTCAGATGCTCCCCACAAATGTTTAGGCTTCTGTTACTTGGTGGTTACAAGCTGTGGCTTTTCTCCTCACTGAGTAGCAATCTCTAATTCCTCCCACCAGGAACTTTGCTGCAAACTGCTGTATTTGTTAGTAGTCCTTGGGGATTTTTCTTAGGCCACTCACATTTTACAGCCAGAGCACGAAACTGTGCTGCCTTCCCAACCTAACTTATTGTTGACTTCCCAGTGCTGGGAATGAGTAGCAGGACAAGGCTATAGGATGCACCACTGTAGGAAATCCCAGCTCAGTGGCAGCCCTGGCATGATGAGGCATGAAACCAGTGTGCCAGGGCACCATGTCCTTGAGGCTTGGGACCTAGGTGGTGAAGGCTCCTCACCAGAGCCAGCAATAGGCCCAGAAGTCAGACCTGGCACCCAGCAACCCAGAAGGGGCACCAAAAATGTCTTCCATTGCCCCCATCCATCCATGCATCCCTGCATCCATCCATGCATCCATCCCAGGCCCTGTCAAATTAGGCTGCATCGGCACCATGGCTTGCCATGTGCAGCCTGTCCCTCTCCTCACCCCAGCCTGGCTTCTGCTGGAGAGCTGCTCCTGCATGGTGGGGAGAAAAAGCAGATCCTGTCTGCTCCGTGGGGCTTCTCTGCCTCTTCCAACCCCAGGGGCCACAGCCATCTCCACCCATGGCTCTCCACCAGGAGCCACTATTTGAGCTTTAAAGTTGGGTGGCAATGAAATCCATGGCTAGAGTTCAGATTAGGCAACCTCCCAGCCCAGTCTGAAATGCAGATGGCTCCAGATGATGTAGGAGCCTCCAGGAAGGGGATCCCCATGCCAAGGTTTTCCAGCTATTTTCAGGGTCCAAGCTGGGGCCAGCAAGGCCATCCCCAATGTTGTTCCTGTTGTCCGTTTCCCTGCCTCCCAACCTATCTGTGTTCTTTCCTCCCCACCTCTGTCACAGCTCTCACTTCAGCTTGTCCATGCCAGAACCATCCTGGTAAGGGGAACTAACCAGCAAAACAAAAGGGGAAGTGAGCCTATCCTTATGGAAATCACAGACCTCACATCAGAAGCTGCCTTAACTCTTTATTTCCTGAAACAAACAGCAGCTGCCCTGTGCCACCCAAACTGGGACATAACCATGTGCCAGCACTCCTGGGCAGAACCAGTTCACTATCATTGATACCAGCTTCCTGTGCCTGAGAAGTCCTGAGCAGGAGATGCTTTTCCCAGCTGGTGGCACCATGGACACTGGGAGAAGGCCAGGGGTAGGGTAGAGAAGGCTGTTGAGGGTCCTAACATAGGTGTTGGTATGAGGATGTACCAACAGGAACACCTATGCCAGGGGATGGCCCACACTAAGGGGAACCTCCAACCCCACCAGTGCCTGCCCTAGGGGGTTGGCAGCTTTTCCCCCAAGAGAGAAGGGAGATAAGCATTGCACTGACCTCCACACCAAAACCACACTGCACCAGCTCCCTGCTCCCTCTCCTTGTTGCTGCCATGAAAAAAAGCCTTGGAGTTAGCAGCAAAACTCATGAGACCAAGGTCAGATCTCAGCCCATCATGTGAGTGAGATTCCAAGGCTGTGGGGCTGGGGCAGGTCCCTTGTATGGCACAAAGGAGGCTGAGTCACCCAGGAGCAGGAGAGATTCATCTCAGAGGGAGTCACCCAAGCACCAGCCAAGGGAGATCCACACAGTGAAGCTCCCTGGGCAAAGCAGAGAGCTGAGGGAGGGATTTCTCCCTGCCCCATCCCTGAAGAGCAGCTTCCATGAGGCCAGGGAGCTTTTGCCACAGGGAAGTGATGAGCTCCAGACACCTCCAGTTTCTGTGCCCCACCTGCTCATCTCAGCTCTGCTCAGTCCCTTCTCACATTCGTCAGCTCTCACTTCTGCTTTCCCTTTTGTTCATTCAACCCCAAAAGGAGGAACCTCCCAGCAGCTGCACCCCTCAGCCTCTTCATTTCCCCAGCTCCTGCCTCACCACTCAGACATTTGCTGAGGCCCCTGTGCCAGTTCAGCCATGGGCTGGGCACTGCAGGGGGTCCTACTGGTGTGGGTGTTGATGGTTTGGGTGAGGGGGGCTGAGCCTTCCCAGGAGCTGTCCTCTGCAGGGTTTCTGGACTGCAAGAAAGCCCTGAATCTCCCAAGCCTGGAAGTTCTGCCAGGTGGGGGCTGGGATAACCTCAGGAATTTGGATATGGGCAGAGTCATCAGCCTCAGCTACTCACAGTGCAAGACCACAGAAGATGGAGCTTACATCATCCCAGACGAGATCTTCACTATCCCTCTCAAGCAGAGCAACCTGGACATCAACTCTGAGATCATTGAGTCCTGGAAAGATTATCAAAGCATCACCTCTGCCTCCATCAACCTGGAGCTGTCCCTCTACTCCTTCATCAATGGCAAGTTCTCCTCCGACTTCCACCAAACCAAGACCCACCAGGTGAGAGACCAGGCGGTCACCACCCGGGCACAGGTCAGGAACTTGGTTTACACTGCCAAGATCAACCCCGGGGCAGCCCTGGACAAGGGCTTCAAGAAGCAGCTGCTGGCCATTGCCAGCCACCTGGAGAACAACCAGACACGGATGGCTGATTACCTGGCTGAGGTGCTGCTGCTGAACTACGGCACCCACACCATCACCTCCGTGGATGCTGGAGCCACCTTGGTGCAGGAGGATCAGGTCAAGGTGACCTTCCTGAAGGACAACTGGGCCACACGCAGTGCTGTCACTGCCTCGGCCAGCGTGGCCTTCCACAACATCATCAGTGTGACAGCCGAGGGGTCCCAGAGCGCCAGCTCTGCACTCACCAAGCAGTACCTGGAGAACCGCACCCACTCCCGGGTGGAGAGCATCGGGGGGCCCCTCTTTTACCCTGGCATCACCCTCAAGACTTGGCAGGAGGGGATCAGGAACCAGCTGGTGGCTCTCGACCGCTCGGGGCTGCCCCTGTACTTCTTCATCACCCCCAGCACCCTGCCAGAGCTGCCCACCCCCACGGTGAAGCGGCTGGCCAGGAGAGTGGAGATGGCTGCCCGCCGCTACTACACCTTCAACACCTCCCCAGGCTGCACCGACGCCACCTCACCCAACTTCAACTTCCATGCCAACACTGACGATGGCTCCTGCGAGGGCTCCATGGCCAACTTCACCTTCGGGGGAGTTTTTCAGGAGTGTGTGGGGCTGGCTGGCCCTGACACCAACATCCTGTGCCAGGACTTGGAGCAGAGGAACCCCCTGACTGGGGCTTTTTCCTGCCCCTCTAACTACACCCCAGTGCTGCTGGGCGTGCAGGAGCGGGAGGAAGGCCACAGCCATCTGGACTGCCACAACAAATGCATCCTGAGATGGTTCTGCCACTGTGAGTGCCAGGACGTCTTCCAGCTCTCCCGCGTGCAATTCAGTGCCTACTGGTGTGCCACAAGCAGGTCAGTGGCCCCGGGGTCGGGGTACCTCTTTGGGGGGCTCTTCAGCACTCACAGTGCCAACTATGTCACTGGTGCCCAGTCCTGCCCCTCAAGGTATTTCCCACTGAAGCTCTTTGATGAGCTCAAGGTGTGTGTGAGCCAAGATTATGAGGCAGGTGGACCCTATGCAGTGCCCTTTGGGGGCTTCTTCAGCTGCCAGGCGGGGAACCCCTTGGTGGAGAAGCACCAGGGCACCACCGAGAACCCCTATGCCAAGAGCTGTCCCCCGGGCTTCAGTCAGCACTTGGCACTCATCAGCGACAGCTGCCTGGTGCAGTACTGCGTCCAGGCTGGCATCTTCACAGTGGGCTCACTGCCACCTGCCCGCCTGCCACCCTTCACTCGACCCTCCCCCAGCCTGCCAGCCACTGACACTGTCCTGGTGAGCAGTGGGGATGGGGCCAGCACCTGGGTCAAGGATGGGCAGAGCCACACGTGGCGGCTTGCCCAGCCAGAAGAGATCCAGCACACGGCAGAGATGCTGAGGGGCCGGGGGCTGACAGGGGGCGAGGTGGCTGGGGTCACTGCAGCAGTCCTGGCAGGGCTGGCCACCATCCTGGCCACTGTCTGCTACAGCCGCCGGAGGCACAAGGCGAGAGGGTACTGCAGGATGGGTGAAGGGCACAGCCCAGCAGCTGCCCCCCCTGGGGACAGCACTGTGCTGAGTGTGGGAGAGGGCTATCAGCAGGAGACCGAGGGGCTGACGGCGTAAGTGTCTGCCCCCCGCTGCTTGCCAGGCAATGCCTTGTGCCTGAAACCCAGGCAGAGCCTCCTGCCCACCCTCCTTCCTGCAGGTAAAGCTGCATAGTGCACCAGCCCCCTGCCCTTCACCTCCTGAAGCTGCCCACAGCAGCCCCAGGCTGACCCCTCACAAGGTGCCAGCAAGATCCCTAAGCTCCAAAGCCCCTGGCAGGCTCCACGGCCCTTCAGGCATTCCTCTCCCTCTGCTCTTGAAGGCCAGCTCCCAGGGGCAACTTGGCATCAGTCCCCTCCATGGCTATCCCTCCACCAGCTCCTCCTGCACCTCCATGGCTACATCTCCATGGAGATGGGGCCCCAGGGAGAGGTGCTGCAGGGTTAGCCACCAGTTTGTGCTCAGTGCCCCTGGAAGTCGACCTGTGCCCATGTGCACCTACCAGGGCAGCCAGACACAGGCATGCAGAGCAGCACGGAGCAGCTTTATTTCAGCCAGCAGCTAACTGTGTAGGCAAGACAGCATTAAAAAAGAAACTGAATGTCATGAAGAGATTGTGTCATGTTGTAAGTCACCCTGGCACCCAGAAGTCACCCTTCCTCCCCCACGTGATGGGAAGGTTTTGCATAGCTCCAACCAGGGTTTTTTTTTTTTTCTGCAGTGAGGGAAACCCCAAGGCTTGGGGTGGGGGAGGAGAAATCACACTGCTGCACTTCCCCGGGCTGCAGAGCCACCCAGGGAGGGTTCTGTTCTCCTGGGGAAACAGGATTGCTCCTTTGAGGTAGAAAAGAACATCCCCTGCTAAGGGCAGCTGGAAACAGAGCAGTACAAAGGGGCAGTCAGGGGGATGAGAAGGCCTGGTCGTCCCCCCTCCCACTGTGCCACCTCACTCACCTGGGCACACGGACGACAGACAGAAGACAACAGAGAGGCCAGACCGTGCAGTGTCCCCTGCTATCTGCTTTATTGATGCCCTCTCCCCTCTGCAGAGTGCCTGCCTGGGGCTGACACACATTTCCCAGGCCAGGGAGAAGAAACAACATCAAGGACAACAGAACGATGCACATCAGGGTGCCCCCACCCCATCCCACGCTGCCATCCCCTGGGACACAGGGCAAGGTGAGCCCCCCCAGGAAAACCAGGAGGTGAACACAACAAAACAGGCTAGGAGACCCCAGGCTGCCCTGGGAGCAACGGTGCAGGGCTGGGGGCAGCCTGAGCAGTGCCCTCCACTTCGTTCTCCAACCCTGGGGGTCTCATGAGATTAGGGACATGAGCACCACCAGCCCCTACCAACAAGAGGAGTGCCCTAAAGGGCAGTCACAGTCAACAAAGCCATGTGGACCTCCACCACAGGTGACTCTGAGAAGCCCTATGAAGTCCCCAGGGGCTAGCAAGGGCTCCAAGATGCCATGCAACACCCATCCCCGCGTTACCCATGCTGCCCTCCCCACATCAACCACCCTGGCCCCAGCTCAAAACCACTGTGCCAACCCATGTCCAGCCAGATGCCCACCACCACCCCTCAAGGCCTCGCCAGGAACCTCTGGCGACAGCTAAGCCCCAGTGGGAAGGGGACTCACACTTGCACCTGGCCCCATGGGGACCCACTGGCGACAGCCCCACTGTGGGGCACTGACCCCTTTCCAGGGTGAGGGTCCCTGCAATAGGGGAGTGGTGCTTCCCCGACTCCCCACCAAGTGTCACAGGGCTCAGCCTCCAGGCTGGCCACAGCACTAAGCTCTCCCAGCCCCCAGCACCTCCCCAGCACCTATATACACAGACACACAACACAGCCCCAAAAGGTGGGGCATAGAAAGAGTCACATGGGGACACCCCCTTAAGAAGTTCAAGGAACCAACTACAGGAGGGTGGCAAACAAGCCAGGAAACGTCTGCCCCTGCCCCTGCTTCCTGCCACCCAGCAGCCCCTCCCCAGGACAGCCTGGGGGTGCAGCCCAGGCAAGGGGACCCTGCAGGGCACAGCTCAGACACAGCCAAGAGGAGATGGGGGCATGGGGCTGTGGGGGCCAGATGAGGCAGACCTGGGCCCCCCAACCTCCATGGACACAGGAGAGCAACAAGGAGGTACGAGACAGGACAAATGAATGAGGAGAAAGTGGAGGGACAAGGCAGAGCAAGGGGGACTCCTGTGATCCCACTCCTACCTGAGGCCAGGACCCACGCCCAGGTGGGTGTCAGGGGCATGAAGCCAGACTGGGATGGTCCCATGCATGAGGAAGGAGGACATTCTGGCACCCCTCAAGCCCTCACCATGGTGGCAGTGAGGATAGGACACTAGGCAGAGGGTACAGCCAGGCCAGCATAGAACACTGTGGCTCCCTCCTTGCAAGAGTGAAGGGGGACGACCTGTGGGACCTGCTCCCATGTTCCTGGCCAGCCTGGAGATGCTCCCACTGGGCAGGTGCCACCAGGACTGGGGGGCTCTAGGTGCCCCCTGCAAAGCCTCCAGGTGAGTTTCTCCAGCAGCTTTATCTGAGGGAGGTGGGGACAGCAGAAGAGGGGCACAGGCAGCCCTTCCTTTGCCACCCTGCTGCCATCTCAGTCCTTCTCCTGTGCCAGGCTCTCCTCTGTGATGCCCTGGGCTGCAAGCTCAGCGAGGACATTGTCCAGATAGTTGATGTCAGGGTAGCCATGGCCGGTGAGGTTGGATCCGAACTCTGTTTTGTGGTGGATCTCGTTCCAGATCACTGTGTCCGACTCGCCTGTGGTGCTGGAGGTCCCAATGGCAAAGATCAAACGTCGGTCCCAGGCTACCAGCAGCAACTTCAGTACCTGTGGAAGGGAGAGGTGGGGCAGGCAGCAAGGGGAAGCACTCCCTCCTGATCATCCTGGCACAATCTAGCAACAGGGACAATGCACAGCAAAGCTCTCCAGGCAGCTCCAGATCCCAGCTATTGGGTCCTACTCCAAGCAAATGAGCAGGACCAGGCTGCAGAGCTCCCCCAGCACCTGGAAATGCCACTGGGCTCCTGCACAGCACACTGGATGGCCACGAGGAAGACCTCCACCCAGGTGTGCATGCATAAGCCCAACCTGCTTTTTGCAGTGCTCCAAATAGCTGCTGACTCCCTCTCCCCCTCAAGACACCCTTGAGCATGCCCTGGCCAGCTCCAGGTGAGCCCTCACCTTTCTGCCCTTCTCGCTGTCTGGCAGGTAGCAGTGCCGGGGAAAGCCGCGGGCAGTGAAGCTCTTCCCAGGGTTTGGATGCTCTGGTCCCTGCAGTGCGTGGAGTGGGACAAAACCCTGTTGGAACTCAGCAGGATGCTCTGGGCACAGTGTAACCCCCCACCCTCAGTGGGTGGCCCTAAACACCAGCAAGCAGGCAGGGCCAATGCTTTCATGCAGCTGTACCCCAGACTTTGCACACCTTTATGGGTGTGCAGCTCCAGAGACATCACTGAACCCACAACCCCAAGTCCAGGCATGAGCTGCAGCACGACCCAGAGGATGCAGCAGTGACAAGGGCCACCAGCCCCCAGAAGGGACAACCACCCATGTACCCCCCTGAGCATAGGGCTGGGCCACACCTGCACCCCTGGGGGGATGTTGTAGATGATGCGAATGGTTTTGCACTCGGAGTGGCCAGGCAGGGCATGAGGGATGATGTGATACTCCATCTTCCCCGGGGGCTGTGTCCCTGTCTTCACACCATAGATGGTTTTACAGGTGGGACACTGCAGGCTTCCATCCTGTGAGCAGGGAAAGAGGGGAACATAATGAAACCAGCACCCTCCAACCTGGGCACTTCAGCCCTGAGCAGCACTGACACTGTGGCCATCCTGGAGACAGTCACCTCAAAACCGCTCAGGAAGCAGGGGGGAGGGCTGGAAGAATCTGCTACAGTGACACAACTTTCACCAAAAATCCAAAGCCTGCACTTCTCCTCTTGTTTTATAGTCTACGATCACAGAGTCACAGAATGCCAGGGGCTGGAAGGGACCTTGAAACATCATCCAGTCCAACCCCCCTGCTAGAGCAGGATCACCTAGAGCAGATCATGAACACATCCAGGTGGGTCTTGAATATCTCCACAGAGGGAGACTCCACAGAGGGAGACTCCACAACCCCCCTGGGCAGCCTGTTCCAGTGTTCTGTCACCCTCACAGTGAAAACATTTTTCCTCATGTTCCCATGGAACTTCCTATGCTTCAACTTCCACCATTGCCCCTTGTGCTGTCACTGGGCATATGATGCTGTAGCCCTAGGATTCTGTAGTCCTTACTACTTTCCCTACCTCTGTTCTAGGACTTGGTGCTATCAAAAACCCCCCAATAATGTGAAATGTGTTTTTCTGTGCAAGCTGAGCACAAAGGCCATTTGCAGGAGGCTCAGGAAAGTCCACCTACGGCTGGAAAAGCACTGCCCAGCACCAGATGTGAGGCTCTGCTCAAACATGAAGGGATCAAAGTCCACTGCCACTAACCCCGGGAAGGAATGCAAGGAGGTTAAACCGGGCACAGCAGGAGGGATAAAACACACCCACGCAGCCCTGGCTTCTGCCTTCCTGGTCCCAGGCACTTGCTGCTGATAAAAACTAAAACTCTTGTCAGAGTGGGGAGGTCACAGCCCTCTGGGGCAGCAGGACTCAAGCACTGTCCCACTAAGGGCAGGTAGAGCTCAGCAGAGGTCACTGAGCCGGGGGTTCATGCATCCCCTGGGGCTGCAGCCTTGCACCTTGTTGCCGTTGTTGTACATGGCGACCAAGCAGTGGAGGTGGAAGATGTGCCCACACTTCACCAGCTTCCCCACCAGGTCAGGCTTGACAGCTGGCTGGGGTCCCTTGTAGCCAGAGGGTGCAGAGAGGCGCTCCATGCAGATGGTGCAGTCCTGCACAGAAGAGGAGGAGAGGGTTCAGCTGGATGGATGCAGTCAGAGCCTTGCCGAGAACACAGGACTGAGGAGCTGCCCTGCTCCTGTCCAGGAACCAGCACACACCCCTGGCACGGTGCCACCACCCTGGGCCATCACAAGGGCCACACACAGCCCTCTTTCAAGGGGGCAGGCACAGGGCAGAACCATGAAAGGCTGCAGGAGCCTCCTGCACAGCACCAGGGTACCACCCACGTCCCCAGTCACTCCTCCCAAAGCAAAGCACCCCAGAGACCCCTCTGCACGACCCCCACTCGTCTCACCTCATCCAGAGGGTGCCGCACCTTCTGCAGGTATTTCTTCAGTACCTCCTCTGGGGTCTTACCTGTGGGATGCCAAGAGTCAGAGGGGCTGGAGGGCAGCACAGGGGAAAGCCTCTGCTGGCGGTGGCAGGAGGGGGCAGGGGGACAGAGGACCAGGTAGGGATGGTGGCACAGGAGCTGGGGTCAGCTGGCAAAGTGCCTCTCACCCTTCTTGGCCTGTTTCTTTGTGGTCTTGCGGCAGGTGTGGGAGATGCCAGGGATGGACTGGATTTCACTTTTGCTGACGGGTGGGGGGTGCAGCACCAGCTTGGGGGGCCGGGTCAGGCAGACAGGCAGTCCAGCCGCACTCATCAGGATCCCTGTGATCCCTGGTGAAGGGGGTTGAAACTGCACTGAGGATCCAGCATCACCCCAAACAACAGATGCCTCCCCACAAACCACCCCACTGGGGCTGGCTTGCCCCCTGGGAAGGACAACACAGAGCACTGGGTGCCCTGCTGCAGCCTCCTCCTCACCTGCCAGTGCTGGGTTGACCGGGCTGGAGCCAGTGAGGTTCTTCACGGGGACAGTGGGGACCCTGTGAGGAGCCAGGAGAGACCATGTCAGGGCCATGGGCAGGCACCCAGGTCTCCACAGCCCCCAGGAGCCAGCGAGGGCCAGACAATAGTTGCCTGAGCAACTGCATGAGCCCTGGCTGGAAACAGAGAATGCACCGAGAGGGCGACTGTGCCCACCCTGCTCCACCGCCGCCTTGTCTCTCACTCTTTACAAACTCCGCCTGCATCTCCATTCACAGCCCCTTTGTGTCACTGCTCCCCAGGACAGGCTCTTGTGGGTTTTTCCCCCTCTTTTCTCCTATGGCCACGCCGCTGTCACAGCTCTTTCCCCTTCCTCCCCTTGAAGCTCTCTTCCATGGGAAAGTTTTCCTGCGGGTCAGGAGCGGAGGGAAGGGGGAGGATGCAGAGGGAGAGGAAAGGGGCCAAGCTGCGACAGAAGGCTGACGGCAGAGCCAGACAAAGGGGAGAAACAGACTCATTAAATGCCCACCCCCTTGGAAAAAAAGAAGTGTCTTCAGAGTGCGGAGGTCTGGAGGGACCCCTTCTCGTGGGGCTTGAATGCCTTTTCTTTGGGCCTTTCGCATTCCCCCACCCATCCCCTGCCACCAAAAGAAAGGGCAGCCTGAGCCTCCTCATTGAGATGCAGGAGCCACACCATCCCTGCTCCAGTCTCCAGGCACCCATGAGGAAGGGGCCCAGCAGAGCCCTCCAGCTGCAGGACTGACAAAGCCATCTCCCACCAGGCTCAGGGGTGATGGCACCTCTGCAGCAGGCAGCCCCATGGCACTGTGGCTTCCCTGCACCCTGGCAAAAGGGAAAAACAAAACCACACTACCCCTGTTCTCCCCATAACTACCCTCTTGCTCACACATGGCAGGACTCACCCAGAAGCAATAAGCACCCGGGACTGGGCAATGGCCAGGCGCTGGAGGTGGCTGCGGTTCAGGGTGCCCAGGGCAGGACGGGAAACCTTGGCAGCACCCACACCAGGAGGGCTGGCGGTGGAGCTGGCCAGGCTCAGGGCAGGAGTGCTGGCTGCCTGCCGCTGGCCTCCTTGGGCTGCCAGCGGCTTCAGCGAGCCACGCACCGTGGCCATGCCATCAGGTGCCTTGGTCCCTGGGGCCGGTGCCGGAGCTTTAGGAGCGGTGGGTGGCGCAGGGGGTGCTTTACGGGGCTGTAGGGTGGCAGTGCTGGGGCCAGCGGCTGACACAGTGGCTTTGACGCTCATGACCAGGAGACACTGGGGACAGGCACAGGCGGGCACTGGGGGAGCCGCCGCCGCCCCGGGGCTGGCCGGCCAGGACTGTGACTTGGGCAGGGTGCCCGAGACCAGGGGATAGACCATGTCGAGGCGGCGGCGGATGCGGCGCTGGCGCTGGGTCTGGCGGTTGATCTGGCCCATGGTGGCAAAGTCAATGACGTAGCAGAAGCCGATGGTGCTCAGGTCCACCCAGGGGTGCTGCTTCTCGTAGGCACGCTGGATGGTGATGCCCACGTCCATGTCGTAGGGTGTCCAGGAGCCGCTGTCGTTCTCCCACTCCCACACCACTCCCTTGCCCGGCGCTGACGAGGGGTCATAGTAGCTGCGCCGGACGGGGCGGATGGTGCCTGAGGGAGGGTAAGAGGTGACATCAGACCCTGGTGCTGGCACCCACCTGATCCACCTGCAAGCAGGGACTGAAACTGCCCCCAGCCTGCCCCGCTAGTGCCATTCAGCACGGGGACAGGATGGCTTTTCAGCTCAGCTGTGCTTTGGCTTCCTCAGGCTGCTGCTGGTGTAGCAGAGGCCTGGGAGCCCCTTGGGGCTTATGTGCCTGGCATTGGGGTCACCCCCAGTGTGAGGGAAGGGCAGATTTCATCCCCATCAGTGGGTGGCTGCCCTCCCAGCCCCAGTGTACAGTCACTTAGCACTGACGGTGAAACACAGAACCACAAACTTAGCTACTCCAGTCTGCTCTCAGGGTCCTTCCACAGGAGCTTGATAAAACCAGACAGGTAAACACCAGGAGTGCTGCAGCACCTGCCACAGCCCTGTCCCCCTCTCAGCTCTAGACCAGAAAATAAAAGATCGATGGAGCAGCTGTAAGTCCCATGGTGGTGACATATCAGGCACCCAGATGTGCAGAGGTGGAAGTCTTGTGCCAGCTCCACTGTCTGTGGCTGCCAAATTGGCCCGAAAAATCAGCCCACAGCACAAGGAAAACCCCTGCAAGGCTAAGCAAAGGATTTCAAGTGGGTCAGCTCCTGCTCCCTGTCAGAGAGCATTAGGAGTAGGATGGGAGCACAAAGCACGAAGGTTTTGTAGTCTGCATCCTTATTTTTGCTGGGCAGTTCCTTTCCCACCACTCGCAGTCCACTGGGACACAGTGGAAACACAGACACAAAGTTTGGAAGCTCCTACAATGAAGCAAAAGCTTTCCTCTTCAGGACAATTCAGAGCACAGCAGGGCAGGCTAAGTATGGCCAGGCTCAGCCCTGGGGTCCCATCCTAAACATGCTACCAGCACCTCGAGCTGCTTAGTTAACAGGTGAGATGAGCTCACAACATCACTGACCCCACGCTCTGCTACAACAGCCTGTGCTGGCAGGAGGAACAGCAAACCCAAAGGGGAGAAATGAGAAGTCTGCTCCTTTGGCTTTTCACCACATCTGGGTAAAGCCTGCAAGAAGGTCAGTCCCATTTCACCCCCCTCTCTCTGCTGGGAACAGCCACCACCGTTAGCCCCCACACAGGACCACTCCCCATGAAGAAGTGGGCAAAAAGGAAAAGCTGTTTATTAGTGCTAATGGAAGCTGCACCTTGAGCACCCTGCTATGGATCAGGGGAGCAGCTGCACACCAGGTACCCTGCTATGGATCAGGGGTGCAGCTGCACACCAGGCACCCTGCTATGGATCAGGGGAGCAGCTGCACACCAGGCACCCTGCTATGGATCAGGGGAGCAGCTGCACACCAGGTACCCTGCTATGGATCAGGGGTGCAGCTGCACATCCAGTACTCTGCTATGGATCAGGGGTGCAGCTGCACCCCAGGCAAGCCAAGCCCAGCCAGTCCTTCACAGGGACATCCAGGGGAGCAAAGCTGTTGGCAGTGGCAGCACGAAGCGGGGCTGGAGGGGCGCAGGGCAGTGATTTATCCTAATCCGGCGCGGGGCGGGGAGGGCAGCGGCAGCATGCGGCATCTGGCAGCCCCTGAGCAGCGGTGTGGGAATGCCGAACGTCCCCCCAGCCCGGCACAGCCAGCCGGCCTCCCATTCAGCACGGGAAGAAAAGGGACAATAGCTATTCAGGGCCTGCCAGGGTCACGACCCTCCCAAATCAGAGCTTTTAATGACCCAAAATACCAACATCCCCAGCAACCCAGGGACAGACAGAACAATTCCCCTTTCAGGCCTCCTCCCTTGGTGACAATAGCCCTCAGAGGCTGGCCCCCAGCCTCACGGCAGAGGTCCCTTGGCCCCCATAGCCCTCTGCAGGAGAGGGTCACTACCAGCCCCTAGGGCTGCTGGGGGAAGGACAAAGAAGGGTGTCCAGCGTCTCACTACATCAAATACCTTCACGGAGGTGTCAGCAGAGGCACAAGTCCCCTGCGCCAACCTCTTCCCCATGGGTGCCTGTGTCCCACATCCCAGATACCTCCAGGGCTGTATGTGTCCCACCACACTGACAATCCCTCCACATCCTCACTGCCCTTGTCCGCCCCATGCCTGCCTGTTGCCTACCCGCCCACAAATGCCCCCCTTTTCCTGTCCAAGCCACCACCCTTGGGACTCCCCCACTTACCACTGCCTTCCCTGAGCATCCCCCCACCTGCTTGTGCCTCCAACCCTGGTCACCCTCATGGGCTACCATGACTCAGAGTGAGATTTGGCCCCCAAGTACCACACAGCACCAGGCCTTTGGGGTTGAGGACGGCTCAGAGAGCTCAGGGAAGGGTTTGCAGGGGACAGGTGCTACACAGGAAGGGAATCCCAGCTAGGAGAAGAAGAGAACATAGTGTGCAATAGGGCACAAGGAGGCTGGGCAGCATGACCCCCCAGAGGAGCCAAGAACATGTGGGCAGGGCTGAGCAGCATGGGATACAGCAAGCACGTAGGGACCAGGTGAGGTGGCATAATGTAAGCTGGCTACAGGCAATCCCAGACTGCAAGGGTTTAGGCAGCAGCATGGGACTGGGCAGCGAGAAGCAGAGCTGTGAGACTGCAGGGCACGCAGAGCAGGATGGTGCGAGGCAAGGCCAGGTGCAATCTGGAGCCAGGCAATGCACCTGTGACCAGGCAGTGCAACCTGGGACCAGGGAGCACAACACAGAGCAGTGCCCAGCAGCACAGCAGAATACAGCCAGCAACACCACAGCAGATCAGGCAGTGCAATGCAGCATGGGACCCAGCAGCACAGCATTGTGCAACACCGTGCAATGCAATTCCAGGTCAGGCAGCACTGTGCAATACCAGATCTGGTTGCAAAGCACTGCACGATGCAACTCTATGCCAACCAGTGAAATGCAGTAAGGGACCTGGATGCACAGAAGACCCAGATCAGTCGTGTCAGGCACCTGACCGGGCAAGGCAGCACGGGGCCTGGCACCCTGACCCTGTGCTGAGGGACCGGGCCAGGGCAGCTCCGGACGGGACCCGCGGGCACAGGGCGGTGCTGCGAACTGCAGAGCTAGGAGCACCAAAGGGGGCGAGACCAGGAGGGGCTGGGCAGCACTGGAAGGCACGACAAGGCGCAAAGCAACTCTAGGGCAGGCAGCACTGTGCAGCGCCAGGCCGGGGAGCCGCAGGCAGCGGGGACCGGGCAGCGCTTCGCGGCGCCGGCCACCGCAAGGCCAACCAGCGGAGCCAGGGCAAGGTGCAAACCGGAGCGGGTCCCGACAATGCAGGGCAGCGCAGAGCAACGCAATCGCAGGCCGGGCAAAGCTGGCGCAAGGCCCAGCAGCGCCGGGCTGGACAGGGCAATGCGCGCCCGGACGGCGAGCGGCTGCCCAACGGCT
The DNA here is from genome assembly GCF_027791375.1 of Indicator indicator. NCBI lineage: Eukaryota > Metazoa > Chordata > Aves > Piciformes > Indicatoridae > Indicator > Indicator indicator. The sequence continues at coordinate 18,561,472 of NC_072030.1, forward strand.
GTCCCCTGGGCGGACTCACCGGTGTCCTGGCGGAACTGGTGCATGGACTGCAGGTCGATGATGTACGGCGCCAGGCGGCTGTCGGCCTGGCCCAGCACCACGCTGCCCCCCGCCCGCGGTCCGGCGCGGGCCACCGCCTCGATGTGGTGGCTGACGGCAGGGCTGTATGGCCGCCACCGCCCGTGCTCGTTCAGCCATTCCCACACCACCACGGCCGAGGCCAGCAACATGGCTCCGCCGCCCCGGGCCGCCGCTGTCCCCGGCTCCGGCTCGCCGCTGCAGCCCGCCCCGTCGGCACTCGCATGCTCGGCGCCGCGCCGGGCTCTGCCTGCCCCCGCCCCGGGGCCGGCCGCCGAGCGGTGCGGAGCGAGGCCGCCCCTCAGCGCCAGGCGGACCGCAGCGCCGGGCGGCCCCGCCCCTGACGTCACAGCGCCCGGCCGCGGCCCGGAGGCATCGAGCGTCCCGCCGCGGGTCCGGGAGGGGCAGGCGGCGCGGCAGGGACCAACCGCTCCGGCCAGGGGCGGGGCGAGGCGCGGCCCTGTGCGCCCCGCGAACCCCGCACCACAGGCCAGAGCACGCAGTACGCTCTGAGCCTCAACCGTGCAGCCCGAGGACTCCGCGGGTGCTCCCAACACCCCCACGATCTCGGGGTTCCTCTGGCCTCACCCTACACCCATGGGACCCCTTCCAGTGCCCTCTGTACTCCTACCCCTGCACTCCAAGGACCCCACTAGTGCCCTCCACACTCCCACCCCTGAGACCCCAAGGTCCCTGTTGTTCCACAACCTTAACTAAGACTGTAGCCTCACTGCTGGAAGAAGACCCTAGCTTGGTGGCCCCAAGCCCACCAGCAACAGGAACCAAGGTGTTGTACACCCAACCCAAGGCAGGACCTCGAAGACAGCCCCTACTTTATGTGCTGTGGCAGAGAAACATGATCTGAGAACTCTGACTATCTCCTTCCTTGTACTGCAGCACCTGTGGGGAGCAGCCTCATGAACTACCCCCAGTCCATGGTCCACAATATATTAGCCATGGGGGTAGGACTGTCCTCCCTCAGGCTCTTTGCTTCTGCCTCCAAAATCAGCAGCTTCAGTCACCTCTAGCCACCCAGCTCAACTTACCTTCATCCTGGGATAATTCATATCCGAAGAGCCTCCTATCAGCAAGGGAGCTTGGTTGTCAGGTGCCCCTGCTCTCACCAAATCAGTTACCAGTGACTCCCTTCATGGTTGCACAGCTGAAGCATAGTACTGAAACCCAGCAGGCTCAGAGGGCACGAGCTCTCTGCTGCACAGAAGGGGCTTGTCAGGGAAGAAAGCTTGGGCCTTGGAGTCTCTTGCTCAGCCAGCCAGACCAGGGGGGTTTGGAGGAGGGTTTGCTTTTGTATGTTTCTGGTCACAGTGGCCATTTCAAAGCATTTGTGAGTGCTTTGCAAACACTTTTTTGCTGCTGGTGAAGTAGCAAGGATGGAATAAGGCTGGTTATAGAAGTGGTGAATTGCACTGCGGAGGACAGCCTAGGGAAGCTGCAGCACCATACTGATCCACCTTCAATACCCTGCTTTGACTCCCAGGGTGTGATTGTAGCAGGCAGAGCTCAGCTCACAGCAGCACCTGACCTGGAAGGGTTGAGTTGCATGGATCTGTGCCAGGGCTGGGGCTGGCTCCTCGGAAGTGGCCTCACACCCAGGCCACTGCAATGGGAAAAAAAATGGGTCTGGTCCTGCCTGCTTGGGGGACAAGGTTCAGGGACATCCATGCAGCGTTTGAGAGGGACACACCTGCCTTTGGGCAATGAGGGGCAGCGGGCAGGCGAGGATGCCAGCACCTGGCCACTGCTGAGCACAGAGATGCAAAGGGAGAAAAGTTAAGATGCCTTCAAGTGCACAAAGCAGGCAAGACTGGGAAACAGAAATACTTGTGGGGAAAGGGACTTACTTTGACTAATCCTGAGAAACAGAAAAGCCTGAAGTTGTTAATCCCAAATGCAGGGAAGCAGAAACATTACAAATAATCCACCCTGAGCTGCAAAGCTGCGGTCAGGCACTAAGGTGCTCATTCTTCCCCTTGGGTGTCACCAACAAAACAGGCACCACTAAACCACCCTTGGCCAGACTGCATGGGGCCCTTCTTGCCTTGATGTGGACAATGGAGAGGGCAGGATGGGTTACGGTAGGGGCTCTGTGCCTCAGCGTCACCCTTTGTCCTCCCACAGTGCCTGGGGCCCCCATGCCCATGCAGACAGCACTGCTGCTGGGGTGGGCACTGTGCCCAGTGTCACCACCACCCACCACAACAAAGACGCTTTGTATGGGGCCAGCCAGGCATGGCCCCAGCCTCCTCCCCACCTCGTGCCCCTGGCGTCCCTCTACATTGCCTTCCCTCTCACAGGCCAGAGAGGAAGGCAGGGCCACGCCAGGATGATGCACAACCCCACTCACTCCCCTCCACCACCTCCTCTTCCTTCATCCCCAGCTCCATCTTCCTGACAGCCTCCCAGCAGGTACCACCAGCCCCGAACCTCCCGCCCCACCAGGACAGAACCTTCTCTGCTCAGGCTCTCTGGTGAAGTTGAGCCCCATTGTCCCACCTCTCCCAAGAAATCACGTCACCCCATTAGATCTCCCAGCCCTTTTATTCACTCTGCAGCCAGCAGCCATCACATCCATTCAGCAAGAAAACCACAGCCTGGGCAGCTGCAAAATGTCACAGCATTCCCCTTCAAAGGGTAAGCATAGGTATGGTTGGGGCTACTTAATCCTCTGTGCCATTTCCAGTCCCCACATAACCCCTGGCAGCACAAACCTTGCAGAGAGTCTTCTGAATCACAGCCTTCCATTAAAAGATCTCCATTATTTTGTCTGAGTGGTTAAGAAATCCCCTCCTTATCATACTCCCACACCCCCTCTCCCCAAAAAAAAAGCCCCCAAGCAGTTAGAGCAGAAATTCAATGTGCAGAAAATGTGAGCCAGGAGGGAGAAAGGAGTCCATGTGAACATGGCCAAGTCTTGCATCTTACACCTAGGGGGCAGGTCCCCAGCTTTCTTCCACTGGCAGTATTTGTCTGTCCTTTTGCTCCTGCCTTGCCTTTGCAAGAGCCCCAAGGCAGCTTCTCCCTGCCAGTGGCAGCATCTGGCCATAGCAGGCCAGATAGCAACTGGATTTCAAAGGAAGCCCACTGAGGACCACAGCCTCTTGGCCCTGGGATAAGGACCAAAACTGCTTCCCAAGGGATAATTCTGACCCTGCAGCAGGCAGAGTCCAAGCCACCCCTGAGGCTCACCCCACCTGGGTACCCCAGCTTGCTCCAGGGCAGAACGGTTCATAGGCTCACAGGATGTTAGGGGTTGGAAGGGACCTTCAAAGATCTACCAGTCCAACCCCCCTGCCAGAGTAGGACCATAGAATCCAGATCAGGTCACACAGGAACACATCCAATGAGTCTTGAGAGTCTCCAGAGACTAAGGCCCACACCTCAGTTTCTCCCCAGAGAGTGGTACCAAAAGCATGGGGGGGCCCAGGGGTTAATGACTTGGTCTCTCCCATCCACACCCCACCCCGAACAACCTTCTGTGCTGTCAGCAGCCCTCTGCAAAGGTTGCAAGGAGCCCCCTGCTATGCCCCAGCAGGACCCAAGCCCTCCCAACACATACCCAGCTTCAAGGGCTCTCATCTGGGCTGGGCGCCGAGCTGCTGCCCAGGCTGGGCTTGGCAAGCTGCCGCAGGTCCCGCGCAGACCTGACTGCCCACTGGGCCAGCTCCCGCAGCACCCCCAGGCCCCGCAGCTTCCTCTCAAACAGGCCCAGCTGGGAGGGGGGTGCTGGCACAGCCACCTCCTCACTGGGGGTCCCACGGCTCTCCAGCTGCAGCAGCTCCTCAAGGTGGTAAGTGAAGGCTGAGACCTGGAGCAGGACAGCCGCCAGTGCCCGGCCCAGGGCAGTGTCAGCCTCACCCAGCTGCTCCTGCTGCTCCTCCAGCATCTGTGCCAGCAGTACCTGGAAGGCTCTGTATGCTGCCAGGTTCTCCAGCAGCCGCTGGGTCCCAGTCTGCTCATCCCAGCGCTCCACCGCTGCCACCGGCACGCCCTCCACTGCAGCCACGCTGGCTGAGGCATCCAGGCCCTGCCATTCCACCTGCAGGGCACATAGCAGCTGAGAATCAGTGGTGGAGAGACATGGGGTCCCTCCAGGGGTCAGCTCCTGCACTGGCCAGGAGGCACTCAGGGCAGTGTCAGGCGAGATGCCTAAGGTTTGCCCAAGAAGCAAAGCCTCAGTGCCAGCAGGAATTCATTTCCCATTTCTACTGGGGGCCAGCCCTCTCATGCCCCAGCAGAGCCACATCCCCCAGTGACTGCAGGCCTCCCCAGCAAATGCAGTCCCCCCCAGCAGTGCTCCCCATCCCACCAGCAGGCAGAGAGGGCACAGCCAACTCACATAAGTGTCCAGGAGGTCCATGACATCCAAGCGCATCTTCCCGGCCAGGCGAATGCCTCGGCTGCAGAGGTCGCGCCGCCGGAGGCCAGCAGAGGGGCTGTCTGCTGCCGCCATGGCCTGGGCAGCCGTCACGGGCACCACGCTCAGGGCACGGTGCCTGCCCAGCCCAGAGAGGACAATCCTTTGCTGAGCTGGTGCATTCCAGCCGAGAGCTCCGCTCACGCATACGCTGGCCTGGCGCTACCCTCCTTCTGCGCCCGGGGGCTGGCACGATGCTGCCAGGTCTCGCCTCTGGGATCAACAGCAACAGATTATTGCCCTAATACCCACATTACTCCTCCAAGAGCTTGCCCATGATGGTCTTGCCTGGTGGCAGCAGGCTCCCAGCCCCACCAGCCACACAGTGAGATTAGCAGCACACTAATGCCCCCAGCTCATGCCATGGTGCAAGAAAACACTGCCGGGAAGAGGCTAGCAGAGCCCAGACATTGCTCAACACCTCGGCCTGGGCCGTGGTGGGGCACAGCACAGCAACCAACAAAGGACAGAGGGGAGTCCCTGGGCTGGAGATCCAGCAGCGGCTGCAGCCTGGCCTGCAAACCAAACCACAACAGAAGGCTGCAGGGGCCTGTGCCGGTCATCTCCAGTCCTCTCATTTTCCTGTGGCTGCATGGCACTTGGTACCCCAGGTCTAGCTGCCCTTTCTCAGAGGAGCCCTGCAGGCAGAGAAGGAGGTCCCAGCCACCCCAGGGCAATGCTGGCCGCCCACTATAGCAAACTGCATGCATCAAGACAAAAACAGCCCTTGAGGTTGGTTCAGGTTTTTTTTTTTCCTCAGTATGTTTATTTTGGTTATGTATTACCCAGATTAAGAGGGGAAAAAAAAAACAAACCAAAAAACAAACCCGAAAACCGAACAGGGGTTGAAATGCCGTTTCCCTTTAGTATCACAGTACACCAAGCCTTGCCCCAGCCTGGCTGGGACACTGCCCCGGCACCCCCAGGTCCGAGCTCCCAGGGCCGGTGGCCAACCAAACAGCATCGTTGCCACCTGGTGGCTACTGCAGAAAGTGCTGCTGAGCTCCGGAAGCCCCCAGCTGGAGCTGGCACAGCCCCCGGCCCCAACCCTGTGCCCTGGGGCTCCCTGCCCACATGCCACTGTTCGAACTGGGTACAGCACCTGCGAGTTCCCCAGGGCACTGAGAGCAGGCAAAGGGCCCTGCACTCCCTCCATTCCCTCCCTGGGGAGGGGGAAAAAAATAAATACAGGGGGGAAAAAATACAAAAAAGTTTATTGCAAACTACTATAATAATTTATTGAAGCAAACTGCATGCGAGTGAAGGAGAGACATTGAGGGGAGGAGGAGCTGCAAGAGGGCTGTGTCAGTTTTAGGGTCTCAAATGGGAGTGGGAAGGAAGCTACACCAGTCCCTCCTGCACCAGGGGTTAGCAGGCTGTGGTTAGAGGACAGACAGGCAACGGGCTGAGCCCAGAAAAGGAAAAAAAAGAGAGCTAAGAGAGGTGTGCATGGAAGGACAAGGTGGGGAGCAGCAGGGATCAGAGGTGTCCAGGCTGGGAAGCAAATGAGCTGCTCGACTGCATCCCAGAAACGTGGCTGATGGTAAACTCTTTGCTCTGCTCAGAGCTGTTGGGGCAGATGCAGATGAGGCAGCCTCCCTTGCCTCCCAGCCAGGTGCCAAGTGTTGCATCACCAGAGGTGAGCAAGCCCTTGACTCAAAAATATTTTAAGTGCCATCTCTCAGAAAACAAAACCCCAAGCTCTCCATTTAGTGTTCTGTGCCAGGCCCTGCCTGCCTGCACCTCCAGGGGCATGGGGGTAGGGCACGGAAAGCAGCTCCAGCAGTGTGGTCTGCAGTAAGTGTGGGGATGACTGTGGCCAACCTGCACTACACCACCAGCATGTCCGCTGCTGGTGGCAGGATCCAGGCCAGGAGAGATGCCAATGCCACCACCACACCACGGGGCTCAGTCAGCCCCAAGCCTGCCCAGACAGAAGACCACACTGCTGGGACACGGAACCACCCCAGCTGAGTTTGAACACATCTCTGCTGTGCTGCAAGGGAGCCACCTGGGAGCTACCTGCTGGAAACCACACTAACCTGATCCAAGTAAGAAACTGGATCATCCCAGCTGCAGAAACTGGTTAACAATGTACCACCATCAACCTGACATTCACCATTCCAGAGACCCACGTTCAGGTACTGGAGCCCTCAGCCTTACCTCCAGGAGAGGCTCATGGGCAGATGCATCTCCCTACAGGCATGGGAATCATGCTGCTGCCAGGGTGCAAGAACGTGTAATGCCCACACCCAGGACTAAGACACCAACCACAGCTGAAAACTGCTCAGCCACAAACCACCCCAACACCAGAAGTGTTTCGACTTGCCCTGACAAAGCCATCAGTATAAAGGGGAAAGGGGAGAGGGGCAGTTAAGGACAAAAGCTGTCAGGCTTGGCCCACTGATTCATTTCCAGGCAGCAGAGGGGACAGAGTGAGTGTTCAGAGTCAGTTTCCTGTCAGTCTCCAATTAAATTCCCTGGTTTATTGCCATTCTCCAGCCCCCAGGTACCCAATTCTGCCTAGCTGCTGTGTGCCACAGACCAGTTTAGCCAACCTTGTGCTCGAACAAGACACCTCAGTTCTCTGCTCCCAACCACACAACCCAAAACCCAAGCAAACAAAAAAAAAAAGCTCAGGTTATCCTGGCTATCCTTCACCTCTTCCAAAACACAGTACGAATTCAAGGCCACTGAATTTCCACACAAAATTCAGGTAAGAGCAAAAAGATCCAAGTCTCCATAGCAGACACATCATACCCTATGTAAACTTTTCTGAGGGCTTAGAGCTGTCCTAACCACACCAGCAGACAAGGCTCGAACCTACAGGCTTCATGGAAAGCACAGAAGAGAGAAGTTTTGAGAACGTGGCTGTTCCACCCCCTTCCCCCAGAATGGGTCTGGGGGAGAGATGCTGACAGCCCCTTTTGTCCCCTTTGTCAGTCTATTGCCTTGGATAAACAAGCCTGAGACAACCAAATCCCATCCCTGCTTCTGTATCTTTGTTCTAGACCAGGAAAAAGAGAGGCAGAGTCGAATGAGGAGCACATCCCCCAGCAGCAAGCAGCTCACCACTGTCCTGTCACAAGAACAAGTTCCTGGCTGATGATGTTCTTCCCTGAAAGGCTGGGGAACAAGGGGGAGGCATAAAGAGCACTGAATGCAAGCAGCTCACCCCTAGCTGGGAGGCAGGCAACAGCCAACTCTTCCATCACTCACCGCATCCTCCTGCTACAATGCTGCTGCAGAGACTCCCACCACAAGGAGGCTCTCCTCCAGGGGCTCTCCCTCTCCTCTGGAAAAGCTGAGACATCCGAGTCCAGAAGGCTGCCTGCACCCCAGCTCTCCCAGCGACCTGCTCCCTGCAGCTCGCTGGTGCAAAGGAGCCTCCTGGGAAATAGCCCAAACTCCTTCCACCTCCACCACCTAAGAACATAACTAAAAATACCGACCCTTTTTTAATCAATAAATAAAGGAATCTCGTTACCACAACACAAAAACGAAGCATGTTCAAAGTGCAAATTACTGTCGTCACACTGGGATGCTCCTCCTTGCCTCTCCCACGCAGGGCTCCCGTAGTCCCCGGGGCTCTCCAAGCAAACATGATCTATGAGCCAGGGCGTTCCCTGCACTTCCTGCCCCAGCTGGAGCCAGGGCGCGCGGTGGGGAGAGGGACGTGCACTGCTTCACAGCTCGCCCTGCCGAGGGGGGCCCTAAAGTGCCAAGCCAAACTCCCAGCCCTGGGAGAAGGAATCAGTCTGTGAGGACCAGAGTGCAGCAATGCATAGAAGTTGGGACCAGGGGCCAGAGGGAGTCCTAAGAAACCTGTCCAGAGCCTATCAAATACTTTCTAGTTTGCAAGTGGTGCCACGTCAAGGAGCCAGAAAGGCAACTGCTTTGGGGTAGAGTGAAGGGTCTCAGCAGTCCCCCCCCTGCCCTCCCTTGCAGAAATCCCTCACTCAGTCCAGCTTGCTCTGGTAATGGCAGCACCTGCCCCTTCCTACAAAGGAGCAGTGGGAGAGAGAGAGAAGTGGTTGGAAGAAAGAGGATGTGCTGTGATCCACACTGGAGGGGAGCAGACCCTTCGGTTATTTACTAGTACTGTAAGTTTTGTTTAACTTTTCTCTCTTTCAGTGTCTCTGTTTTCGTTTGTTTCTTTCTTTTCCTCTTTTTAAATACAGCGTCCCAGCACCCAAGGTGCTCCCCACCCACACTAGGGTCCAGCGGAGTCTGAATCTTCAATGAGCACCTCCGTGGTGGCTCCCAGGATCTCTGTGTTCATGACCAGCCCCTCCGGGTTGGCGCTGCTGCCGCTGCCCACAAAGAGTTTGCTGTCGGCCACCAGGCTGACGCGCTCCGCCCCGCCACAGTAGGGCTTTGGCATCCCGTCGGGGCCCAGCAGCAAGCACTCCGCTGGGGCAGTGCTGCCCAGGGGGTCAGGAAGCAGGGGGAGGCCCTGGCCGTCGGTGGGAGGCGCGATGGCCTCGGGGTTAGTGCCCAGGATGTCAGTGCTGGTGATGAGGGCACCTGCGTTGGCAGCCAGCGCTTCGGCGATCAGCACCTCGGGGTGGCTCTTGGCCTTGTGGGCCACCACGCTGTCCTTCTTCTCAAACTTCTTGCCACAGATGTTGCAGGAGAACTGGTAGAAAGAGTCTGCATCGTGCTTCTTCATGTGCCAGTTGAGGGAAGCCTTCTGCCGGCAGGTGAAGCCACAGATCTCACACCTGGGAGAGGAGAAGGGGGAGGTCACTGCAAAGGGACATCCCCAGGCACTCACCAAGGCGGCAGCAGCAAAGAGGCAGCCCAGGAAAAAAATAACAATAATTATCTGGTGCTGACTGCAGCTCTTCCAGTTTTATTTGCAGAGGGCTTATGTGACTCAGATCTCTGCTGAAACACTGCCCCAAGGAGCAGGTGAGACAAGTGGCAGCTCAAACGCTCCTACTGATGTGTGTTTGGAAAGCTGGGATGCCAAGAACAGGCTCTAGCCCTGACTTCAGAGCTGTCCCTGCACTCAGTGTGTATCCAAGGGGCTGTTTAGTGTGAAACAGAGGAGGTTGAGGGGAGACCTCATTGCTGTCTACAAATACCTGAAAGGACTTAATAGAGAGGCTGCTGCTGGTCTCTTCTCACAGGAAATTAGAATCATAGAATCAGTCAGGGTTGGAAGGGACCACAAGGATCACCTAGTTCCAACTCCCCTGCCATGGGCAGGGACACCTCACACTAGAGGTGATAGAACAAGAGGGAATGGCCTCAAACTGCCACTGGGTAGGTTTAGACTGGACATGAGGAGTTTTTTTTTCACAGAGAGTGAACAGGGATTGGAATGTACTGCCCAGGGAGGTGGTTGAGTCACCAACCCTGGATGTGTTTAGAAGTTGTTTGGATCTCGTGCTTGGTTATATGGTTTAGGGGTGACCCTTGTAGAGTAGGGTTCTGGGTTGGACTTGGTGATCCTGAAGGTCTTTTCCAACCTGAGTATTTCTGTGATTCTGTCCCTCAAAGCAGGAGAGCAAGAGACAGGCAAGAGGTACTCACTGCAAGGGCTTCTCGCCCGTGTGGATCATTCGGTGCACTGCCAGGTTATGAGAACTCTTAAAGGCTCGGGCACAGTACTCACAGATGTAATCCCTTTGATCTAGAAAGCAACACCAGTTGGAGCATTACTTCCCTGCAGACCTGCTCGCTTTCCCAGCTCTCACACACCGCAGGTAAAGCTGCCCAAGAAGCAGCAGAACTAGAAGTGCTGGGAGGCCAGCAGGCATAGCAAAGGAGGAGGTGTCTCACAATACACCCCAGCAGCTGGTCAGGAGAGTTAAGGCATGATTAAGACTCCTAAGAGCTAATTATCCATTCTGACCAATACTGAAGGGCCAGCAAATTCGGTTAAAGCTTGGCTTGGTTTCTTCCCCTGCACAACTCCCAAGTGATACTTTACAGAGGGAGAACTCAAAACTCCATAGCCTATTTCTTTCATTTCCTTGAAAGACAGCAATCCAGGACACAATACCCTGCTGCTGCAATTATCCCACCTGCCTTGGCTTTACTCTCCCCAAAAGCCCCAGAGGCTTTTCCTCCCCTCCCTCTCTCTGTTCACTGACCTGAGGAGTTTGCATCATCCATTCCCCACTTCCCTGTACCTGTGTGATGCTTGGCGTGCCGCAGGAGCTGCTTCTGGAGGCGGAAGAGCCGACCACAGGAGGGATGAGGACACACATATTTTTTCTTCAGCAAGTGCTGGTACTTTATGTGATGCTGTAAAGGAAGAGTGAAAGGCTGTAGACTCTTTACATGGCTAAGAGAACAGCTGAGACACATTGACTCCAGGGGATCCCTCAGCAGACTCCAGTCACTGACAAGACACTGAGGTGGACATCTAGCAACAGGACAGGGACACAGATGGCCACAACTGATTACACCTACCATACAGACAGTGTTAGGAAGGAGTGCCCCAGTGCCAGCCAGTGCAGGACTGGCTTGCCTGTCCCAAAGGTCCTTCCCTGCCCTCAACACTTCATCCAGGAAGTGAAAAAATCCTTAACCAACCTGCAGGTAACGTGGGTGAGCAAGGACTGTGCCACAGCCTTCCATCTCGCAGCGGACATACTGGATTGGAGGCTTCTTCCTAAGGAGTCACCAGGGAGAGTGGTTAGCTGATGCAGCTGGAGCCAGGGCAGCAGCAAGATAAATGAGTGCCAGTGCAGCTTGGTGATGTCAGAGCAAAGGTTTACTGCTCCAGTAGTCCTCTTTGGGCTATGCTGATGAAGTCTCTGCCTGAGAGTTCCCTCTGCTCCTAGGACTACCTGAGGAGTCTCCCCAGAGCTGAGAAAACCACAGGGGACACACACATCCCAGAGCCTTATTTCTGAGCAATGCCAGGCTAGAGATCAACTTGGAAGTGGGGAGGGGGAGGTGGGATTGGAGTGCTGATTCAGTTGGATGAAACCAAACCCACACCTACAAGGAGAAGGAAGGAAGTCAAGGCACAGTGCTTTATTTTTTTCCCCTCCTTTTAAGGCAGATTCCTATCCTGCACAAGTGATAGCTTTGAGACAATCAACACATCTGCACAGGATGCAAGGGAAGCAAGTCCTGAGGACAGAACTAAGCAGAGGGCACTCACCTCCTCTTGGGCAGCCTTGGACTTTTGTCATCCTTTCTCCTCCTTCCCCTCCTGTAACAGGGTTACATAAACAGAACTGAGAGCAGCTTCTTTACAGCATTAGTGGGCAAGACTTTTCGAAGTCTATGCTAGGAAGCAAGAGCAGGATGTATAAAAAAAAATACTACAGTGCTCTTGTGCACTTTTAGGCTGAAAAGTAAGGCTGCACCCAGCAAGGCAGCTGCTGTGGCAAGCCAGCCACCTGCTGTAGATCACAGTGCCTGAAGAGCACTTAAGGAAACAATCTGGTCAGAGCTGGGCAGGCTCCCTGAAGCAGCAGAGTACCTGGGCCTCTGTGCAGCCTGCTCCTGCAGCTCTCTGTGGAGCTCTGATCCCCATGTTTCTGACACCCAGGTGGCAGTTTCTTTGCAGGACATTGGGTGGCATGTGGCAGAGCTCAAACCACCCTCAAAGCAGCCCAAACCAGGCTGTTGCTGCATGTCTGTCAACTACTTCCACTGCACAACGTTCCTGCACAGGGTTGCCTCTCTCCAATGTGTCTCACTCACCATTCACCAGCACACAGGCCAAGGGGCAATGGATATAAACTGCAGCACAGGAGGTTCCACCTCAACATGAGGAGGAACTTCACTGTGAGGCTCACAGAGCACTGGGACAGGCTGCCCAGAGAGGTTGTGGAGTCTCCTTCTCTGGAGACTTTCCAGCCCTGTCTGGATGTGTTCCTGTGTGACCTGTGCTGGATTCTCTTGTTCTGCTCTAGCAGAGGGGTTGGACTGGATGCTCTCTAGAGGTCCCTTCCAACCCCTAACATCCTGTGTGTGTTTCTTTCCTCTTGCTGTCTCTAAGCTGCTGCACACTGGATTCTTTTTTCTGTTCAAGATGGCTGCCTGGGGCTCGTGGTGATGTTGTTTGTATCAGATGCTGCTGCTGCTGTGCATAATAAAACCTGTGCCATTCTGAAAGCTTGGCCTGAATGCTGAGTGCCTGCTCAGCATCTTACTGGCATGGTTGCTGCTACCAATAAAGATGTCTCAGTATGGTGTAGAAAAGACTTCCATCAATCTACTGTGTGTGTCTCTGCAGCAATGTGAGCAAGCAGGCACAGTGCTCTGGGCAGAGCTACTGCCTGGGAGGATGCATCCTGCAACTAAGCACAGGTCTGCTGAGACAGAGCAGGGATTCTTTTTGTCTTGACAGGTGTACAACCTGCTGTGGTTAATTCTGAGGACTGCAAAATAGCTGCTAGGTCATTAATCTCATTCTTCCTAGTTGTGCAGGCTGTTTTTCACATGAAATGTTAGCCAACAGAGCAGAGGAAGTGGGGTGCAGCATCAGTTGTGGACTGTGTTGGCAAAATTACCTGTTTATAAAACATGCTCTGGGAGCTGGAAGGTGATGTGTGAGCAAACCACATGAAGGAAACCACAGGAATCTGCCTCTGACCTGCACTCTATTGATTTTTTTTTCCTTTTTCCTTTTTTTTTCCCTCCTCTCTAGAGCTTGCAGCTAATGAAGCAGCAGCAGCTTGCTAGCTGTCTGCAGCAGACACTTACAAAAGCAGAATGTTGAGCGCTGATGTGCAACCTAGAAAAGGATGAATTTAATTCTAACATCCAAAGTTGTTTGGACAGTTGCAGGTTGAAAAGAAAAAAAAATGGGAAGGGTGTGGTGCCTGGGTGAGGGCTTTTAGAAATGCCTTCCTCACTGCACTGTGCAGGAGTTGGTCACTTCTGAACACAGCCTGCTGGGCTGTGGCTGGCTGATACACAGCCTCACAGGATGTCAGGGGTTGGAAGGGACCTCTGGAGAGCATCCAGTCCAACCCCCTGCCAGAGCAGGACCAGAGAATCCAGCACAGGTCACACAGGAAGGCATCCAATGGGACTGGAAAGTCTCCAGAGAAGGAGACTCCACAACCTCTCTGGGCAGCCTGTTCCAGTGCTCTGTGAGCCTCACAGTGAAGAAGTTCCTCCTCATGTGAGGTGGAACCTCCTGTGCTGGAGTTTCTATCCATTGCCCCTTGGCCTATCCCAGGGTGCAGCTGAGCAGAGCCTGTCCCCTCCCTCTTGACCCTCAGCCATCAGATACTGACAGACATTGAGCAGATCCCTCTCAGTCTTCTCCTCTCCAGACTGAACACCCCCAGGGCTCTCAGCCTCTCTTCCCCAGGCAGTGCTCCAGGCCCTTTGTGATGGTTTGAAACTGTCTTTTTAATTTTTCCTTGCAAAATTCAGAACAGAGAAAGTGAAAGAATGTAAATAAGTCACTATTGGGTGTAAGAAAGCAAAATAACGATTGTTCTAAACACTTCCATTGGATAGATAGAAATGTTTAAGAACTATTACCCAAAACAAAGTAGGCACTCTGCACATTCTGCGTTCGGCAGTGGGGGCAGTTGCTGGGCTGTCTGGCTGCTGTTTTCTTCTTCTCTTCTGGCTGAAGATAACACACTGACCTTGGCAGCTAAGTTAACAACTTTCTGCTTAACTAACTCTGCTTCTCTGTCCAGGGGGGTCTGGGGGGGAAGCTCCTGGGAGAGGGAGGCCCCTTTGGGAGGGTCCCCTTGGGGGGAAGCAAAGGGAGATCGATTGTGCTTTTTCTGTTGATTGTATATATTTGTAAATGTTGTGAATTTTGTATATTTGTACATATTCATTGCATTTCACTGTAGATTTTAGACTCTGCTTGTAAATACAGCTTTTCATTTGCGTCCAGACTGAGCTAGCCTGGTTATTGTTGGTGGGGGGGGAATTTCAGCTCACACCGACACACTTTTTATTTTTGGCGCCCAACGTGGGGCTCGATTGCTTGTTTGATTTATTTCTGCTCAGATTAGGAAGCAAAATGAAGCTGTTTTGGATTTTGAGTAATTTTATTTCATCTATTATCGGTGTGATTGTTTACAGATGGGCTGTTTCCTGCATGATAGACAAGATTGTGAGATATGTGGCATATAAGTCGTTTCTTTGGGTTAAGAACAAGTTACTGAATGTTGGTGAATTCTGTTATGGTCTTATTGGGCTAAGAAGCTATGGTAACTCAACTATGGATCTGCTAGCAGACACATATGAGTTTGTTACTCCTCTTACAACTACAGAGGGTCTTTGTAACCAGTGGTACCCTAGATATCTTGTACTAGCCTTAATCTTAAATTTGTTGCTTCTTGGAATAATCATATGGCTACTGATAGCACTGTGTCAAGAAAGACATAAGGCTACTTGCTCTTCCAACTCTGCTGTGAATGTGAAAACCAAGCCAGTAAATTTGGTTGCCACTATCACCAGAAAGCGCAAAGGAGCTGCAGGAGGAGATGCAGATGCTGCAGGAGATGGTGCAGATGGAGATGAGGGTCCTTCTACTCAGGGTCCCTCTGTTAAGAAAGATCCTTCTGATGAGGAAGAGAGGGTTAGCCTTAAAACTCTGGTAGACCTCTTGAGACCCCACATGGATGATGGAAATGTAGGTCAGGATGTAGACCCAGGTAGATTAGCAGCTGCTGGTAGTGCCTCTGAACTCAAAGAAATTCAACGGAGGATTAAAATAGGATTATGGGGACAGCGACCTCAGGATGATGATGATGATGATGAGGATGACATACAGTCAGCTAATGCACCCAGACAGGAAATTAGACATGTGAGGAAGGATTACATCAGAGGAGATAATGAGCCAGTCCTGTCTTGGCTAGCCAGGTGTTTTGATATGGGAGCCCCAGCATTGGTGGTAGGCGACAAGTCGGCCTCTCAGTTGGGGATGCTTTCAAAGGATACAGGCATAGACAGGCACCTAGGCAAGTGCATTGGTAAAGCTTCTCTGTGGGCACGCCTCCTACTGGCAGTCTCGCTGAGGTACCCCAGCAGAGATGATTTACCATGGAACCCTAAGCCTTGGACCACAATAGCTGAGGGAATCAAGCGTCTGAGAGAGTTTGCTGTGAGAGAAGTAATGTATGGAGATCATAAGACTCTGAATCCTGATGAAATTCCTGTTGGAACAGGCCTTGCCAAAAAGCTCATTAAGCTTGCTCCTCCTAATTATGCTACTATTCTGGCAAGCAGGATTGTGGCAAGAAATTATGGTGGAGCACCTCCTACTGTTGGCCATTTCACTGACCAAATGAGGCAATTGGAGGATAGTCTTGCACGTACTTCTTTGGTTTCAGCCATTGAAACTTTGTCTGGAGAAATGAAGAATTGCATGAAAGAGCTGAAGGAGGAACTTAAAACCTCCATATCCAACTTGATGAAGGGGGATGATTCTAATTCCTCTTCCTCCAGATGGATACAAGTTTCAGCTGTTAGGAACAGACGTGCTCCAAGAAGGCCATTCCAGAATAGGTCAAACCAAAACAGACAGCAGAGGCAATCACGTGGCAGTATCTGGATAACTCTGCGTGATCAGTTTGGTGAGAACATGAACAGATGGGATGGTCAACCAACTTCTGATCTTTTCAAGAGGTTACGGGAGCTGCAGAGAGGCAGATCCCGAGGTAGCAATACCAGGAGGGTAGCTGTCGCTTCCTCAGTTTCCCAGAACAACTCTGATAGCTCCAACAGTGATCCTAATTCTGGTGCTGGACATTGTGCCGGCTGTACATGTGGATGTAATCCCCACCATTAGGGGTGCCCTGCCTTCCGCCAGGGGGAGGTAAGGGATAATGGAGATAACAGAATCTATTGGGATGTGTACATCCAGTGGCCTGGCACTTCAAAATTTCAGAAGTACAGGGCCTTGGTTGACACAGGAGCTCAGTGCACCATAATACCATCAAATTATCAAGGGGGAGAATCTATAACTATTCAGGGAGTCACTGGTGGATCTCAAGAGTTGTTTAAGATAGAGGTTGATATAAGTTTAACTGGGAAGCAGTGGAAGAAACATACTATTGTAACAGGTCCTAATGCACCTTGTATTTTGGGAATTGACTTTCTGAGAGAAGGGCGTTTTAAAGACCCTAAGGGTTACAAATGGGCTTTTGGAATAGCAACTGTAGAAACTGATGGAGGAAAATTGAAGTTGTCCATTAGACCTGAGCTTTCAGATGAATCTGCAGTTGTGGGACAACATGAGATAGAGGATGTAAAGCTGCCGGTTGCTTCTCAAACTGTGCATCACAGACAATACAGAACCAACCGTGACTCTTTGGTGCCCATTCAAAACTTGATTCGTCAGTTGGAGAGTCAGAAGGTCATCAGCAAAACTCATTCACCTTTCAACAGTCCAATCTGGCCTGTGAGAAAGCAGAATGGAGAGTGGCGTCTGACAGTTGATTTCCGTGCCTTGAATGAAGTAACTCCACCCATGAGTGCAGCTGTACCAGACATGATGGAACTCCAATATGAGCTGGAATCCAAGCAGGCCAAATGGTATGCTACCATAGACATTGCTAATGCTTTCTTCTCTATTCCCATAGCAGAGGAATGCAGGCCTCAGTTTGCTTTCACCTGGAGAGGCATTCAGTACACATTCAATCGTTTGCCCCAGGGGTGGATTCACAGTTCAACCATCTGCCATGCAGTGATCCATGATGCTTTGGAGAAAGGTGGAGCTCCAGAACACGTTCAGTTCATCGATGACATCATCGTCTGGGGTGAGACTGCTGAAGAAGTCTTCGAGAAAGGTAATAAAATCCTTGACATTCTCTTGCAAGCTGGTTTCGCTATCAAGCGAGACAAGGTGAAAGGACCTGCCAGAGAAATCCAGTTTCTGGGAGTGCGATGGCAAGATGGTCGCCGTCACATCCCAATGGATGTGATAAACAGAGTCTCCACCATGGCAAATCCCATCAACAAGAAAGAAACTCTGCGTTTCTTAGGCATAGTGGGATTTTGGAGACTGCACATTCCTGGATACAGTCAGATTGTGAAACCTCTCTATGATGTGACTCGAAAGAGAAACAGTTTCCAATGGGGTCCTGAGCAACAAGCAGCCTTTGACCAGATCAAGCGAGAGGTAGTCCAAGCGATGGGTCTGGGACCTGTCCGAACTGGTCCAGACATTAAGAACATTCTGTACACGGCTGCGAGTGACAATGGTCCAACCTGGTGCTTATGGCAAAGAGCTCCAGGGGAGACACGAGGACGTCCTCTTGGTTTCTGGGGTCGTGGCTACAGAGGCTCAGAGGCAAACTACACTCCAACAGAGAAAGAGATTTTAGCTGCTTATGAAGGAGTGAAAGCTGCTTCTGAAGTGATCGGAACTGAGTCACAACTTCTTCTAGCTCCTAGATTGCCAGTTCTGAATTGGATGTTCAAAGGCAAAGATTCTTCACCACATCATGCAACAGATGCTACCTGGTCTAAGTGGATGGCTCTGATAACACAGAGAGCTCGAATGGGAAATCTCGAAAGGCCTGGTTTGGTGGAGGTGATCACAAACTGGCCAGAAGGCACAAGCTGTGCTAAACCTCCAGAGGAGAGAGTAACTCGTGCTGAGGAAGCTCCTCCTTACAGTGATCTGTCTGATGATGACAAGAGATATGCTTTGTTCACAGACAGTTCCTGTCGTCTTGTTGGGAACAAGCGGAGATGGAAATCTGCAGTGTGGAGCCCAACGCGCAGAGTTGCAGAAGCGAGAGATGGAGAAGGAGAATCCAGTCAATTCGCAGAGGTAAAAGCTGTCCAGCTAGCTCTTAACATAGCTGAACGTGAGAGATGGCCAAAGCTTTATCTCTACACCGACTCGTGGATGGTAGCCAATGCCTTGTGGGGTTGGCTGAAAGACTGGAAGAAGAATGGCTGGCAGAGGAAAGGAAAGCCAATCTGGGCTGCAGACCTGTGGCAAGACATTGCTGCTCGCATTGAGAGAATCCCAGTGAAAGTGAGACACATCGATGCTCACATTCCTAAGAGCAAAGCTACTGAGGAACAACAACACAACCATCAGGCAGATCTAGCTGCAAGAGTTTCCCAGGTGGACACAAACTCTGATCCTGATCCTGATCTTGACTGGAAACACCGAGGTGAGCTGTTCTTAGCTCGGTGGGCCCATGACTCGTCAGGACATCAAGGCAGAGATGCAACCTACCGATGGGCTCGTGACAGATCCATTGACATTTCCATGGATGCTATCACACAAGTCATCCATGACTGTGACATTTGTGCTGCTATTAAGCAGGCAAAGAGGATCAAGCCCTTGTGGTACGGTGACCGATGGTCTAAGTACAAGTATGGTGAAGCCTGGCAGATTGACTACATCACTCTACCTCGTTCTCGATCTGGTAAGCAGTATGTGCTGACTATGGTAGAGGCAAGCACTGGATGGCTGGAAACTTATCCAGTTCCTCATGCAACTGCACGTAACACCATTCTTGGCCTGGAGAGACAAATCCTGTGGAGACATGGAACTCCAGAGAGGATTGAGTCGGACAATGGAACTCATTTCAAGAACAATCTTGTAAAAAACTGGGCCAAAGAGCACGGCATCGAGTGGATATTCCACATTCCCTACTATGCACCAGCTGCAGGGAAGATCGAACGCTACAACGGTTTGCTGAAAACCACTCTCAAAGCCATGGGGGGTGGATCTTTGAAAAACTGGGAGAAACATTTAGCACAAGCAACCTGGTTGGTGAATAGTAGAGGTTCAGTGAATCGAGCTGGACCTGCCCAATCAGATTTGTTGCGAAAGGAAGAAGGTGATAGAGTTCCTGTTATCAGAGAAAAGAATCTGTTAGGCAAAACTGTTTGGGTATTTTCTCCTTCAGGAGAGGCCAAACCTGTCCGAGGGGTGGTTTCTGCTGAAGGTCCTGGTCACACCTATTGGGTGATGCAAGAAAATGGTGAAATTCAGTGTATTCCACAAAGAAATCTAACTTTGGCTGAGAGAGGTTAAATTCAGAGTGTTGCGCAGATACAGCATCGCGCCCAAGAGGAGAGTTCATGAGATCTACGGTGCACGAACCCTGAGAGCCCTGAGTCACCTGAGAGTCCCTGTTCCTTTCTTCGCTCCATCTGCGAGGAAACAAGCTGTTTGCTGTTTTTCCTGTGATTTGACTCTTTTGAATCATCTACATCTGAAATAGCCGGAATGGACTATGGTCTTTATTCACCTATTGTTGTAGATATTATTTTAGATTAGATAAATGATAGTAGCAGCCAATGGAATTGTTTAGAAGGGGTGGAGTGTGATGGTTTGAAACTGTCTTTTTAATTTTTCCTTGCAAAATTCAGAACAGAGAAAGTGAAAGAATGTAAATAAGTCACTATTGGGTGTAAGAAAGCAAAATAACGATTGTTCTAAACACTTCCATTGGATAGATAGAAATGTTTAAGAACTATTACCCAAAACAAAGTAGGCATTCTGCACATTCTGCGTTCGGCAGTGGGGGCAGTTGCTGGGCTGTCTGGCTGCTGTTTTCTTCTTCTCTTCTGGCTGAAGATAACACACTGACCTTGGCAGCTAAGTTAACAACTTTCTGCTTAACTAACTCTGCTTCTCTGTCCAGGGGGGTCTGGGGGGGAAGCTCCTGGGAGAGGGAGGCCCCTTTGGGAGGGTCCCCTTGGGGGGAAGCAAAGGGAGATCGATTGTGCTTTTTCTGTTGATTGTATATATTTGTAAATGTTGTGAATTTTGTATATTTGTACATATTCATTGCATTTCACTGTAGATTTTAGACTCTGCTTGTAAATACAGCTTTTCATTTGCGTCCAGACTGAGCTAGCCTGGTTATTGTTGGTGGGGGGGGAATTTCAGCTCACACCGACACACCCTTCAGCATCCTTACAGTCCTCCCTTGGACTCTCTCCAGCAGATCCCTGTCCCTCTTGAACTGGGCAGCCCAGAACTGGATGCAGTATTCCAGGTGAGGTCTCATCAGGGCAGAGTAGAGGGGGAGGAGAACCTCCCTGGATCTGCTGGACACACTCCTCTGAATCCCACCCCAGGATCCCATTGGCCCTCTTGGCCACCAGGGCACATTGCTGTCCTGGGCAGAACTTGTTGTCCACCAGCACTCCCAGCTCCTCCCCGGGGCTGCTCTCCAGCAGAGACCCAGGCCCCAGACCAGCAGAGGGAGGCTGGATTGTTCCAGGTGCTCAGAGGAATGAAATACAGCAGCTTTTTTGTACTTTTCACTCGACAGCTTTTTGTGTTTTGAACTCACCACCCCAAAGAATGGCTGTGACAGACACAAACACAACCTCCCCCAGCTGCCAGAAGGAAAGCTTCAGTGCTGAGTTCCAGTGGCAGCACACCCAAAGGTTTGGAGTCTCCACTCCAAGCACCAGACACTGACTAGGTAGCAAAAGTTTGTTCTTTCACTTCTCCAAAATGAGGGAGAACACAGCTGGCTTTCCTGAGCCCTGGCATGTTAGTCACCAGTGTATGAAGAGGACACTTAGCCACACAACAGTTATAGAATGGGCTGGGCTGGAAGGGACCTCCAAAGCTCATCCAGTCTGCAGGGTTGGAGCACCTCTGCTATGGGGACAGGCTGAGGGAGCAGGGGTTGTTCAGCCTGGAGAAGAGAAGGCTCCAAGCAGACCCTAAAGCAGCCTTCTAGTACCTGAAGGCTGGAGAGAGACTGTTTGCAAAGGCCTGAAGGGACAGGACGAGGGGCAATGGCTTCAAACTAGAGAAGAGCAGATTTAGACTGGATATCAGAAAGAAGTTCTTTACTATGAGGGTGGTGGAACAATGGAACAGGTTGCCCAGGGAGGTGGTTGAGACTCCTTCCCTCAAGGTGAGGCTCAACAAGGCCCTGGGCAGCCTGATCTAGTTGGGGATGTCCCTGCTGACTGCAGGGGGGTTGGACTGGATGACCTTTGGAGGTCCCTTCCAGCCTGGACCATTCTATGACTCTATCAGAACAAAGGCTTCTGCCTTAGTATCTTTCAGGACCAGATGAGGAGGAAGGAAGTCAACAGCACCACCGCAACATTGTGATACCTAAGCAAGGCTGTAAAACGAACAACACTCTGCATAACTGCAGCTTTCCTTACTTCCTTGGTGGTTCTTCATCTTCCTGAAACTCACTCTCTTCTTTCACTTCTACTTTAATTTCTTTCTGCTTTTCTTTTTCCTCCTTC
Organism: Indicator indicator; assembly: GCF_027791375.1. Classification (NCBI taxonomy): domain Eukaryota; kingdom Metazoa; phylum Chordata; class Aves; order Piciformes; family Indicatoridae; genus Indicator; species Indicator indicator. The sequence continues at coordinate 18,583,136 of NC_072030.1, forward strand.
ACCTTGTTAGCTTTTCTCCTCTGCTTTGGTGCTTCCCTACAAAGACATAAACACAACAGATTACTCCAATACCCTTCCCATTGTTTGCTTTTTAGGAAAAAAAAAAATCTACATTGAGGTATGTTTATCCAAGCCCCACTTTTAAGCAGAAGTCTGAGCAAGGATTAATAAAGAACTTGGCATCCAGCAGGGTTTTAAAGGCTTTAGTCTGTTAGAGAAGCAACATTTAGACAACACTGTGTCCACTGGGAGCCATTCCAGCTTTACAAGTAGCAGAGGTTCCTTGGCTCACACAATGCTCATTACCTAAGATGTCACTTCTACTGTGAGTGCCTAAAAGCAGAGCAGACCTAACCCAACATACTTCTCTAGATGGGGCCGGTACGTTTCATCTCTTGGATCATCTTTGAAGGGAACTTCTTCCTCACTGATGAGCATCTCCTCCTCATCTTCACTGTTGGGAGAGGCAAAAAAAAAAACAAGGAGGAGAGAGGACTTTACAGAATCACAGAAACATGCAGGTTGGAACAGAGCCTCAGGATCACCAAGCCAAACCACTGACCTTTCTCTACAAGGCTCACCCCTAAACCATATCTCCAAGCACCACATCCAAACCACCTTTAAACACATCCAGGGGTGGTAACTCCACCACCTCCCTGGGCAGCACATTCCAATGCCTGACCACTCTTGCTGGGAAAAATGTTTCCTACTGTCCAGTCTAAACCTGGCCAGTGGCAACTTGAGGCTGTTCCCTCTTGTTCTGTCACTAACTCCCTGTGAGAAGAGACCAGCACCAACCTCTCTACAACCTCCTTTCAGGCAGTTGTAGATAGCAATGAGGTCTCCCCTCAGCCTTCTCAGTCTCAAACTAACCATCCCCAGCTCCTTCAGTCACTCTTCATCAGATTTATTCTCCAGGCCCTTCACAGCTTCCTTGCCCTCCTCTGCACTGGCTCCAGCACCTCCACATCTCTCTTGTATTGAGGTGCCCAAAACTGAGCACAACCCTTGAGATGTGGCCTCACCAGAGCAGAGTCCAAGGGGACAATCCCCTCCCTAGCAGCAACAGCTTAAGCACTGCTGCAAGAATATTCCTCCATCATCCCCTAGAATATGAAAAACACTGTTCCACAGCACTTTCTCACCCAGCATGACCTTGGAAAGCTAACAGTTTGCACTGACTAAGAAGCACAATGACAGCCAAAACAGACAGGCCGGGCAGAGCAGTCCCCTCTGATGTGCCCAGCTAACCACAGCACCTGCTCCTGTAGGAATAAAGGTACCAGGTGAAATGCCCAGACCAGATCTCACTGTCCACTTCTCCACAGTATCTCCTGACATCTGCAGTCCATCTGGAATCCAGACTGAGAATACAAAGACCCAGGACTGAGTAAGAACAGAACTACTGACCAGCCCACAGAGCCTTTCACAGAGGACATCAACCAGGGCCCCCTGAAATAAACTTGTCCCTTCTGGAGGAACAAAACAGAAAGCAAACACCAGGAAAGTGCTTCCTACCTGATTCCAGCTGGAGACTGATGCCCTTCCGTGACCTCTGAAAGGAAAAGTCACCATTAGGTTTCAACCTGTGCTCGCTGCAGTGAGCTCATCTGTCTCAAGATACCTCCACTGCCATCCAGTGCCAGGAGTGCTGGTGGCAGAAGGTATTCGTGACCAAGAAGCACCACACCTCTACCAGCCACAGTCTGTATGCAGCTCATGCAGTTACACCCACACCCAGCTCCCTTCAAAGGCTTCCAGGCCCTGACTACCTCCAGGCACTTTCGTGCCAGGGCTTCCCACCTACCATACTCCAGCTGGTCTGTGTTTGGCTCCGACTTGCAGACGAGCTGCAGGGAGGCAGCCTTGGGCCGGGCCGCACGCGAGAGCTCAGGGTCACGCTGGCGCCCAGCGGCTGCCCTGCTGCTGCGCCAGCTCCTGCTGGGCCTGGCTGCGCTGGCAGGAGAGCCATGGCTGAGCACGCTGGAGACTTCCTCCTCCTCCTCCTCCTCCTCCTCCTTCTCTTCTTTGGGATCTGAAACACCCATGGCAATCTCTTTAGTGATAAAAGGCACGGATGCTGCCATTGACTCAGGCTGCCCTCCGCTGCGCAGCGCTGAGCGGCGTAACCGCCTGCCCCGATGGGGAAGCCACCAGCTCCTGCCTACAGAGCTGCAGCACAGCTCTGCACAGCCAAGCGGGGCACACCCCAGGGCCTCACCTCAGCAAGCCTTCATTTAAAGCTCTCCTCACAGTTCCTGCTACCTCTAAGTAAGGATGCAAAGATGTTAAAGCAGCTCACACCTCCCTCTGATAAAGGCTTATAAAAATCACAGCCTCACAGGATGTTAGAGGTTGGAAGGGACCTCCAAAGATCATCCAGTCCAACCCCCTGCCAGAGCAGGACCAGAGAATCCAGCACAGGTCACACAGGAAAGTATCCAGATAGGGCTTGAAAGTCTCCAGAGAAGGAGACTCCACAACCTCTCTGGGCAGCCTGTTCCAGTGCTCTGTGAGCCTCACAGTGAAGAAGTTCCTCCTCATGTTGAGGTGGAACCTCCTGTGCTGCAGTTTGTATCTATTGCCCCTTGGCCTATCCCAGGGTGCAGCTGAGCAGAGCCTGTCCCCTCCCTCTTGACCCCCAGCCCTCAGATATTTATGAACATTTATTAGATCCCCTCTCAGTCTTCTCCCCCCCAGACTAACCACCCCCAGAGCTCTCAGTCTCTTACAGGGCAGTGCTCCAGTCCTTCCAGCAGCCTTACAGTCCTCCCTTGGACTCTCTCCAGCAGATCCCTGTCTCTCTTGAACTGGGCAGCCCAGAACTGGATGCAGTATTCCAGGTGAGGTCTCACCAGGGCAGATTATTCACTGGCTCTGATCTCTAAGCACATGACAGACACCCATGAACCTCAGCCACTGCTTTATGACAGACTAGCTTCAAACCTGGGCCAAATTAGAAGCCAGGCTGGGAGAATCCCCCAAGCATGTATTTAACCAGATTTGTGCACCTTGTAATTACCCTGAGGAATCTGAGCTGGATGCTCCCAGCCTTATGCTCAAGCCAAAGGCATCATGAGCATTATTAGCCCAAGGTCTCTGCACTCATTTATAGCTTCTGCAGGTGGTTTCGTTTTGGCTGATGGCTGATCTCCAGCCATGTTTTGGCAAGATAACAGAACTGGCTAAAATGTTTGTATGTGAGAAAGTTCCTCCCTTAAAACCAGCATCTCCAAGCCCTTCTCTGCAGCACTGCTCTCAATTCACTCATCCCCCAGCCTGGATTGATACCAGAGGCTGCCATGACCCCGGTGCAGGACCTTACACTTGGTCTTGTTGAACCTGGTGAGGTTCACAGGAGCCTGATTCTGGAGTTTCTCCAGGCCTGACTGGAGAAAGCCCTGAGTAAAGTGATGTGAACTCTGTTGAACCTGTGCTAAACAGCAGGTGGGACCAGAGATATCCTGAGGTCCCTCCCAACATGAAATCTTCACACCAAGCCTTTTGAACCCAATGTTCCTTTTCCTTCTAGCATGTAGTTTGCTTTGTGTGACTCATTCCCCAATCCTTGATTAACAGAGTGGGAATAATCACCACCTGACTGGAATACAGGATGCTGAGGCATCACAGTTTCACTGTAGAACAGCAACCAGGGCCAATGCCTTGCACATATAAAGCCAGTCCATCATCAGAGCATGAACTACATTGACCTACACACCCTTTGATTTCCTGGTTAGCAGATCAAGGTGAGCTATGACTGCTTTACGTTTTCAGTCCTAATTCTGCACACCTCTAGTTTTTTTCTGGAAAGCTAAATCAAATCCAAAGGCACTTAAAATCCTTCTCTTAGAAATTTTCCCCTCACACCATACCCTGCTGCCAGTGCCAGCACACACAGCTGCTTCTGGAAAAGGTTTGCTCCCTTGGAAGGCTCCCCTGAATGAGGCATTCAGCTGAAAAATCTCTTAGCAAGAGATTTTCTAAACTACTTGGGGTATTGGAACAGATCTCTGCCAGAACACATTTCTACAAAGTACACCGCTCACCATTCTGCTTCACTCTTCTGCAGTGAAGGTGTTTAAGATCCTTCCTTTTCACTTCTTCCTCTGCCTCAGCATGACTCTGAGCAACCTGATCTAATGTGAGGTGTCCCTGCCCATGGCACAGGTTGGAACTGGCTGATCCTTGAGGTCCCTTCCAACCCTGACAATTCTGTGATCTCCTTCTTGACATTGAAAAAAAAAAAAAAAAACCAGCAGCAATGCCAATAAAAAGTGACACACTGAAAGCACACAGGAAAAATAAGTTGCACAAAACAAACCTCCACATCATCTGCTCTGCACAACACCAGCAGAGCAGCACCAGGCACAGAGTCAGTAATCTGAGTGCTCATTCATGGGATGATACCTTTGCACCAACGCTTCCAACCCCACCCTCTTTCTTCTTACTGTGGCAGGAGCAATCTTCTCCCAGTCTGCAGCTCCAAAACCCCAAAGACAAAGCACAGGTGGATGGGGACACAGAAAGACAGAGGGGCTCTAGCACTAAGCACAAACCACTGCTCCAGCACTCCCTCCAGGACAGCTATACAGCCTGGTCTTTCAACTGCTACAGACAAAAAATTTCACTCAGACTCTTAAAAGTGATTAGTAAATAGCAGAGGCAAAAAAATCTTACCAAAAAAAAAAAGAGGATAGAGTTTGAAACTGGTTTGGATGTAATATTACATGGGAGAAGTGGATTTTGTTTCACTGCTAATGTGACTTTAAGAGTCACACTAAGCACTGAATTCTCAATCCAGTGATGGAAGCCTGTAAAGGATATTCACTAATCTATATTCCAATCATTAAAACTATTCAGGCCTAACTGAAATGAGTATCAGAGCATCGTGGGAAGCCAAATGTGACTCCTACTACATAGCCTGACTCCAGCTACATCAATTAATTGATAAGCTGAGATGAAATGTTCTACTTCTGCAACTTAAAGGTCTACACAAAGAGGAGGGAAATATTAGCCCCTGCATGGCTGAGCAGGCAAGACAGGGAATGCAATCAGCACAGCACGCCAGGGTGAGAACAACCACATCCCAGCTCTGACACAACACACACCTTGAACCTTCCCATCATCTTCCCACCAGACCTGCACATTCAAACCTTTGTGCCTGTGCTCCCAAGCAAAAAAAGCCCCTGCCCCCATGGCACTATAGAGAGTAACACCACAGCCACTGTCAGAGCACCTCGCTGATAATCAACAGCACAACCTGAGCCATGGCTGCACACATCACATCCAAGAAGAGGTGGAGAAGGACCTGGGAGTGCTGCTGGACAGCAAGTTCTGCATGGACAGCAATGTGCCCTGGTGGCCAAGAAGGCCAATGGGATCCTGGGGTGCATTAAGAGTGTGTCCAGCAGATCCAGAGAGGTTCTCCTCTCCCTCTACTCTGCCCTGGTGAGACCTCACCTGGAGTATTTCATCCAGTTCTGGAAAGCTGCAGTTTGCTTACATCTGAATAGGCTTCTTCAAACATTTTATGCTACAGGCCAAAAAGGAGGGAGTGGGAGGGAAGTTTCTGTCCTGCAAACTGCATGATCTGTCTGAGGAAGGCACTTCATTTGCTCTGCTTCCATGCCTTCCCCAATAAGCACAAGCATGGTGCAACAACCTCATCCAGTGTGCAGCTGGAACACAGAGGCACAGCTTTCTCACTTCTGTGTTTTTAGAGACTGAAAAAAAAACAACAAACAAAACAAACCCAAAAAATCACCAAAGCAGACTTCCTTTAGACTCCTCAGTGACAATTTCCATTTTGACTGTGAGACTCATCATAAAAAAAAGACCCCAAGAAACTGAATAAATACTTTTTCCACTCTCACATTTAAGGAGAGTTGATCTTCTCAGAGCCTAAAGCTAAAAACCTAAAAAGGCTGGAGTGCAGAGAGCCCCAAATGTGGGAATTTTCAGACTAACATTTGCCATTTTCAAGTATGTCCCAAGGAAAAATGGGCTTAAAATGGAACTATTCTGCCCATTTTCCACCCCTACTACTCCAACATTTCTCCTGAAGGGTATCCAAGACACTGGCCTCACCATTAAGATGTGATGTTGACACTATACATTAAATGAAGACCCCAGGCCTTTTGATACCTTCTTGCACTTCTGCCTTGACCTAAGAGGCTGAACCTCTCTTATAATAAATACGCTGACCACCCCTTATGCAGCAAGAGACAAATGCACACAAGTGGGGACTGTGCTAAACACACATTGGTTAACTCTGCAAAAATGCACCTTGCCAGCTGGAATTCTGATGGATTTCAACACTGTCCTGGCTTGAGTTGAACCTGCTGCTGATTCAAACCAACACAAACACCTAATGGAATAAAGCTGGAGACTTGTAGCAATAAAGAGTTACTGAATTACAAGACTAAAAGGCACCCTTCAAGATACAAATGCCTGCAAACAACTGAACAGCTCCAGCAGAAAGGTGAAGTCATTTGCACAGGTGTCTGACCTTCTTTCCTCACCATTTCATTTCTGTGACAATTCTCTAGGGCCAGATCAAAACCAACACTATACAAAACTTGGAGCTGTTCCAGAAGTCGTCGCTGCATGAGGAACAAATCCCTGTAACATTTTGTTTGGACAACGAGTTGTTAAACAGAGAGGCAGACTTCACATGGCTGGCACTGACAGAACAAAAGTTCTGCCCCTGGCTGCATCCCCCCCAGTTGGGGCTTTCTTGATTAGACCCATCAAGCTACTCTCCCCCCTTCAAAACTTTTCTCTTTCATCCTTGAAGACATAAGCATGAGAAATTCACCATCCACCAAAGCCAGAACATGACAAGGGTAAATATTTGAATATTCTTACTTCAACATCTCTTTCACATGTCTCTTGAGGACCCACACCTGTACTTCAACACCAGCAGCATTGATAAGAGCCCTGGGTTTGCTACCTCCTGAGAACCACTGCATAACAAGAGCTGTCAAATGGTGTGGCCTCAGCCTCCCACAGCACTGCAAGACCCTAGTGGTTATCTAAAAGAGTAACTTTTTGAAGATAACCAGCAGCAGTTTATTGCAGTTCCAGAGTCTTGACAGAGACTTTGGAAAGAAACAGCACATCATCCAGCAACAAAACACTCTTTAAAAGGGCTCCAAGACACGCTTAGCTGCCTTTGTGGGAAAACTCTGCCTTTCTGGATGGAATACAACAGGAAGAGTGATTCAGCTCTTACCTTTACCAGCTGCTTTATCTGTGCATCTGAAAAAGTACAAAACATGAACATGAGAGAGCTTCTACAGCATGGCAGCAGAAGCAAGAAAATGGATGATGCTGAGAACAACCCCTAATTCCCAACTTGGGGCAGACCTATTGCCAAGTTCTCAAATCATTTGTTTTGACCCCATAAACCAAGATGGAATGCTTCATCCAGAATAAGTTTAGGTGAGCTGGAATAATAAACTAGCAAAAGCCCACTCTGGCCCCATAACGAGACTAAACTGGAGGGGCTCTGGTCAGAGAAAGGCAGCTCAGCCCCATGACCAAGTGCCTCAAGCAGAGTGGTGCTGGTGACTGCAGTGGTGACTGGTCTGCTAGTCCAGAAAGAATGCAGCAATGAGATGCTGTCATCTCCTCCAGGAAAACAAACGCCGCCACCGCCTTCACCGATGCCTGGGGGCACACAGGGCCAAAACAAGCTGGGGACCGAGCACCGAGGAAGGCAGATGCTCTTCCCCAGGACGCCGCGCGGCCGGCGGCTCAGAAGAGGCTTCGGTTCGACTCACAATCAAAGGCACGACTGCCGCAACAGGCAGGGCGGCCCTGAGCACTTGGTACCCTATTTTTCTCGGGAAGAGACCTGGGGGGGCCGGCCCGCAACAAAGAGACAGAGCGTCGGGGTACCCCGCAGATGGAAACAGGCCCCGGGGCCTAAGGCCACCTGAACGGGACAGAGGAAAGGCCGCCCGTCCAGGGCAGCTTCCCAGCCTCCCACCCCCGATCGCGACCCAACGGAGAGCAGGGACCAAGCCCGGTGCTGCAGGGCACTCACCCGGCCCGAGGAGCCTTCTTGGCCGCGGGTGACGTTTCGGCGGCGAGCTGCTCGGCGGCGGGCCGGGCACCGGGGCTACTCCGCCGGCGCCGAGGATACTCGGCCTTACGACGGCGAGAAACGGCGGCAGCGGCTCCCCCCACGGCCGAGGCGGCAGCGGCCCGGCCCCGTTCCCGGCCACCCCTTAGCACACGGCTGCCTCCAGACTCCTCCCCCTGATCGGCGGCGGCCAGGGGCGGACGGCGGCGGCCCGAAGGCGGCGGTCTCTCAGATGCCGCCGGCGGGCCTTGGGCGGGCGGCTGCTCCTCGACGCCCGCCGGCTCCTCGGCGCCCGCCGGCATCGGGGCGGCGAGCGGCGGGACCGCAGCTGCTCCTGCGGGCTCCACCCTCCCTCCCGCCAAACCTCACCCCGCCCGCCTCGGCCGCGCCCAATCACCGCCCGCTGCCCACCTCCGCGCGGGGCAGCAAAGGGCCCACCTCCTCCCGCGCCCGCCAATACGCGGGCGGAAAGAGGAAGATAGCCAAGCCTCCCAGCCCCACCTCCTCCTTCCAGCGACCCTCCCGCCCTTCTCCTCCGCTCGCGCACTGCCTGGCCAATGGGCTGCCCGACTGAGGCGGGGCCCGCCCCCTCCACTGTCGTGCGGCCAATCAGCGGGCCACGCCCCGCGTGCCTGGGCTTGCGCCACGCCGCGCAGGCGCCTCTGGGGCCGCCGCGCTCGCTCTCCCACTCCCCCCCCGGCCGACCCCGCCGCGGCGCCCACCCGAGCGCGGCCCCTTCAGCTGCTGCTCCGCCGGCTCGCCGCCCGGTTTGCCCCGCTGCCGTGCGGCCGCCACGGGGCGCTCGGCCCTGCCAGGCTCCCTACCGCCGCCGCTGCCTGCGCCCCTCCGGCTGCCCCCAGGTCCCGTCAGCCTGCGGACGAGGCCTGGCAGGGGAAGCTGTTCGTCCCCAGCCCCGCGCGGCCGCTCCCTCCCGCAGGGCTGCGACGCCGCTCGCGGTTCCGGCGAGGCCTGGCGGCGGAACCTGTTTTTGGCTGTCGCTTCTCCTTTAAGAAAAAAAAAAACGCCCCGTCGGGCGGCGGGTGAAAGTCGGTGACAAAATGGCGGCCGGCGCAAAGGGGGTGGGACTTGGCTGTTCTGTACCGCCCTCTTCCGTCCAGCTTCCGCGCATGCGCGCTGCTTGCCGGGAGATGTAGTTCCCGGCAGAGTAGGCGCGGCCCTGCCGGAAGTGCCCGCGGGGCACGCTGGGAGGCACGGGGTGTTGTGCTGGGCCGGCCGACCCTTCCCGCGGACGGCAGGATGGCGAGCGGCGGGCCTGCCCAGGGGCCCAGACAGTGCCCCTGCGGTCGCAGGATCTCGATAACGGATGAGCACGACCGTTGCGTTCTCTGCCTCGGAGTGGGCCACGACCCGCTGCGCTGCGGGGTCTGCGCTGGCGTGGCCCCCTGCGCCGCTCGCCTTCGCGGGGAGCAGCTCCGCGTCCTGCTGCAGGCCCGGCCCGGCGCTGTTACTGACCTGCACCCTGAGCGGGTGAGCTGCGGAGCAGCAAAGGGGAAGTCCACCAAACGCCGGCATGATCTCGCCTTCCCTGCCTGTAGTCAGGGCTCTGTGACATCACTGCAGCCGGTGACCCCGCTGTGCCTGGCGGCAGAGCCTGGGAGAGCGGCTCCACTGGAGGACCCGATATTGCTGTCTGCCCAAAGCAAAACTTTGGCAGTACCTGACAACACATACTCCCCACAGAAGAAGCACTGTCATGTAAGAACCAAACAGAATCCAAAAGCTGCAAGCCCACAAATGCTGAAGCCACCACCTTCAAGCAGTTCTGTGTCCCAGTCACCACCCCATCCCCTCCACCCACTATCAGGACCAGAAGAGCCCTCTGGGGAATCTCAGTGGCTGGGCATGCTCTCAGACCTGGCCAAATCCATCCTCCTAATTGCCGAGGCTGCCTCAAGACCCAGAAAGCAACCTTCAGAACTTGCTACAGATGCTTTGGTGAGCTCCAGTGCATCGAGGATGCTTTCGGAACCGAGGATGTCCTCTGGATCTCAAGAGCTGTCCTCGCTGGATATAGGAGTTACCTCCAGTCGGATACCTCTTCTGCCACTGGTCTCAGAACAGCCACTGTCACCCCCCTGTCAAGCAGTGTCCCCTCACCCCACCTCACCAGCAGTGGTTTGCGACTCATCCAGCTGGAACCCAGGTGTTGCCTTTGGGCATGAAGATTGTTCCTCTGCCTCTTCTGGAGAGGAGGATTTGGCAGATCTTAGCCATAACTTCAGAACAGAAGAACAGAAGAGTACTACTTCCACATCAGAAAATCCATCTTTCCCCCAGTTTTTGAAAAGATTGGCTAATCTGGTTGGATTTAATTTAATTCCGTTCCAGGAGTCAACAGGGAGCCTCATGGATCAGTACCTGGATCAAAAACCCTCCTGCAACAGAGTTGCTGTGCCCTTGCATCCTGTCTTGGACAAGCTGGTAAAAAAAGTGTGGCAAACACCCCACAGTGTTCTTCCTGTGTCACAGGAAGTTGAGAGGAAGTACCTCCTCCCTGAGGAAGCAGTGGGTTATACCTCTCAGCCCGCCCACAAGAGCGTGGGAGTGGAAGCAGCACCAGTGAGGGAGAAAGCAAGATGGGAGCACAGATCTGCACCCCAGAGCCCAGAGCTGCAGCACCTGGACTCCTTTGGGCAGAAGGTTTACCAGTCGGCGGCTGCAGCCCTTCGTGTGGTAGACTATGAAGTCTACATGGCCAGAGGGCAAGCCGAGCTCTGGAAGAAAGTTTCTGTGCTGACAAAGAAACTTCCTCAGGACCTGCGTCAGGCCTTCCAGAACATTGCCCTCGAGGGCACCGACCTGGCCAGGCACCAGCTGCGAGCAGCCTTCGACGCGGGGGACACTGTGGCAAGAGCTGCTGCCTTGGCAGTGGATGCACAGCGGTCTGCCTGGCTGCAAGCCTCCAGCTTCCACGAGGAGGTGCAAGCAAAGCTTGAGAACTTACCCTACACAGGGGAGAATCTGTTTGGGGAGCAGGTGGAAGCCACCTTGCAAAGAGCTGAAGAGAGGCAGGCAACGCTGCGCTTCCTGCGCTCTGTGTACTGCCCCTTGGCCCCCCGCGGCATGGCTGGGAAGGGGAAGGCTCCGCTGCACAAGCCAGCATTCACCTCCACTCTGTGCTTCAAGGGCATGCAGCACTCTCCTGGGAAGGGGACCCCACCACAGTAGCAGCACCAAGTGGTCTTTATTCCCTCTGCAGATAGCAAAACCAGAAGGGGAATTCAAAGAGCCTGAGGTATTGAGCTGATAAATCAAGTTCAGTAAACTGATAGCCATCAGTGGGAGGACCTGGGCTGCCTTCTCTTTCCTTCCACTCTTGAGGTTTCAAGTCCTAAGCTTTATTATGTATGACTAGAAATGTGTGTCCACATCTCCATTCCTCAGCTGCTGAGAGTGCTCCAGGGAACCATCTGACTGTGGAGGGCTGCATACAGTCTGGTTCCTCTTATCCAACCCACCAGGCTGTGGGGAAGAGGACATCCTATCGTGGAAAGAGCCAGACGAGTTTGGGATCCAGGGGGATTGCTCTGTCCCTTTCAGGCCAAGGCGAGAGGTTGTGTGGATCCAGCCTCCTGCAGAAACTGTGGCAGTGCATTTCCTAAGGGCCATGCACAAACCTACTCCAGAGTTGGTTGCCTGGGTGGCTTGAGGTTGGTTTTCAGCACAGACAGCTTGGCTGGCTCTTGGCCTTTGTCAGCCTGTTGTTAATTTATTTTTCTTTCAACTAAAATGTTTCTCTCTCAAGGAAGAAATTAAGTAATGCCTGCTACTGCTGTTTGTATTGTAAGTGGCTGAAACTCCTCTCTCTCTCCCCAAGGACTTGTCTAGGTAGAAACCTGATAGGCAGCACTTCCCAAACCCTTCTGCTGCAGGTAAGCCATCCTGGCAGCTAGGGAAGGACTTTGCCTTGATTCTTAAATAAAATCACTTTCATTGCAAACTAAACAGTCTGCATATGGGAAGTTATTCTTAGGTTGCTGTTGGGATGGGTTTTTGCCTTGCAGCTGAGGCACAAAGCCTGGTACAATGGCTTGGCTAAGCCATGGCACAAGGACAGAGCTCAGGTCGGGACCCAGCTCTTGGGCTGCTGTTTTGCAATGGGAACATTTGCAAGAGGAAGCTTCAGCTCCAGACAGTCATTCACACTAGGGCTCACTTTCTGACTAGAGGGGGAGAGCAAATCACTGAGAAGTCTAAAAATAAGCCCAACCCTTCCCCAAACAGGAAGATTCTGTTCTCTGCAGAAAGGGAAGTGCCTGACACAATGGCCCTGTCTTGAAGCAGCTGTAAGGGAGCGATAGAAGCAGTACCTCCTCCTGGCTTTGAGGTAGCTCTCAGTATTGCCTGTCCTGAAACATAGCCCAGGACTCAGAGTTTAGCATCCCAAGTGACTTTTCCTGAGGTGAGACCCTTGGGATGTCCCTGCTGCTGGCAGGTAATGAAAGACTTGGTACCGGCATGGAGTGACAATAATTAAATGAACCTCAGCATTCCAGCTTGGTACAAAGGGACTGAATTTGGCCCTGTTCCGCCCTGATCATGCAGATGGGATCAACAGTGTGTAGGAAGGGATACCCAAAACCACATCAGCTTGACCTGTACAGCAAGTATTCATTCCTCAGTGGAGCAGGATGCTGCAGGTCCCATGGCACAGCATTCAGGGGACTCCTGGAGAGAGGGCGGACGTGGAAGGAGCAATCCCAGTCCAGTCTGAGAGACTCTGGCTGCCCATGACATTTACAGGTCCTGACTGCATCCTGCTAGTCTGCCCTTACTCAGCCTTGGAGTGAATCTCTCCCTCCACAGGATCAGCACTGTTCCTGAAGCAAGCACATTTTTGTCTTGCTGGCAGTAATGGTTGCAATACAGCACTGCCTTTCTCTGAGGATCTTCTGAAAGCTCTCCTGATGAGGCATAAAAGCTGCCACAGCAAAGCTGTGCTCAAAACTAGAGCTCCTCCTGCCTGGCAATAATGCCTGGCAAACAAACCGGGTTAATTTGGCTTTGGGAGGAATTTCTCTGCCAGAAACCACCTGCATTGCGCCTGTCTCAAGATACACATTCAGGTGCCCAGGGGCTCCTCACCTGAGATGGCTGCACAATAAGCCTGGAAACCGAGCAGTCTGGCTGAGGAGAAGCAGAAGAGCCCCAGTGGTAGGTAAATCCCCCAAATTACCAACACAGAGCACTGCCCCAACCTGTCCCTGGCTGTTGTACCTGGCTGGCAGCGATGTGCTGAGCACATGTGGTACCTCTGGGAGACTTCTAAGCATCAGCACAGGGAGCATTTGGAACAGGCAGCAGCTGTGGCAGTGCCACCACCACCTGCACTGCTGCAGTCAGCCAAGCCCTTGTGCTCAGGTTGGCTTTAAATGACAAAAAGAGCTTTGCCATTAGCTGGAAACACAAGAGGAGGTTCCCAAAACATCCACTGGAAGGTGAGGCTGTGCTGGAGCTGCCAGCACTGCAGGTCTTGTGTCTACTTCCATCACAGACACATTGCCACCTGGTGCAGGGATGCCACTGGTTGTCACAAGCAGCTGGTGGCATCTGGGCAGGGCCTGGGTGTGCAGGCTGCATGTGCTCAGGCTTCCAACTGAGGCTGGGGCTGGTTTTAGCAGTCAGGAGCTCCCCAGACAGGTTGAGAGCCAGGCTCTTCCTTCTCCAGACCCAGCTTGGGGATGCTTTGGCTCCCCTTACCCCAGCCTCTGCCACTGCTTTCTTCCTGTTGCCCATCACGTGGCACAAAGCACACAACCCACAAAGGAAAACCTCCCCAAGTGACAAACCCCAGCGCCAGAGGGGGTGGGGGTGATGCTGGAGAGCGGAACTGAAAGCCTGGGTGGCTTTGGCCTGTAACCTCGTGCCCCGCGGGTGCTGCCCCAGCCCCTGGGACCCCAGCCACGGCAGGATGGAGGATTTAGGTAAGCTGGGGCTCTCCAGGCCAGTCCTGCACCCAGGCTGGGGAAAGGGTCTTGCCTTCAGCAGCTCAGAGGAGCTTTTTCTTTCTGCTGCCTCAGGGTAGGTTGGGGTGGCCCCCGAGCACCCTTCACCCAGCTGCCCATCCCCAGTGCAGGATGCGGCCACTGCAACAGTGCAGCTTTCCTGAAGCCTGAGGACTGCTTGCAACAGGGATCCTGCTTTCCCCTGCACCATCCCTGGCTTGCCAAGAACCATTCACCAGCCCTGAAATTCATTCCAGCACAAACCCCAGCAAGGCTGAAACTCGGTGCTCTTTGCGTATCCAGAGAGGCCCTTCTTGCAGAGAGCAAAGTGCTTGCGTCCTGCTTTGGGCTGTCCCTTGGCATCTCACTGCCCCGCCCCCACGCTGGGGGCGCAGGGGGATTGCCCCCAGTCCAGCGCAGCTGTTTCTCCGACCCCGTGCCTCCCACCCCGGGGCAGGGCTGATCCCCGGCTCCCTTAGACCTTTTGCCGCACTCTTGGGGCTGCTCAGCACCGCAGTGTGCAGCCAGGATTTGCATCGCTGCTGCCGCAGCCGCTTCCTGCCGCTCCGTTTTTGGCGAAGTGCTCGCTCAGCCACCCTGCTCCATCCATCCACCCACCCATCCCCCGAGACAGGTGAGGCGGTGAAAGGCTTAACGATCGCTGTAATCATTAAGAGCATGCAGGGACCTGCAGTGGATCGAGCCAAAAGGCCGCGAGCCCCGAGCAAAGCTAAGCGCAGCTCTTAGGTGGAGCTTAGCGATAGAGATGCGTCAGAATCGCTAAAAACTTACTTCACGTGGATGAGGTCCTTCAGTTCCTGGGTTTTCACTGTCACCTTCTGCTCTTCCAACATCATCGCTGCTGCAGCTCCTCCTCCTAGTTGAGTCTTCTTGCTGGTTTCCAGACAATCTTTAAGGGGTGAAAACTTTTATCTTGGTCTCTCCCTACCCAGCAGCTTCAATTTAACCTGAGCTCAAGACTGGACCAGTATCTATGTTAATTAAAATGCTTTTATTTATGCCCAAAAAGCTATCTCATGTGCTAAGACTTCTCTCTTACCCTGCTAGGAAAGTTTTCTCACAGACAGAAATTCCAATAGAAAGAAAAACACTGAGTGAAAAACAATTAAGGAATCTCCTTCCTTCCCAGGGGAGACACAGCAGGGAGAGCAGCTCCGTTGCTGCCCCATCCACAGCATCCATCCTGGCCCCCAGGGGCCTGGCACAAGGCTGTGGTGCTCCTTTTGTTCCTGAGCTTTCAGGAGCAGCACAAAGCCATGGTGGGGAGCACAGAGGCAGGGAAGGCAGCCAGGGGCTGTGGTACCTGACCCAGGTCTCTCTGTGCAGATGCTCTCCTGGCAGAACTGGAGCAGAGCTCTTGCCCAGCCTCTAAGGACTGTAGGCTGCAGGTGCTGAGCTCCTTCAAGCAGGATCCAGTCCCAGATGAGCCTCCCACCCTTTGTGGCCCTGAACCCCTTGCCTCAGCAGCCCTGAAGGTAACACCTCGACACGGTGGGGCTGGGGGCTGAGAGCAGGGGTGGTGGTGGTGCCAGGCAGGCAGAGTGTGCCAGGGGAGCACACTGCAGGCTTGGCCACAGGGGTTTGTCCTTCTTGGCACAGGTGCCACCTCAGGCTCAGCCTCTACAAGAGACTTTGAAGACAGCACCCAGGTAAAACATGGCCTCGGGAGGGCAAAACCATCTGGGGCTCCACTTTGCCTTGCTTGGGTATTATCCTCTGGGGACACCTGACCTACACATCACACCACAAATCAGGCCCACGAGCTGGGGTGGGGGGTGGGGGTTGTATCCTGCATCTCTGCAGCACTGCTGGAGCGAGGGCTGAGGCTTCCAACAGCTCTCTCCCTGCCACCTGTGGCCAGCCCTCGACAGACTGTCCCAAGGGAAGTTCCCTACAGGGAAAGGACAGCATCTTGTGGGGGTGGATGGTTCTAAGCCCCAGGTACTTCCTGACCTTGGGGTGAAAGCCACAGCCCCCCTCTCTCTCTGCTGTGCCTAGCAGCCCCATGCCAGTCCCACAGCCGCTGCCCTCCTCGCCCCCACCCACGGCAGCTGCCCAGCAGCTGGATGAGCTCCTGGCTGCGCTGGGCCAGATGCAGAGCAAGGTGAGAGCCTTGTCTGGGGGAAGGACAGGGGGGAGCAGCCCTCACCAGCCCCTCACCCTCCTCCTTCCTGGCAGCAGGGCTGCTTCCTGGCAGAGGCTGCAGGGGAGGGAGCCAAGGTGCCAGCAGAGCCCTCACCCTCTCTGGACAACATGCTGGGCAATCTCACCCAAGACCTGCAAGGGCTGGGCATCACAGCTGCCCCCACAGGCATCTGTGCCGCCTGCCACAAGCCCATCGCCGGCAAGGTGAGCCCCCACCTTCCATCTTGGTACTCCTCTCTCCTGGCATCCCCTGGAGCTGTTCTCCCTCCTCCTCGCAGGTACTCACAGCCCTAGGCAAAACCTGGCACCCTGAGCACTTCACCTGTGCCCACTGTGGGCAGGAGCTGGGCAGGCAGCCCTTCTTTGAGCGGGACGGGCAGGCATACTGCCAGGAAGACTACCACCAGGCCTTTGCCCCCCGCTGTGCCTACTGTGCTGGCCCCATCCATGAGGTAAGACACCCCTGGGCCCCCATGTGCCCCTCTGCCTCCACCGACCACCTCACCCTGCCTCTTCCTGCAGAAAGTCCTCACAGCCCTGGGCCAGACCTGGCACCCTGAGCACTTCTTCTGTGCTCACTGTGGGAAGGTGTTTGGAGATGATGGTAGGTCCAGGGCACAGGTGCCCATTGCCCCTACCCCAGGTACCCCCTCCAAAGCCCAGCCCCCACACCTGTTACCCCACCCAACATCACCCCATTTTTTTACCTTGTCCCCTGCCTCCCATCCTGGGCATCCCCACAGCCATGCCCCACTGTGAGCCTTCCCCTAGCAGGGTGCCCACCCTCATGCTCTGCCCACAGGTTTCCATGAGCAGAACAAGAAGCCCTACTGCCACCAGGACTTCCTAGCCCTGTTTGCCCCCAAATGCCAGGGCTGCGAGCGCTCTGTGACAGACAATTACCTGTTGGCCATGAAGGGTGCCTGGCACCCTGAGTGCTTCGTCTGTGCGGTGAGTGGGCACCAGGGCAGTCGAGACACTGAGCAGGTGCCCGAGGCTGTGCCAACCTTCTCCATCTCCTTCTACCCCCTCAGGAATGCCTGAGTGGCTTTGCTGGCAGCTCCTTCTTCGAGCTGGAGGGGCGACCCTACTGCGAGCTGCACTTCCACCAGCGGCAGGGCAGCATCTGCCAGGGCTGTGCCCGCCCCGTGACTGGGCGCTGCATCACAGCAGCAGGGCGCAAGTACCACCCTGAGCACTTCACCTGTGCCTACTGCCTGGGCCAGCTGCAGAAGGGCAATTTCCATGAGCACCATGACAAGATGTACTGCCAGGCCTGCCACAAGAAGCTCTTCCTCTGAGCCCTCTAGCTGGAGAGGTCCCTGGCATCTTCCCCAGCACTTCCCCTGCCAGGTCAGCTTGGCATTGTCCCTGCTAAGCTAAGCATGCCTCCTATTGTCCTTACCAAGCCCCACAGCCTGGGCATTGGATCCCTTGCCCTTTTAAAGCAATAAAACAGCTACCCCTGTCCCTGCCTCTGCTCTGCTCACTGGTGGCTTTGGGGGCAAGGGGCCAGGGCAAGGTGGGAGGGCTGGAGGCCCCCAGGGCCAGCTGCATCCATCAATGCTGCCCATGGGTGCAGCAGGTCCCCGCTCCCCGGGTGACTGTGTCACTACCCTTTTCCCCATAGCCCAGAGGCCCCCAGCCCTGGCCTCCCAGGAGCAGTTCAGGCTCCAGCTGTGCTGCACCATGCAGGAACTCAGCACCACCCCAGCCCCACAGCCAAGACTTGCTCTGCACCCTGGTGCAATCCTGCCAACAGCAAGGCTGCTGCAGTCAAAAGCTGCTGCACAGCAGAAACCAGACAACTCCTCCCTAAAAGCTATTTCCACAAAGCTCCAGCATTTCTTCCTATACTTTCAGACACACACAGGTAAACATGGAGTCAGGCTGGTGTGTGAGCCTGGCTTTGGTATTCCCCAGCAGGGGATCCTGCTCGGTGGCAGCCTACTCCTGCTCTGCCAGGGCAGCCCTGGCTAGAGGGCTCCCCCTAGCAAGGCTTTTGAAGTGACATCATCACTTGTGCCTGCCTAGGCACCAGAGGTGAGGGAAAATTCAAGGAGAGGCTTCCCCAGCTGGATGCTTTGCAGAGGTCTTCCAGTTGTCTCCTAAGCATTCTGCAGAGCTGGTGGGAGCTCAGCACAAAGCTTCCATGCTTTCTCTGGTCCCCTCCACTCTTTTGCTAGAAGGAAAAATGAAATTTCCTACTGCAGCCCAAGGAAGGGTTTGCCACAAAGTGGCATCTTTTAGAGTCAGATGCTGCCCCTAGAGAGGAATTCTTGATCACAGCTGCAGAAGGAAGAAGGCCCAGGTGGCAGCCTGAGCTGGAAGCAGACAGACACTTTAAAAACTTTATTTATATAAAAAAAATCATTTGTTTCAAAAGCATTACAAGAGTGTGCACGGGAATCAGACAAAGAACAGCTTTTTGGCTGCTCCCCACTCCCCTCCTTGCTGGCCCCCTCCTCCCTGCCAAGGCAGGGGTGGCCCAGGAGAGCCAGGGCAGGGGAGGAGAGAAGGGAGAAGCCTCTTTTTTTTTTTTTCTTTTTTTTTTTTGGTTCATTTGAAATTCAAAATTAAAAAAGGAATTAGTGTTTTACATATTTAGAGGAAAATAGAAGAGTTAGACCCCAGAACAAAACCAAACCAAGCTGAGGTGGGGCTGGAGTCAGGGAGGGCTCAGCCGGAGGTGGGAGGTGCTTTGAGGCAGGAGCAAGGCACCAGTTCTGCCCACAGCAACCTCTCCCCTCCCCAGACAAGCCCACAAGGGGGAGCGCTCCTGCTCCAGTTTGCAGCCTCTACAGAGGCTTCCAGTTGCAGAGGGAGCCCAAGGGGTTCCCTAAAGATCACAGCACTTAGATATGCTCCCACCACCACCACAGCAGAGGGGAGGAAGGTGTGTACAGCCCAGCTCAGCCTTCCCAGGACAGGGTGCAGATGAGAGCCCTGCATCCCAGCAGTGAGAGGGAGGGAGGGGGGCTGGGACTTCCCCTCCCCAGAACAGACTTCCAGCCCCACTGCAGACAGTTAAGGCTCCCAGTGGGGAAGAGCTCAGCCCTGCCAGAGGCCCAGGACACTCCTTCCCCAGCACAGACACCAGACAGTACGATTCAAAGAGCTATTTCACAGTGGCAAAAGAAAGGCACGTGTCGAGTCGGGGGCACTGCTGCAGGCAGCTGCTGCCTGCCAGTGGGAGGGGGGATCCTGGCTCTACCTGCTTGCAGCCCTGCCAGTGCCTGCTCCTCACACCTGGCACACAGTGTGCCCCAAGAAGCCAACCTCTTCCCAAAAGCCCTGCTGCATCTCCTCCTTCCACAGGGACCCCTCACCTCCCTTGCAGGGAGGGAGGGCCATCCCAAACACCCTGGACTGACCATCTCCCCTACATAAGGATCACTCCTTGCAGTCACTGGGTAGGGGCCAGCAGCCCCATACAGACCCTTATGCAGGACCCAGAGCCAGATCCCCCTTCCCATGCCCCCAAAGCCTCATCTAGAGCAAAGCAAGAGAAGTTATTGCTGTTTTTCCTTCCCATCATCCCCCCGATGACTCCAGCCTCACCACCACCAGGGAGGGATGGCTCCCATTGTTCCCACAGCCCTGGCTGAAGAGTGATCCCACCGAAAAAAAAATATATCCTATAGGCAACAAACACCACCCCCCCAAACCAAAAAGGCAGCAACTGAGGTCCCTGCAGGTGTCTGCTTGGCAGAGGGAAGGCTTGGGAGAGAAGGCAGCTCCTGGTCAAGGCAGAGATCCAGAGTCCTTTTGCAGCATGACAGCTGCTGACCCAGCAGAGTCAGGCAGGAGGCTTTTACTCTCTGAAGGAAGGTGGTGGTGATGGCCAGGAAGGAGGAATTATTGGTTGAGGTGTCCCAGAACAGGGAGGTGCAGCAGTCTAGAAGAGGCACAGTGGCCAGGGCTGCCCCTGGGGGCCAGGGCCTAGGCCCAGTGGTGTGGCTGGCTTAGTTGGCACAGGCAGTCCAGCAAAAAATTCCAAATAAGACAGAAGTGGGTCTGTTCCACCACGAGGAGTTATATATATATTTATATATATAATATATTAGCAACCCAAAGTGAGGGGAGGCAGGGATGGCAGCTTAGATCTTCTGCTGTGGAGAGAGAAGGAGAGACATTAGCACATGCAGAGCTCAAGCCAGCAGCACGACCATGGCCACATGGAGCAGGCACTGATTGCAGACAGCAGCGATCAAGGCACAATCTGGCTGGCCAAAGCACCCCCAGGAGGGCAGCAGGAGCTGTCCCCACTGCTCAGACAGGGCAGGATGCTGTGGGACATACCGACACGGGGGGGCACAGGGCAGCATCCTCCTCCACCTCAGGCTGCGGTTCCTGCCCCTCCTCCTGCTGCAGACACAGGGCTGGGTTAGTAGGGGCAAGGGGGCAGGGTGGGGGTGTTAGTTGAGCACAGATCTCCCCTCCTCCAGCCAGCCAGGACAGTGATGTGGCATCATCCCCTGCATCTCAGTCCCACTCACTCCTCCCTCATCAGGAACTGCTGCTCACCATCAAGGGTACTGCCTTCACCGGCTCCATGTCTCCCAGGTCACCAGACCGATCCAGTGTCCTGCTGTGGTCCCTCTCATTGAGTGTGGAATAGTCTGGAGCAGGAAAGGGGACAGTCAAGTCAGCTCCATGAGAGGCACCACCATCATCCTCTGACCCCTCCCAGCACACCAAGGAGGCCGAGGCCAAACATCCCCAATCCCATTCCCTCTCCTACCTGGTCCCATGTTGCTCATCTGGATCTCCTCCCGGGAGGATTTCTTGTCTGCAAGCATGGGAGAGCAGCAGATCAGACACAGCCTTGCAGCCATGAGCAGCAGAACCACCACTGCCCACCAGCCCAGCTAGAGAGGCCCAGGCCCAGACCCAGCTCCAGCACTGCTGACCCAAGGATGCTACAGGATCTGTGTTAACTGCATGGATTGTTTCCAGCCCTGAGAAGCCCAACTGATGGCCTTGTGTGAGCAGCTATGGCAGCCAAGAAAGCCATGGCTGAAGAGCAGGGAGGGGACAAAGGGCAGTTCTGGGCACGAGGCAGCAGGGTGACAGTAGGGACAGGTGCTAGGGGAAGGCACATACCTGATTTTTGGTTCCTGTCGATGAGAGGCAAGGTGCTGTCATCAAAGGAGTTGCCTCCTTGGGTCCGAGATGCATTGCTCAGGTTCACCTGGAACATCAGACAGTGACTTCAACATGAGGAGAAACTTCTTTACAGTGAGGGTAACAGACACTGGAACAGGCTCCCCAGGGGGGTTGTGGAGTCGTCTCCTCTGGAGACTTTCAAAACCCAGCTGGATGCATTCCTGTGCAGACTACCTTAAGTGATCCTGCTCTGGCAGGGGGGTTGGACCTGATGATCTCTTGAGATCCCTTCCAGCCTCTGATATACTGTGAGACTGTGACCACTCACACCCTGGCCCAGACACTTTCCTCATCAGCACATCCTATCCCTCCAGCCCCCAGCACCAGGACAGACCCAGGAACTCTCCCCCAGCCCTTGAGCAAGGGGCCTGAAGAAACCAGAAGGAGCTTCAGAGCTCCTGGCTGCACCCACACTGGAGTGGAGGTGGCCTGCCTGGACTGGGTCAGGGCAGCACATAGGCCCTAAGCAGCAAGGACAGTCCCAGCTCTTGTGAAGAAACCGAACCCTGCAGAACCTTCTTTCTCAGCACTGACAGTGATTTAGTGCTGCAAACTACAGCAGAATCACAGAATGTTAGGGGCTGGAAGGGACCTGCAAAGCTCATCCAGTCCAACCTCCCTGCAGAGCAGGATCACTCTAACACATCACACAGCAACACATCCAGGTGGGCTTCGAGTATCTCCAGAGAGAAGATACTCAAGATCTGCACACTTGTGTGGGACCCAGGACTTAAAAGTCTTACAGAGTGGTGGTTCTTTAGCAGAGACTTCCTGACAGCCATGCACTGAGAAACAGTGGAGTGGACACCTCCAAGGGTCTCCAATCCCACCAGCAAGGTAAGAGCTGCTATCAAGTATTGCTGAGCTGCAGGAACATCCTTCTCCCTGCTGCATAACCCTTCCTAACTACCCCAGCCACAACAGGGCACCTCCATTCCCCTTTCTCCATACCTGGAAGTCTGACTTCTTCCAACCTTCCTTCTCGAGGGGCTTCCGCAGCTCTTTGTACCCCCAGACTGTCTGCAGGACGAGGGCAGCTGCTCTGACTTCTCTCTCTGAGCGGTTCCTAGAAAGAGGGGGAAGGAAGAGATGTTCGGCAACACCCATGGCTTTGAGGAGGCTCCTGGGGAAACTCCTCTCTGCCCCTTGCATTGCCCTTGGAGCACAGCCTACCCAGATTTGTTGATCAGCACCAACTTCTCAATCCCCTGCGTTTCTCGCAGCTTCTTGGCAGCCTCTAGGTTGTCTACAATTACTTCATTGATAGTGTTGAGGATTGACACCACTGTGTCCTCAGAGAGGTTCTTGGCTGGGGTCTGCTGGCCTCCAGGCAGGTTCTTCACTAGGTTAGGGATGGCATGTTTACCTGGCATGGGGAAAGACCTGGGCTTCAGCACGCAATGGAGAGGACTACAAGACCAAAAAATATCACTGTAGAAAGGTCAGGGACAGGTTTTGATGTCCCTCAGTGGAGCTCAGTACACACAAGATTGGTAGAGGAGCAGCAGGTAGAGACGGGGCTGATGCCATGCCCACACTCCTCCTCAGCTGCCAGCAGCAGCTCCTGCCTCCCCCAGCATGGTGCCCTCCCCAGCACAGCCCTCACCTATCAGCTCCTTGTTCCTGGTGTCCACAGCCAGGTTGCGCAGGGCGCCGGAGGCAGCCTTCACCACACGCTCGCTGTCATGGCTCAGCAGGTCAGCGATGGCGGAGAGCCCTTTCTCCTGGCGCAGCGCCGAGCGGATGCAGCGGCCGTACTGCGGGCAGAGCGGGGCACCAGGGTGGCACCGGGGCAGAGCAGAGCCCCCCATGCGCCTGGGGATGCCACCCCGAGCCCTGCTGCCCATCCTCACCTCGGGAGCTGAGCCTCCCTGGCTTCACCCACAGTGAGACACTGCTGAGGACCCAATCCCACCCTGAGGCCTCCCTGCGGGCCAAGGCAGCTAAGATGTCCCAGGTGGTCTTCCCATAGGTACCAAGGGAATGCAGGTCAAACCCAAAGCTTTAGGCCCTTCCCTCAGATTCCAGAAGGGGAGGAATGGCAGGGAGGCAGCTGCAGGCAGGGACACAGCCAGGCCACCCTTGGGCACACAGCTGGCAGGGAGTACAGGGCCCTTAACAGCACAGGAGAGAGCTGATACACACCTGAGCAGTGGGCAGTGAGTCACTCATGGAGCAACAGCCTGAAGCAGCAGAGCTTTGGCCATCTACAGCTCTGCTGGCACCCCAAGGGTGATGTTCCCTGCTCCCCAAGTCCCCTTCTCAGCAGGGCTGATGGATGTGGACAGCTCTGTGAGGCACTCACCATCCAGCTGCCAGCACACAGGTTCTGAATGGCTCCTGCTGAAGCCTCGAGGATGGCTGGAGTCTTGCTCTCCTTCAGAAGGGAGATGTATATCCGCACCACCTCTGGCTGGAAGAGCAGCTCATAGCCTGCAGGACAGATTGGAAGGACTTAGAGGGCTCTGCTGGCATCTAATTCAAAGCAGCACTGCTGGGCAGACAGGGCTAGAAGTTTTCACCCAGGCTAACTGCACACCTCACCCCCACCACAGGAGGCTAGATCCTTCCTACAGAAGGGGCCAGGCTGCTCCACAGGAGCAGAACCCCCAGCACCAGCCTGTCAGGAGATGTGGGAGAACACTAAGGCAGGGGCTCCTGGCTTTACATCCTGCCTGACCTTCATACCCAGGAGAGAAAAGCAAGCAAGAGGGTTAATTGTGCTGAGAAATCTGAGACTACTGTAGAGGGGCTAAGCCTTCCCAGGGCTGTGTCTCACAGGGCAACTGTTTCCTCTGGAGGCACAGGAGTCCTGTCTGCAGGCAGCACTGACCTCCTCCAAGCATCCCCACAACTGTCCATGGCAGAGCTGACAGACACTTGGGCAGCCAGAAACACCTCCTCCAAAGCAGCCCTCTGCCCACATGAGAGGATCACTTCCACGGGAGATCCACACTACTCACTCATCTCCCGGGCTGCCAGGGGAAATGCAGTTCTGCAGAGCAAGCCCTGAGGGACATACCTTTGGCTGGAGTTGTTCTTTTGGGAAAATCCACTGCATCAGCACCAGGCTCTTCTGGGAGCTTTTTACCTTCAAAGGGCAAGCAGAGAGGTGTAAGACATCTCTCCCCATCCACCTCAGCCCAATAGCTCTTTGCCACTTGCTGGAGTAACAAGCCCAGAGGGGTGAGCTGAAGCTAAGCTAGCAGCATGTCCCAGAAGGGGATGTCAAAGGCAGTATGTGCCCAGCCAGGGGGGATGACAAAGAGCTAGAGAAAGCACCAAATTAAACCATGGAGGAATCCCAACCGAGAGCACACTCACCTCTGGAGAACCACTCGTCTAGTGGCCAAGCGGAGAAGAAGACAGGAGAGAGGGAAGGCAGGAGGAGAAGCGCCGACAGCATCATGGGGCAGATCATTTGGCAAGAAAGCAAAGAGAAGGGCAACACAGGAGAAAAGGGAAGGTGTGAAGTTAGAGAACATCTACCAATCACCATCCCACCACCACAGAACCCACCATTAGCTCGTGACAAACGCTCTGGGTAAGCCAAGCAGCAGTTCCCAAAGCCAGAGCAGGCACAGACCACCACATCTCCAGAGAGAGCTGCACTTTAGCCTTCACACAGATGCCAGAGTAGGAGCAGAGACCCCAGACCACCCTCAAACTCCACTGCAGTAAGTTTGTCTTGATTCCATCTCCCTCCATGCTGCGACCAAACAAACCTTTGCCCTTCTTGGTGCCAAAGCAGCTTGCAGCATGGGGCCCAGCATTGTTGGCAGGGGTCAGAGGAGTCTCCTGGTAGCGTTCAGCATGGGGGATCTCACGGTGGACTTGGTAGGACAGATTTCTCAGCAGGCACACACAGTTCTCCACCAGCTAGAGAGAAATTCAGAGAGTCTGCTTGGAACAGACACAGGGCCAGCCCATGTCCCTAAGGGCCCTGCACAACCTGCAACCAGGCCATGGGGGTCTGAACTAGGGGCCAGGGAGATTGCTCCAGCTCCATCTGACATGGAGCTAGAGCATACTCCCACATCTCACAGTAGGCACAAGTTCATACTCTGCTGGACAAAAATCTCTGCCATACACATAGAAGGTCTAAGGAAAGGCTCAAGGAAAATTGAAACCAATGCCCCATTCAGGTGCATCAGGAGACCTGAGCTAGGGGATACCAGCATGGGGTAAGTGACACCAGCAGAGCCCTGCTGGAAGGCCAATGTTCCTCCTGCAAGCTGCAAGCTGATTACCAAGCACCTCCTGGTCAGAGCCCATGCAGGCTCTCTTCCCAAGTAGAGACTCTGGAAAGGTGTGAGCCTAGACTGGGTTTTCCCAAGCCAGTCCTACCAGAGCAAACCCCTCCCTGCTGAAAATTCCCCTCGTCCATTCTTCACCCATGCTGAAGGGAACATAGCTTCAGTCACCATGAACAGGAGAGCACTACTAGAGCTGGCTGACAAGGGCAGAGCTCTGAATGTGCCCCAACAGGCCCCCCGGTGTGGTACCTTGCTGTCAGAATCCTTCTGGCCTATCTCAGACTGGACAACATAGATCAGAGCATCCACCAGCCCATCGCATTCCCGCAGCTTCCGACGTGCCTCACTCCGCTCTGAGCTCACGTTCCTGATGGGCAGGAGAGAACAGGCATGGGAAAGAACAGATGAGGGTGGATGAGGAGCAGCCCACACCCCACAGAGCTCACAACAAAAGCTCCCACAGCAGCCCTCCACCAAGAAAATCTCCTCCAGAATCATGGCCTGCAAGCCCAGTAGCCGTCCCAGGGCAGCAGCTCCTCCACAGATCTCCTTTGGCAGGCCCAGAAAGCTACCAGGGCCAGGCAGAACGGAGCACTACAGTGGCCCCAGCCTGCTCTGCCAGTAGCTGGCAGCCCACTCCCGTATCCCATACCTGAGGCAGCCAGCAGTGTTGGTGAGCACCGACTCCCACTCCATGTGGCGTGGCTTGGAGTCCTCGTTGGGCTCCCGCTCCCAGCCGGAGCGGGGGATGACCACCTCATCGGTCAGGGCGTGCAGCGCATGATCCACGATGGCCATCTTGATGGAGTCGTGCGAGGACAGGTTCCAGAGCGTTCCTGCAACGCCACCAGCGGGAGGCTCAACAAACCCACCCCGTGCACCCCACGGCTCAGCCCCTCCCTCCTGCCCTGCCTGCAGCCCTCACCGGTGATAACCTCTGTCAGGTCCATGTCATTGGCCTTCCGCAGCAGGCGCACGAGGGCGGGGACTCCGTCGCAGTTCTTGATGGCGATTTTGTTGTCCTGGTCCTTGCCGAAGGAGATGTTCTTGAGGGCCCCGCAGGCGCTGTAGTGCACCTCCTTCTTGGGGTGGTCCAGCAGGCCCACCAGCACCGGGATGCCCTTCAGCTTGCGCACCTCCGTCTTCACCTTGTCATTGCGGTAGCAGAGGTGCTGCAGGTAGGCAGCAGCATTGGACTTGACGGCGTCCAGGCGGAAGCTGAGCATGGCGATCACCTCCGGCAGCTCCGGCTGGCGCCAGCTGCCCGCCACCGGGCCGCCCTTCCGCAGGCTGTCCAGGCTGGCGAGGCTGCCCCGCTCGTGCTGGGCCAGGGGGGCCCAGTAGTACCGGTCAGGGGCCACCTCATCCACCAGCATGTCCTCATAACTCCTGGAAGAGGAGGCACCAGGTGTCAGTGCAGGGCTGAGAGCCACGGGGCGATGCTGCGCCCCTGCCAGCCCCACCAGCAGATGGGCTGAAGCAGGCACAACGTGCAGTCACCCTGACCCTGCCAAGTGCAGCAGGCAGGGGCCCAGGGAGGGCTGGGGCCAGGCAGCAGAACAGTGTTAAGGCAGCCTCCTGCCCCCCGCTTCAGCAGAAGTCCAGCCTCCTCCACACCTTCCCAGGCCTGCTCAGGAGACCAGAGGTTGTTACCTAGGAGGAAGCAGCCCCAACAGCTTCCCCAGCCCCTTCGGGTCAGAGGCTAGATGCCAGTCCCCAGCTCCAGGAGCCAGCCACGCAGTAGCCACTAGGGGCAGACCACAGCCAGAAGCTGTCCAGGCCCTCACCCCAGCGCTGCCAGCTCTGCCTGGGCACAGCAGGTGCCCAGAGACCATGGTAGGGTTCCCCCAGTCTCTGCTGCACCCAGCAGTGCACCTGTCACCCCAGCTGCCCTGCAACCACCCAGGACATGCCATACTGCTGCCAGACAGAGCCCCTGCCTGAGCATTGTGGCCAGAACAAAGGCTTTATCCAGGACAAAAGCTCAAAACATCTGCCTGCAGATGCTGGGTGACAGACAAGTGGCACTGCTGCCCACGGGACAGAGCCAGGCTCCAGGGATCAACCTCGCTGTGCCCAGCTCAGGCACAAGGAAGAGCTGCAGTCCCACACCCTCTGCTCTGCTGAAGTGGGGGTCAGCCACAGACCCAGCAGCACTGGGAATGAGCCCCAGGAAGCAAACAGGTGCTGAAAAGGAAGTGCAACTAGACCCCTGTGCACCAAGGTGGCGTCCAGAACATACACCACAGAGTCCCAGAATTCTCACCCTCTTTCTGTAGTCACTGCCAAAATAATCCTTCCCCCATTCAGGCAGAGGAATCCAGGGATTTCCAACAGAAGGGGATGGGAGAGGACTTGGCACTTAAATGGAGAGGCCTAATTGCTGCTGTGTCCCTGCTGTGCCAGGGTGCTGGGGACACACAACCAAGGTCCAAGATGAGGCAGCATCCTCTCACCTGCCTCCATCCCAGGAACCTCTCAGCCACCTTCTGATCTCCCAGATGAGATGCAGGCAGTCCCCTGCTCTCGAGCAAGCAGGAAAGACTGGGACAAAGGACAGGAGCAGGTTCTGCTCCTGACACCACTGCTGCCCTTACAGCCTCTGGGAAGGGACTTGAAAAAACACTGGCTCTGGGTGGCAGCCATGACTCCCTTGGGTGCTGCTGCAAAGCTGCCCACCCAGTGCCATGGCAGAGGGTGGCAGCAGGCTTAGAGGCTGGCTCTTAGGGAAATGTGCCACCTGCAACAGGGCCTGACTATTAAGATGCCAAGAAGCCCAGCTCTCTCTGGGGAGTCACTCCCTGCTGCTGCAGGGCACACTGCAGGGCACACCCTGCCACTGGCACCACCCTTGCAACAGGACAAAGCAGCTGTGTGCCAGCACTGCAAACAAGCCACCTGATGCTTGTCACCACAGCCAGCAGCTGACCACTTTCCCACACCAGGACACAGGCACCCCAGAAGGGAGCTGCTGCCCAGCACAAAGGTCATTAAGCACTAATCCTTACCCTGCAGGCAGGCTGTGGCTGGCAAGAAGCAGCCCCCTGCCTTGCTGCTGAACTGCCTCTCCCCCTGCAAGAGGGAGCCCCAGGAGAGAGGACTGGCAGACAGCAGCCAGCATGTGCCCTTGGCTCCCATGTGCCTGGCAAGCTGCCTCCCTGAAGGAAGCCATTAGCAGCCAGGCCCCTGCTCAAGACAAACATCTGGGACAGGGAGATGCTGATCCTGCCTGTGAATGGTAACTGAGAAGGCAAGGGACAGGCCAAGCTCAACAGGGCCTGGATTCCACGGATTGCTGCAGTCTGGTCTGCCTGGGGAGGGAGAGCCTGCCCACAGACTGTACCAACCCATCCTCCATACCCTGCACCATCCCTGCAGGACAAGGTGGTGATGTCTCCACCAAGGCAGCTCCTTGCCTATGCCTGGAAGTGGGACCTTCTCCCTCTGTTGTGGCCCAAGTCCCCAGGTCTCCCATGTGGCTGCAGCTCCTGCATACGGCCCCTGTAACTCCTGCTTCTCCAGGATCCAGAGGGGCAAAACACCATCCAGCCCAGCAGGGAGGTCTTGTGGCCTCAAAGGACAAGCAATTCAGACCAGGCCATCCAGGGAGGGCTCCTTCAAGCCACAGCCTTCTATCTTGGCCAGCCTTTAGTCCCTCCACAAGCCCAGGCTGGTCAGACTTAACCCCTTCTGCCCAAGCTGCTCACCAAGGGCCACAGACTCAGGCTGCTAACAGGCTCCTCGTGCAGGAGCAGCCCTGCCTGCCCTCCTTGAGCCAGCACAGGCCCCACAAGGTGAGGCAGGACAGGTAAATCAATCCAGGAGAACAACTGCCCTGACTGGTTCAACAGAACTCTTGTGCTGGCACAAGCTGAAGGACAAAGCTCCTCCTGCTCCTTCAGCAGTAAGGAGCTACCTGGATTCACAGCACATGGGCAAGTCTCTGGCAGGAGCCTCCTTTTCTCCAATCTCTCCCTTCCTGCCTCTGTTCTATGCCCTAGGAGCTTAAGCAGACTGTGCTCAACCTTATCTGTCCCACTCTGCCCCAGGTACTCCGGAGATGCACATCCACCCTGGCCTGCTGACACAGCACAGCCCCTCACCACTCCATTCCTACCTTGTCACCCTTCAAGCAGCCCTCCAACACCTTCCCAAACCTCACTGACAGCTCAGGCAGCAAGTGGAACGGGCTGAGAGGCTTAAGAAGGCAGCAGCAGTGTTTGTGGAAGAGAACTAGCAGAAGACAGCAGCCTACAGGAGTCATTGCCTCAGGCACACAGCCCAGAGTGCCCAGCCATGCCCACACACCTGGGCAGGCAGTTAAGAGATCCCCAAGCTACCGCTCTGGCTGCCCAGAGGTGGCCACAGCCTACTGGGTCAGCTGCTCAGTCAGGCTGAAGGAGCCACCACTGCCCACAGACATGCAAGGGGGAGAAGCTGCTACTGCCAAACAGGTTGAGCAGCTTCTTCCACCCTGCCCTGTGCAGGGCTGGGCTCTGCTGCAGGAACACTCCCTGGGGTGCCGCAGGGCTGAGCCTTGCTCGCCCCAGCCCTGGTCTAAGCACCACCCCAGGACTGCTCTCAGCTCAGCTGATGGTGAGGCTGCTGCTGCAGACAGCAGGGCAGGGTTCTTCTGTGCCCCACACCAGACAGCTTCCATCGGGCATGGCCTCATCCAGGCAGGGTAAGCCAGGCCAGGACACAGGGGGGCCTGAACAGGTCCCACCAAGAGGGAAGAGCCTGGAGCTACATTCAGCTGCCCAGAGGAGCTCCTTGGTGCTAATTGAGCAGGTCATCCTGCAGCAAGTTTTCACCACCAATTACGGAGATAATTAGAAGTGGATGCAGCTGGATGCAGCTTTGCTCCTGCGTGTGACTCAGCTCTGCCATCCTCCTCCCCCTCAAGGAGGGGGAAGCCAAAGGGAAATCCACAGCCATCCCAGAACCTCCCAGTGCCTACCTGAGCCGTCGCCGAGGGTCGGAGGGGGTGCCTGCCTGCCTGGCAGTGCCATAGTCAGACATGAGCCCGTAGTCCACGTCTTCGAAGCCCACGCTGCGCTGGTCATCCTCCAGGCCGTAGGGCTCGGGGTGGAAGTGGTTGAGGTCCATGCTGCTGCCCCCGACGCGCACCTGGGGCTGGGGGCCGTAGATGTCCTGGCGGCTGGGGGCCCGGTAGGTGTCCATGGAGGGGCGGTAGCGCTCCTCGATGCGGGTGACGCGGGACAGGCTGCCATAGCTGTGGTCGCTGCCCGGGTAGCTGTCCTCGTAGGGCCGGCTGTAGCCGTCAGGGTAGTGGTAGTTACGGGGGAGGGTGGCTGTGCCCGGCTGCCCCAGGTAGCCGCTGGGGCCACCATTGCCATTCTTGCGGAAGTTCCTGTCCATGGTCTGGACATAGCTGCTGGTGACAGGGGAGGTCTCCAAGGGCAACCCATCAGGCCCCATGGGCACCTGCTGCACTGTCCGGGTGGTCATAGTCTTTACCACTTTCTTCACCTAGAGGAAGGGGTGCAGGACACAGGCCGGTCAGGAAGCCAGCACACTCCACATCCCCCTTCCAGGCCGGTGCTTTGTTGCAGGCAGGGTTCACAGCCCTTTTCAGCTCACAGCACAGCAAGCTGGCAGACAGCATGGCTGTAGCACCCCAGTCCATCAGCGTCCCACCCCCCGCGCCCATACCGTGGTCTCTGTACGCCGAGTGGTCCCATCGTCCGACGTCTCCACAGACACTACCGACATGGCTCCCTCCGGGTCCTCCTCCATGGTGTAGGTCTCCTCCACGATCTGGCCTGGGTCCTGCATCCTGGGGATGGTGCTGTACAAGAGGTGGCTGTGGTCCTGAGGGGAGCAAGGGACAGGCAGTCAGCCCTCCCCCATGAAATGGGCCTGCCTTGAGTCAGATAGCCAGGAGGTCTCACCTCTCCAGGAGCCCAGACAGCCTCTTGCAGGGGAGGGGGGACCAACAACCCCATACTCAAAATCCCCTCGAGCTGAGTCAGCCTTATGAGCCTCCTCTCAGCTAAGGTGGGCACAATGGAGCCCTACCCCTGCACCCCCAACCCAGCAAGCAGGCTGCCCACAGCCAGAGGGCCCAGGTCTCCTTACCTGTGGCCCGTTGAGCTTCAGATCTGAGTATTTCTGCCTTTCCAGGTCAGCATCACCCAAGAAACGGCCGTTCTGAAACACACAGCACCACAAACTCATCTCCCATTGCCAGAACTACATACCCACACCCCATCCCTGCCAGGCTCTGGGCAGGCCACCTCTTCCACATGACACATGACACATCCCACATGTCACTCCCAGAAGAGGAGACTCCTTGAGGGTCTGTGCCACACACAACAAACCACCTCCCGTTCCAGCCCGGAGAAGAACTGGAGGACACACCATGCATCCCCCTCCAGACATTCCAGCTCTCCCACAGCACCAACATGCCCCTGGTGGAAGGACTGAGGCTTTTCCCTGCTCCCCAGCACAGCTCTAGAGACCTTCTACATCTTTTGATGCAGGAGCTGCAAGCAACCCCTCCCCACCCCTGGGACTGTGAGGGAGCAGTGTGGATGCTCAGTGGCTGACTGCAGGGTCCTGCTGTTGGACTGCTCTATTTACCCCTTCCTTCCTCTGACCCAGCTCTCTCCTAGCACCACCACCTTCCACAGCTGGAAAGGCACCAGCCTCCCGCACAACATCCCTCCAAGCACCCCTCCCCAAAACAGAGCCTGGGGAAGCAAGAACAGAAGAGAGACCTCAAGCCAAGACAGACAAAACCACATTTCCAGTCCTGTAGGGAAGGAAGCTCTCTCCCAGCCCTGGTTTGGCTGTTTGGGGGATAGACAGAGAATTGAGGGACTTGCCTACTGGCATGAGAAAGACACTTCCTGACACCCACACACCAGCCCCTGCACCTGGCCACCTTCCAAGCAGCATAGAGGGACATGGAGTGAAGATGCCCGGGTACCAAATACTGCGAGCCTCCAACCTCACCAATCAGACCAGAGCTGGCTGGCAGCAAGACCCTCCAGCTGAACTCCTCCTCCCAGGAAGGCTCTGGCTGCTGAGGCAGGTTTGCCCCAGCTCATTGCCAACACCACCAGGGCTACCAGACCAGCAGAGCCCTCCTCTGCCTCACGGATCCAGAGGCCCAAAAGAAGGAGAGCCAAGCCAGGGGCTGCCCACGCCGAGGCAGCACCGGCACGGAGCAGGGCTCCTGGAGCCTGGGTGCCCAGCCATGCCCGGGGGCTGTTACCTGGTGCCGCCGGGTGAGCGTGCCGTTGGGCAGGCCCGGGCCGGCGTCCTGCGGGGAGACGCGGACTCGCTCCAGCTGGGCCGAGACATGGCGCCGCTCCTCCTCCAGCGCCCGCGTCAGCTGCTCGAACTGCGCCTCCTGCTCCTTGACGGACGCAAGGATGCTGGCGGTCGACTCCACCTCCGAGTCGTCCATGGGTGATGGGTGCCCAGGACGGGCGGGGCGGGGGAGGGCACCAGGAGGCAGGAGCAGAGGTGGTTTGGTGTCAAGGTGAGGGGAAGAAAAGTGACCCTGGGAAGGGCAGGAGCCCCTTGCTTCACTATGTGTGGTGTGGGGGGAGGAAAGGAGGAGAGAAGAACGGTCAGAAGAGACTGATTTCATTAAGACAGGCTCTCAGAACATGAAAAATCAGTTTCCTTATGACATTAACACCCATCCTCACCCACCACCAGAGAGCTGGCAAGAGTCTCAGAGCAGCAGAGCCCCAGCTGTGACTCAGAGGCTCCTTGCCCCAGCATTCAAGCTTGGGGAAGTGGCACTCTAGTCCTCCCCCATCACGCCAAGCAGATGGGGTTGAGCCAGGTTCAGAAGAGGGCCTTCCTCAGGCTGCCAGAAGTCCCACCCTGCCAAGGAAAAGTTGCCCACAGTCAGTGGCAGGAGGGGTGGGCATGTCCCTGGGGCATAGCTGGGGACACTCCTGCAGAATCAGAAGTGACCCACACCCCATCATTGCCTCCAGGGAAGAGCTGAGGGACAGGACTGTGCCACTTATCTGCTCCCTCCTCCCCACTGTGGTAAGGGGTTGAGAGGCAGCCATAGTTCCTTCCTCCCTAGGAAAAGGGATCCTCCTAAAGAGGCCTCCATAAGACCCTCTGCTGCCACAAGTTACCACCCTCCAGGTTCTCACTGGGGCTCTCACAGCAGAGAACTGCAGCAACCCAGAGACCTAAGAACAGGCATTGGCTTGGACACTCCAAAGTCCCCTCCCAAAGAAGCACAGAGAACAAGCACAACAATCAACATTTCTGACAAGAAAGGCAATGTGATTCCATACAGACCTGTCAGAGGAGGAAGTTCAGGTTTGATTGGCAAAGGCACAGGACAGCCAGGTCTAGACGCAGAGAGTCGTGGGAGAAACAGCCCAGCCACCAAGGGAGGAAGCAGGAGGGAAGAGAGCTGCAGAGACAGCAGGAGAGCAGGTCA
Source organism: Indicator indicator (assembly GCF_027791375.1). Classification (NCBI taxonomy): domain Eukaryota; kingdom Metazoa; phylum Chordata; class Aves; order Piciformes; family Indicatoridae; genus Indicator; species Indicator indicator. The sequence goes on from NC_072030.1 coordinate 18,617,228, forward strand.
AAAATCACAACTGAATCCAGCATAGGACGCAGGGCAGGCAACAAAGGGAAACAGGCTCCTCCCGAGGGACACAGCAGCATCCGGAGGGCCGCCGGGGTGGCAAACAGTGCTGCTTCCCACGGCAGCCCCCAGCACCTCCAGCTGCTCCCCACTGACAGGGGAACTACAGGAACCGCAGGGGTGGAGAGGAGTGGCAAGGGCTGAGCCCTCCACCCCTCGCACAGCCCAGCCGAGTCACGGCAAGCCCGGCGGAGGTGTTCCCAGCCCTGCGCAGTCACGGCAGGCATGTGGGGACTCGTTGGAGCCAAGCAGCCAGCACCGAAACTGCTTTCCCACGGTCTTCAGCATCAGCTCTGCCCACTCCCCCCCAGTGCCATCGCTGGTGCGGCTGGAACGGCAACCTAGGACTGAGAGCATGGTAGGGACCCATGGCCTCTCCAGAGCCCTGTGCCATTCCACAGCCCCAGACTCGCTGGCAGCCCTGCCCCTCCAGTAAACGCCGGTTCAGAGGAGCTCAAGGCAGCAGGGGTCGGTTTATTTCCCCATGTTATCTCAAGTGTATTCACATCAAACACCTCCTGAAATGCCGCCCTGACTCCCAACCAGTCCACACTTCCCCCAGACAGAGGCAGCACCATGGCTGAGCCCAGAGAAGCAGGATGGATTTTTTTCCAAGTGCTTTGGAGGTCGCCTACAGCATGTTTGAACATCTGGTCATCACCACCCTGTAATCTGCCTTAAAAAAATCCAGTTCTTCCACTTGTGCCCATGTGGTGCCCAGCCAGAGTTGAAGCCGTGGCACAGGCACACCCGCTTGGGTGCCCTGCCCCAGCCAAACGGGGGTCAGCCTGCACCCTGGGAGGAACACAGCCCACCAAGCTTAGCTCAGGATCTCAAGCAGGCTTTTGGAGGCTTTCAGGCATGACTCCTGGCTCATACAGGCAGCTTTCTGCTCCTCCCACCTTGCAGCAGGTATGCCCTAAGGCTTTTTCCAACAGACTGATACCCCAAGCCTTGTATGGAAATGCTCTGCTCTGACCCTTGCTGCTTCCAGGTCTCACCTGCCCCATGGAATTTGCAACAGAGAGCCTCTGGACATCCCAGAGCACTGCTGACAAATCCTAACCCTCACCCTGCAGTCAAACACTCCCCATTTTTGGTGGGTATCCCTGCCCTTCTGCCATGGAACAGACCCTCTGCCTTGTGGGACTCTCAGAAGGTCATGGCCAGTCCATGCAGACATGGAGCAGGTGGCAGGGTTCAACTCCACAAGTCACTGGGCATGGGAAGGGCAGTCTGGGCACAAATCTGGGCTCTCTCCCCCTAGAAGGGGGCAGCATCTTGCCCTATAAGCCAGGTCAGGGGATGGTCCTGCCACCCAGACACCCTACACAACCCCAGCCAGGAGTCCCATTGGCTTGTTGCAGTTTAATTCCAGAGTGGTATTTCACCAAGCCCCTTTAAAGAGAGGAACATCTGCCACAGATGTTCCATCATGCCACAACATGACCTTGCCCAGGTAGTTGTGCTGCTATGCACCAGCTCTCCAGCCTGCCCTTGCCCATCTCTATGCGGAAGAGGCAGATTTTGGGGGTGCATGGGTTGGTATGCCAGCTCCAAGGAGACACTTGCAAGCAGCCTCAGTGCTGAGCAGGGAGCACAGACCAGCAAGGTTGGTGTGGAGGAAGCAGCAACCCCAGCAGACTCCTCCAGCCCCGCATGGCTGCTGGGCAGGCCTGGCACAACCATCAATGCCCGCTCAGCCCCGGTCCCACCTCCACACGTCTACTGGGAAGGCAGCTGGAGAATGTGGAAGCTAACAATGAAACTCCAAGGGCAGTTGAGGGCCCCAGATAAGGGGCCAGAGCAGCCAGAGGCTGTTTCCTTCCCGTCCCTTCCACAGGGAGTAAACAACAGCAGGGGGAAGGTACAGGACAGACCCCTTGCCTGCCAGGTCTCCCTGTCCCCTCACTCACCCGTGCCCCTCCAGCCCAGGCAGAAGGGGTAGTGACTTAGGCTCCCCTCTTCCCCTTTGGGCCACCAGGTCATAGCAGAAAGCCTGAGAACGAGGAGGCAGCTGAAAGGCTGTCAGGGAGCTTGTCACACCAGGGCAGCCAGAGAGGGGCTGTGGTCCCAGGCTGGATGAAGCCCATGGCTCTGCAGACCCACCAAGAGCAGCCACCTGAGGGGCTCTGCACAGGATCAGGCCACGTTAAGCAGTGACTCTCAGTGTCTGGAGTTTGTCCTGCACACACAGTTGTCACTCCTGCTCCAAACACCAGCACAGCTCCACCTGGGCAAGACGTGCAAGCAGAATGGGGCACACTGCCCAGGGGCTTCTCCCAGCTCCCTTCTGCAGCCTCCACCATCAGGACACACCACCTCCCTCCAGGCTCATTCCAGCCATGCAAGATCAAAAACATAATGATAGAGGCAGCACCAGGTCCCCGGAGGTTAGCAAGCACCAACCCCAGCTCTCTGCAGCCACACACCAGCCCCATCCCCACTGCCACCCCAGGCTGGAGGGCAGCCACTCCCCTGAGCAGGCTCACACAAACCCCAAACAGCTATGTGCCCTCCCAGCCTGGGGAATGTGTCTCAAACCCCTGTGTCACAGCTCACATGCCAGCATTTCAGGGACAGGGGCTTCCTGGACACAGCACAGCCCCTCACTGCCTACCAGTGACAACTCAGGGCATTGGTCACCTTCAAAGCAAGGCAGGGAGGGAAGAGAGGAGCCTCAGCTACCAGCCTGATCACGCCAGCCCCAAGTCTCTTGTGACAGCTCAAAGCCAAGTATGCCAGATCCCACAAGGGTGAAATTCCAGGGATCACTTAGAGCCCATTCCCCCTCCTCCTCCCCAGCCTCTGAAGATACAACTATAGAGCATTCTTCCAAAGCCAGACCCTGACCATCTTTGATGATGGCTGCATGAAAGCCTTTTCATCATGAGAGAGGCACTTGCTGACACACCCGTTACTTAAAAACCCCAGCAAGCCAAAAATATTCCAGCTGGCTTGGTTCAAGGCACAACAAGAAGCCTAAAGACAAAGCACAGCCCCAAGCAGCTGCTGCCCCAGGGCAGGACCAGAGCACTTCCCAGTAGCTGTCAGTAAGAGCAGACCCCGACGGACCAACGCTGCTACCTAGAAGGCTTTTACATCCCAATCCCTCTGGCCTCATCTCATCTCCCAACTTCCTGGCACCAGCACAATCCCATGCTGCACCCAGAGGTCAAAAAGCCAGAGCAGGTCCTGTGGTGCCTTTGGAGAAGAGTCCCTGGCCAGCAGAGAGGCAGCCAGGAGCTGATCCACATGCAGAGTTTCCCTCCACGAGCACACCCACTGTAACCCTCCTGGCTGGCAGCAGCTAGAAAGGCAGCCTCAACCCTGACCCTCCAGAGCTCTTCTGCTGAGGGCAGCTCTGCCATGGCACACTCCTTCAAAGACCTTCTCAGGAGGACTGCCTTCCCACCAAAGAAATCCTTTGCCTAGAAAAGTCATTCCCAGGGTCAAACCACAGCCATACCCACCCAGAGTTCAAGCCTTGAAGGCTCCCCACCAGGAGTGCTTCCCTGTCAGCCATGAAAGATTAACCCTGAGTCCCAGATGGGAATCACAGAGCACAGGGAGAACAGACAAGATCTAGCAGCTAAGACACAGGCAGGAGGCTGGACAGACACCATGCATGCAGTGCAGGGGACCTTCAGCACACAGACCCCCTGCTCTAGCCCTGCATCTCCTGAGAGTTATCACCCAATGCTCCCGGGATCCCAAGACCTCAGGCCGCTCCCTCAGCATGGATTTGGAGCCCCAGCACCTAACTAAGCCAGAAACCACCTCTGCCACATCAGCCCTGCCCCAGCTCCCTGCTAAGGGACACACCAGGTGCTCACACACCCACAGCCCATTGCCACCAGGGAAAGGGGACAGAATCACACTGGCTCAAATCAGAGAGTCCTAGCCCTCCTCACAGCTTTACCATTTGTGTCCCCCCAGCACCCATCAGCATGTGACAAGGTTTGTCACTGCAGCTGGACATCCTGATGCTGAGAGGCATGAGCCAAGCAGCCCTCCTCCAGCTGGCTGCTCACCACCAGCATGAGCAGAGCCAGGAGGGGCTCCGTCCATCATCCAGGCTGGTTGAGCCCCTGAGGAGACACCAGGAGCTTGGGGCTGCCAGGCCAGAGCTACCAGCCAGGCTGACAAGAAGGGCTGCACTCCTCAGATGCTCCAACAGAGCTCCCAGCACCAACTCTACAAGAGAACACTGCTGAAATAATTTACGACAGAAGGAGGGACTCTGAAGAGAGACAGCTGGCTGCTTGCCCTTCAAAAGTGAACACCAGCAGCTCAGAGCATCAGACTCCCATTCTTGAGAAAGGAAGCAACAAATTCTGGTTCCAGTTGCCTACCATGATGCACTTAGGAAAAAACAGAAACTCCATCAATAATTCAAGCCTGCCATTGTCCAAGCACTTGGAGGGCACCACCACACTTGCTTGCTCTGCACAGGATTACAGCCCTGCTAATTCACCACAGGCTTCTGGTCACTCCCAACTAGCTAAAAAATAAATGAGCCAGCATCTTTGGCATCTTTCCACCACCTTGAGCACTGAGTCCAGACTCACACATCAGTCCTCAGCCCTCAACCTGCCTGAGGCAGCAAGCTTTGAAGCTGGCCAAGACTGGATATCAGACAGAGTGCCCATATGCCCAAGCTCATCCCCACCTCATCTGTTTCCATGTTCAGTTCAGGAGAGCACAGCACCCCTCAGGCCCTGAAGGAAGCAGGATGGCTGCTGGAAAGCAGCTGCCGCATCTTGCATGGACAATGCAGAATTTTGGCTGTGGCTGTTCCACTCCCACCACCCAGAGACAGGAAGGTGCCCACACTGCCAGCTCCCACCACCAACCAGCATAGGACCCACCTGCCTAATCACGTGTGTCCTCACTGCTAGCTTGTGAAAGCCACTTGCTCAGACTCCCTGTGCCTTGCCAGACCCTCTCTTGGGCACAGGCTGCCCCATCTGAGCAGAGGGCTGTGGCTGCCTTCTCGACCCTGCCAGGAATGGCTCTCCCCAGAGGCAGGTGACAGAGCACAGGGACTTTGGACAGGCAGGCAGCTAGCCAGGAAAGGGCTGTTCCCGCAGGCAAGTCAGGCAACCCTCTGGGCACCCACCCTGCCCAGCCCCACCTCTCTCAGGAGTACTGAGCCCCAGGTGCCCAGCCCCAGCACGAGCTGGGCAAGTGAAGTACCAGGAGTGGCTGCCTTGCACAGCAGCAGGCAGGAAGCCTCTCACCTCTGCCTACTGCACCCAACTGGTTGAACTGCCAGCAGGATGACTGCCTGGGCTACCTCACCTGCCATCCCCAGGGCCAAGGTGAAGGCCACGAAGGGGGAAGCCTCCCTGGAGAAGAGAGTTACCTTCAGAAAGGGCACTGGGACAGGCTACATTCGCACCTTATAAGGGAGCAGGCGAGCAGCCAGCCCAGGAGGATGAGGAGCAAGAGATAAGGGCAGGTGGGGCCGCTGCCGGCCACAAGGAAGGAAGCAGCATGCTTGTCCCCAGCAGGGGCAGGGGGCCCAAGAATGCATGATACCGATCAAGCCCGAAGGGTCCGGACACAGCTGGGGGTTGTGAAACGCGGTGGGCGATTCCCGGGGGAAGAGCTCGGTCCCTGGCCCAGCTGAGATCACCGCCTCGATGCCGGTCACAGCCCCAGGGGTGAGGAAGGGAGCAGCTGGGCCGGTCGCAGAGAGCACGATTGGTCCCAGCGCTACGCCCGGCAACAGGCAGCTGTTGGCCGGGCACGCCACGGAGGAGCTTTCTATTCCGGATGGCCACAAGCTGCCAGCCAGCCCTTCGTCCCGGCCAGCGGCTCCAGGGAGAGGGGATGAGCGACCGACCTCGGCGCAGCACCTTCGGAGAGGAAGGGACAGGGATGGCCCCGAGCGTCTCCCAGAAAGGCGGCCAAGCCTCAGGGCTCCAGCCAGGCACAGTCCACCCGCAGCCTGGGACAGCAGCCCCACTCCCGCTGGGTACGGGTGCATGGGTCCCCCCCGCCCCGGGGACAGCAGCAGGGCTGGGGTCCCTGCCCCACCCCCCGCCCCAGGCCCAGGGGATTCACATGCCCGAGCCTCCCGCAGCACAAAGGCGGCTCTCTCCTCGCTGTGGGAATTCGCAGCTGAGCGCTGCAGGGACAAAGGGATTTCACAGGCACGTCCCCCCCGCTGCCCCCGGCGTTCCCGCTTCCTGTCACAGTAGCACCAGACCAGGGCGAGCAGCAAACAAACACCAGCGCCGGGCTCCGGGAACGGGGCCAGAGCATTCCCCGGCCGGCCGCACTCGGCAGCCGCGGCTCCGGGGGCGGGGGGTGGGCAGCAGCCCCCCTGGCTCCGACAGCCCGCGCCAGAAGCGGCCAGCGGGACCTCGGGGCAGCGTCCCGCTCCCGGCGGCACCCAAGGGACGCTGGCCACCTGGATGGGCGAGGCGAGATGTCCCTGTGCCCTCAGGGCTCGGCCGGACCCCTGGGGGGTTGAGCTGAAGGCCGCAGCCCCCAGGCCCACCAGTGCCTCTGGCCTGCACCCGTCTCTCCCCCACCCATCGCCAGGCTGAACTTTCCCACTCGCCGCCTCCCTCCCGCAGCGAGAGCAAACAGCAACCGAGCTCCGCCGAGATAAGCGGCGGCAGCAAAGCCCAGGGAGCAAAGTCCCCTCGCTGAAATTCAAGGCTGCAGCACCGCAGGAACTGCTCACCGGAGCCCGTGTGGAGGAACCAGGCAGGGCTCAGCAGGCAGGGCAGAGCTACTCCGGCCCCCGTCCCAAGGGGCAGATTTAGCTCCTGGCTGCCCTCAAGCACAAATCATTTCCTCGCCGACACCGGTGGCCCTGGGGCTCAGCCACAGCGCGGATCGAGCCTCTGCTCCAACCACTGCACTAAGGCTCTGGGGACTGGAGCCACATCGCCTTCCATGCACAGCACTCAAGTCACTAAGGAACCATGACCAGAACACTGAGCAGCACAGGAGCAATCCCACCCAGGGTGTCCCTGCCCAGGGGAGCCTCAGGCACGCAGAGGCAGACAAGGACCCCTCCCCTCTGCCAGGCAAGCTACACAACTCTCCCCTCCCCAGGCTGAGCAAACAGGCAGGTGGCAAAGCAGTGCCTGACAAGGGGTAACTCCTGAGGCTAAGCCAAGCTGCCCTCACGGAGGCAGCCCGAGGGAGCTAACCCTAACCCCCACCCCTCACCCCGGCCAGGCTCCCTAAGCAGGTAGGGCCCCATCCAGGCTGAGTCACAGCAGGAGTCAGGCAGGGCTGGGCTGAAAGCCCCAGCTCCACTCGGCATGACCTCATCAGGTGCCCTGCTCTCCAACTGCATGCCTGCGGCTGCGCACAGCCAGCACTTCGAGAGCCCTGCCAAGAGCAGTAATGAATGGGTGAAGGAAAGCCACTGGAGAGGCATCAGACAAGAGACAGGGAGTGAATCACGTCTGGGGGCAGGGAAGAGGGCTGCTGCCCTGCTGAGGGGCTGAAGTGCCCCACAGTGCTCCGAGCCCCCTTGGTGCCTGTGCTGCAAGCTGCATGCATGGGAAGACACAAGCCAGCATTCATACAGCAGGGGACTAATGAGGCAGACTATGCTCACAAGGACTGAGGGATTCAACCCACCCCAAATTATTCACTGGTGCCACATCTGACTACTGCTCCCCCAAGCCACTTGCTGAGAATAGGCTTCCCAGGCTCCTGCATGAGCCAAAGGGAAGGAAACCTGCATTTCCTGGTCAGACAGGAGATGACATCGTGGCTTCCCTTTCCTGCAAACTTCTAAACACAAAGTCCTGCCAAGGGCTGCTCCCCACCACCCCAGCCTGCTTACAGACACCCTGGAACCAGGCTAGGAGTGCCAGGCATGGGCACCACCACCAGCCCAGCCTCAGCTGCCTATGCCAGCCAAGAGGTCAGCGTGGAGACCAGATGCCTGACCAGCTTGCTGGAAGCATCCTGCCCCCAGGGAACACACAGAAGGGCTCCTCATCCACAACAGTATCACATTCCTGCCCAGGGTTGGGAGTATCTCATGAAAGCAGGTAAGATTCTGTTCTCCAGCCCCACGAGGACACAACTGTGCCCACCACACTGTAGAGAGTTCTCTGCTGAGCTGAGGATGTACCAACATTGAACTCCAGCACATCTGTGAGTGAGTGGTACTGCTGCTCTCCACCCCCTGCCAGCACAACTCCATCAGGTCTATCAGACACTTAGTGGTGCTCACAAAGCTCTCCAAGGCAGGACAGGGATGTCCCCAAGAAGCCAAGCTATGAGCTCCTGTCATGGTATGGAACCTCTGCTGCAGCTTTGCTCCCCAGGTCCATCCACTGGCCCAGCCCAGGACACAGCTCCTCTTGCTACCAGAAGGAGAATAGCAAAGGGAAGTGGTTTTGAGACAGCTGCTGGAGACAAACACTGGGCAGAGATCAAGGGAGAGGAGGTTTGCCACAGCAGTGTGCTCTGGAGGGAAGCTGCAGGACCCTGGGAGCTCTCTCCTGCAGATAGAAGCAGACGAAAAGAGGAGAGGAAGGAGGGCTACAGACATAGCCTCCCCACATCAGAGAAGATTTCTTGCAGAAGCACCCCAGGCTGTCCCCCTCCTCCCTGTCAGACCCTGGTGAGCATGAAGCAGGGTGACAGCTCTCCCCTGGAGCAGAGGGAGCCTGCCTGCAGCCAGAGCCAGGCATGGCAAGCTGCATGCAGCAACATGCTCCCAAAAATGTGTTACTCCACTGAGCAAGGGGCCTGCCAGCACCATGCAAACACAACTGGTGACCCACCCCTTCAGGTCGGAAAAACTTGTCTTTGCAGTTCCACACACTGCCTGCCACCCACGGGCACGAGCTGCCCAGCACCACCATCTCCCCTATCCTACTGGGCCAGGGGAACAGCTGGGAACACCAGAGGGGAAGCAGCTGGGGGATCTGGGGAGCTCTCAGAAAGCCCAACCCAAGCACCATGAGAGGGAAACTTGTCAGCTGAGGACAGCAAGGCGCCTTCCTGCTCCTGGCCACAGAGTCAGTTCTCTACTCTGAGGCTACCCAACTACCACACTTGGCCACCTCACTCCTGGGAGCAAGGCCACCACCCTGCCCAGGCTGTGCAAGCTGAGGGGAGAGCAACTGAGGGAGGTGTTTCTGCACTTGCAGCAGCTTTGTGAGGAAGAGGAGCAAGCAGCTCCTCTTGCTGCCTCTTACCCCATGTCCTGGCTGCTTTTGCGCCCCCAGTCCCCCCCCCACCCCGAGCTCAGGCAGCTCCCAAGGAAGCAGCAGAGGCAGGTGAAGCTGCCAGGCTCCCCAAGCCCACCACGGGCCAGGCAGCAGGAGCCAATGAACTTTGAGCAGCGTTCAGTGTCATTGGGGCCAACGCCCAGAGAGCAGGAGCAGCCGGGTCTGGGCTGAAGGCACAGTAGCAGTTCCTGCTCACCCTGCATGCCCGAGCCTGGCACTGGATTCAGCCCACCAGAGCCTGGCAGGAATGCCCTCGCACCAGCCCTGGATCTACAGATGTTCAGCAGCACTCCTGGGACCCAACCACCGCCCTGAGGAGGCTACAGAGCTGCTCCCATGGCTCACTCCTACCCTGACATGCTCAGACCCTTTCCTGCCCATGCTGGGAGGCCAGTCCCTCCCAGCCTGGACAGGCACACTGACAAGACTGCTTTGCCAAGCACTGCTGCCAGCCAGGATGCCCATGCACCTACCAGCACCCCAGCAGCAGATCCACAGCCACCTCCACCTCTTGCCATGCTGAAAGGTCAGGGCTGTGGTTTCACAAAACAAATTCTTCCCTCCCACCAGGGCAATGAACTGTTGAAATCAAACACATGGGGGAAGTAGTCAGCCTAGATCAGTTCCCCTGGCACACACTGGCACAAGCAGTTTTGCAGGGGCAAGAGCTTTGCAGTGCAAAATCACCCTGGACATGCAGCACAAGCTTAGGGATGTGGGGACAAGCTCCCAGACCTCCCCTGGTCCTGTCATCACCCCTGAGGGCAGGGGAAGCTGCCATGGAGGCTGATCATTGCCACCTGCATCCAAGGCACACCACACATCCCACTGCCAACCTGACCTACAGCTGCTAGGGGCTGGAAAAAGCAGATAAAAGTGGAGGCAATGGGCACCCGGGTTAAGGGTTCACCTTCTTTGCACCATGCCTGCCAGATTGTGCTCCTTAGTCACCTGTTTGCCCCCAACCCAGCAGAGCCACCTCATCCCACCCCTTCCCACCATGTGACAAAGTGACATCTATCCCTCTTGGGGAACACTTACTTCCTCCTGGTATGGAGCAGTGCTGCAGGAGCATCACAGGGCACCTACTGCCACCCCAAAGCCCACTCAACAGACAGAGGTCACACAGGAATGTACAGAGCAAATCAACCCACAGGTCAGCCCGAGATCAGCAACCACCAGCCTGGCACTCCTGTGCTGAACCAGCAGCAGCCCCCAAGTGCAAAGGAAGACAGATTAGCAACAAGCACAAGACAGGCAGGAGCCAGACAGACTCATCAGCCTGCTGCTGGGAGTTTCCAGTACAAGAAATGACTCTGAGAAACAGTTCCCCCCCCAGACAGCCTTCTCAAATAATAAGAAGCAAACAGAAGGTTGTGGCCACCTTGGGGAACTCAAGGACTTTGGTCAAGAGACTATAAATCCAGCCCCTTTGCAACAGCCTCATGCTGAGACACATTCCTGCACTCTGTGCCAGAGGACAACCTCCTCCACCAGCCAAGCCCTGTGTCACACACCACAGAGCTGCCGGAATCACCCAACAGGTTTGGGGTTTGTCACCACATCCAAGCAACACCTGTTGCCTTTTATGGCCCCAACCAGCTCCACAGTTCTGCTCCTCACTGTCAGCAGGGCAGGGAGAAGGGAAAACAACCATACTGGGTTTCCAGAGCCAGGAGGAGAGCTCTGCACTTCCCTGGCGACAGCACCACCGCAGTCTTGGGAAAGGGCTCTGTCTTTGCCAGCAGTAAATGAGAGTCAGTTCCGAGGGGTTGCTGGGAAGAGAAACCATGAGATTTAACCAGCACTCTTCCCTGAGGTCACAGACACTGGTGAGCTATTTTGAGAAGCCAACAGCCTTCCAGGCACAGTCCAAACTATCCTATTATTTTCTGAGTGTCCTAAAGCCACCCCCAGCACAACTACAATACACCACGGTCTTATCTCCATGCCAGAAGGTGGAGGAGGGAAGAGATGAGAGGCAATTCAGGGATAGAGACACTGGTTGCATGGTCTGGGCTGGACTATTCATCTAACTCCAACCCATCTCTAGGGAAAGGATGGCCTCAAGGGCTGCTCAGCCACAAAAATCAGGGTCTGACCTCCGAGTCGGAAGGGAGGAGGCTCACTCCTCTGTGGCAGCTCAGGCAAGTCCAGCATGCTCCATGAATAAAGTGCTTTCCTCTTCCCACCCCTTCCAGGAAGGCTCCATGCAAGATTCCAGTCAGTGCTGCACATCATGATGGACGTTTGCACACAGCACAGCCCCAGCCAGGTTCAGTCAAGCAGAAGGAAAAGAGCTTTTTAGAACCCCCTTTCTTTTTCTTTAAGGTGAACACCGACAGGCAAGAGAACCTGCCTCCAGGAAGTGCTGGGAGCAGGAGGAAGCTGGCACTGCAACCATAGGCAAGCCTGGAGATTGCCCTGTTTGGGTTCTTCCTGGTATACGACTTCCCACAGACCCAGAGATGCTTCCCCAGTGGGAACCCCAGACAGCTCCACAGATCCCTCAAGAGCATTTACTGTGGGCAGTAGCCTGAAAGTTGCCTGCCAACTGCTCACCCCACCTCAGCACGTCCAGGAGAGCTGCTCAGAGGAGAACGAGCAAGGCACAGAACTGGAAACTTTGAATGCCAGATGCAACCACCCACTATGGAATTCCCAGCGCACCAGGGTCCTGGAGGTGCTGAGCTTTCCCTGCTCCCTACAAAGCCAAGGACAAGACTGTTTTCATTTCCACACCAAGAACTGGGCAGCTGAGTCCAAAAGCATCCACTCAGGGTCGGGCAGCTGTAGTTAGATGCCACAACAACGCCCTACACACACTCAGATGCTCCCCTCCTCCCCACCAGCTGCCGGACAAGAGCCTGTGCAAGGCTGGGTGCCACAGCCTGGGGACAGGAGCACTGGCCCAGGCAGGGAAGGGCAGCCCTGTCACCCCAATGTCACGGCCCAAGGAAGAGCCTGGGCACGAAGCCCTCGCCAGAGAGGGAGGCACCTTCAGGAGGTCCAGCCCTCCCCAACAATCAGAGGAAGCTTTGTTGTCCAGGCTCCCTCGCCCAAAGCCCAGGGGCATAACGGCGATGCCAGTTGGCTCCTGCGCGCCCGCCCGTGCCGCGCATTCACCTCGTGATGGAGCCACCCCAGCCCGGGCACCTTCTCCACCACTCTCGTAGGAGGAACCGGAGCGCCTCGGCTGCGGGAGAGCGCCGAAGGTCACCGACTCCTCGCACAAAAGGCGCTGGGCCGGGACAGCCGAGCCGCTGCTCAGTGACAGCACAGAACGAAAGGAGGAGCGTCCGGCAGAGCCCGGGGCGTCCCCTGGAAGCGTCCCGGTATCGGTGGCGACGGCTCCGGCGGACACTTAGCTAGGCTGTTTCGAAGCTCGAAGCTGTTTCATTAAAGGGAACTGCCAGTTTTCCCCACACACGCCGGGCTCTTCAGCCCCTTCCCCGATAGAACAAAGGGTCAGGTGAACCACCCACCAGGAATGATCCCGCTCTCGGCCGGGCGGCAGAGTCGCAGACCCGGGCCGCTTGCCGGCAAAGACGTGCGGCGGGGCCCAAAGCCGGCCCCCGCACAAAGGCAACGCGGGGCGGGGGGGGGCCGGTGCCGGCCGCGAGGAGCTGGCACACGGGCTGCCTTTGTTCCGGGCAGGCAGAGCGGCGGAGACCGACGGGCCGGCACCGGGCGTCGAGCGGGGCGGCCGCCCGGTCCCATCGCCTTTGTGTTGCTCCCCGCCGGCCGCGGGTGGGTCGGGCCCCGTCAGCGCCCCCGCTAGGGCCGGACTCCGCTGTCCTGGCCAGTCCCGTGGGGCGCGGCCCCCGCCTGGTACCCAGCTCCCGGGCAGTGGCCCCCGCCCAGCATTCGGCTGCCGGGCAGCGGCGGGCCTCCGGGGTCTGACTTCAAGAGTGCCGGCATAGGAGCACGGCCGAGCCCAGTTAGCACCGAGAGGGCCGCGGGGAAAGGGCCGGGCCTCCCCCTCCCGTCGCGGGGAAGTGCGACGCCCGGCCGGCGCCGGCCCCCACCAGCTCCCCATCCCCCGCAACCACTCCCTCGGGAAGGCGGCGACGGGGACTCCAAGAGCGAAACTCACCGTGGCCGAACTCCTCGGCGGCGTAGGGGAGGAGGGGGGGAAGCAGGAGGAAGGGCGGTCCGGTCCCGCGGCGGCGGTACGACCGCCCGGCCCGCTCCGCACAGACTGGCGAGACGAGAGGCGAGGCTCCCAGTAACGTGCGAGCGCTGCGGGTGGTGCCCAGGTCCGCACGGTGCCGGCGGCAGCTCAGCAGGCGGTGAGGTCGGGCCGGGCCTGGCCGCGCCGCGCGCCGCTCCCGCACCTAAAATGGAAGTTGCGCCGGTGGGGCGGAGCCAGGCGAGACTCCGCCTCTAGCGTCAGCGCGTCCCGGCCAATGGCAGGCGGAGTTCGGCGGCGTCCGGCTCGCCGTTGGCGCCCGCGGCTGGAGGGGGCGAGACGAGGCAGCGCGGGGCTGGCTCGGGGCGGGGGGGGTCTGTCCCGTGGGCTCTGCCCGGGGGTCCACGTTCCCCGAGCTGGGGTCTCCCTTTGAGTAGGGTCTCACGCTAGAACAGGATCTGCCCCGGAAAGGACGATCTGCAGGTCTGCTGCTGGTCTGCAGGTCTGCTGCTGGGGGTGGTGAGACGAGGGAGTGTCTGCCCACTCCCTCCGGAGCAGAGCCCTTTCCCTGGCCTGTCCCACCGGAATGGGGCGACACGTTTGATCCCATCCAGGCTGCAGCTCCTCAGAGGGGTCACCTTTTCCACCTGGCTGTATGGAGCAGGTCCAAGGGAAGCACTACGAGCCTTCCTGCCTGGTTTGCAGCTGGGAACTCATCCTGGGTAGGTTCTGCCCCATTGCACATACCAGCGTGTTCCACACGTTCCTTCACCTGGGACTGCAGGTGGGGGGACAAAGCCAGTACCTGGGACCAACCGATCTAGGGGAAGGGGCCTAAAGGTCCCGGTGAGTGACTGTGGCCAATTTTGGGAGCCCCCTCCTGTGGCCAGGGCCGCGTGGACAGGCAAAGGACTGCCAATACTGGCAGGGCTGACGGAGCCCCGTGAAAGCCAGATAAGACGATCCGGTGGTGGCATGGGGTGGTAAGGTGCGGCGGCTTAGGGCTGTGCTAAGGATGCCTTTTGCAGCAAGATGGAAAGGAAACGCCAGCACTACCCAGTCACAGCCATCCTGCCCTGCCTGGCTTCCAAAGCACCAAATCAAGCAGTGCTGCTGTCCCCGCTGGTGTGAAAAAACAGTAGAGGGGGACCTGGAGAGTACAGAGACCTCCGGCAGGAAATTTAAGCGTGAGGTTTAATAGTTCCAACGAATCCAGCCAGAGAATTGTAACCAGCATGGGGGAGCAGGGTCACCTCCCAGGCCCTGCTGCTGCCCCTCCATGGCTTTGGGAGCAGAGCTTGGGCATGAAGCTGCTGCCAGTGCTCCAGCACCTGGACATTAGTGGTGGAGGATATCTTCTTCCCTGGGAATATGATGAGGTGATGCCCAGCCTGCCCCTTTCCATGTTCCACCAATTTACCTGTGAGGGTGCACATCCAGATACCCTGAAGGTGACAGTTTTCTGCCTGGCTCTGGGCTGGCGAGATTCAGGCACTGGGGAGAGCCCCACCCGCTCCTGATTGCCAGACAGTTAGTGAGGCAATGACCAGAGGAAAAGGGGTGAGGGAGGTTGTGGGTGGGGACAGGTGATTCTTGGGGTAACTATGCATTGCTTAGTGAGACAAGGAGGGGGTGGGGGAGATGTGATAGCAGCCTGCAAATGTTTGGAGGAGGGAATCGCCCGCCAGGGTGGGGTTTGCTAATAAAGGTGGCGCAACAGGGTGTAATGGGGAGAAGGGGATTCAACGCATGTGAAGGGCACATTGAGGAGATCAATGAGTTGTGCGACCCCCCAGACTCTCCCTGACCTTTGATTGTAACATGGATCACCCAACCTACTGGATATAAAGAGCCAGCAGAGCTGGCCTCTGGCCCTCCCAAGGACAAGAGAGGTTTTTCCACCCTACAGTGGGAAACTTTTCCCCATGCCTCTTCATCCTTGCTGTCACCCAAAATGAGCAAGTCAGGGCCCCTTTCAGCCCTGTGCCTTCAGTGAGACCTGTTCCCAGAACACAGACAAATCCTCGGCTGCCCTCCCCTTCTCTTTGCCCACACAAGGAGGAAGGTCCCCTGGAACCTCGGCAGTGATAGTCTCTGGGAAGAGTCCTTGGCTGCCTGTCTTCAGGATTTCTGACTCATCTGAAGGGACAGCTCTCCCTCACAAAAAGGCATTGGGGATACCCTGTTCCTCCACCCAACACAGCTTGCCACAATGTGCCCATAAGGGCCCCAGCTCAGGTTGTTTGGCCAAAAGGCTGTTGGTGGGGCACACACGTGGGCCTGGTGTAGCACACAAACCCTCTGCCCTTGGGCAAAGCATAGCTGGAAACAGCATGAAACCTTGAGTGCCAGCAGGGGGGATGGCCAGATGGGGCTGTTCCATATCAGCTCACAACTTAGTTCAATCCACCAGTAGATTCTAAGCATGGCCTCTGGTGCCCTTCCTCACCCTCCCCTGTCACTACTGAGTTATCCGGTCCTCACCCTGAGGAAGGTGGGCATTAAGAAGCAGAGTGCAGTGGTGGTGCTAAAGCTTTGCCTGTGTGTAAGAGCCTGGCAGATTCAGGCAGCACACCCCAGAGTGTGCCAGGGGGGAGAGCACGAGGCAGATGGCTGCCCCTGACCTGGACAACAGGCAAGTGGCTGCTGGCACAGGAAGCCCAGGGGCAGCCTTCTGCTGAGCCAGATACACAGCCACATTGTTGCTGTTTCAGTCAGCCTAGAAACTTAACAGCCTTTAAAGACTTTAGTTTCTTTGCAGATGAAACAGCTCTGCTGGCTCTGGTTGGATCTGATCTCATTGAAGCCAGGCAACTGCCTCTTGTCCCCAGGGCTGCAGGACAGAGTTGGACAGGGTCTGTCAGTGCATGGTCAGCTCGGGCTTCTGACTCAGACATCCCCTGGCAGCTCCAGAATGCCCAGCAGTGTCTGCCTCCTTCTGAAGGCCAGGCTAAAAACCCTCCTCCTCTGAGCTCCTCTGAGCTCAACATGCCCAGCAGCAGATCATGATGGTGTTTGAATACAGCTCCAGTGGCAGTCTGTCCCTCTGCTTGCTGGGGAGAAGAGATGTGGGGAAATTTGCCCTCTTTGGCAGTAATTGCTTGTAATGACATCTTGCACATCCCCTTTCATCCTGCAGTGCTGCTGATGCCTTATCCAGATGAGACACCCAGAAGATGCAGCCACCGCCGGAACAGAGCAAGACAACTTTGTTTACCAGGCAGAGCAGTGCTCCTGGGCAGTGCAGAGCCAGAGGAAGGGGAGGCTGCTGTCCCAGGTCCCACAAAGGCTGCTCAGAGATGGCCTGCATTGTTCTAAACCAGAATAACACAGCACTTCCTCAGCCCCTTTCCTATGGGAATCCCCACAGGTTGTTGTCTTCCCCCTGTGGGAGGGGAAGTGTGGCACTGAGGGGTGCCATGACTCCTCTGCTGGGTGCCAGCCTGAAAGGGGAGGAGGGAAGCTGGAGCTGCTACATTCTTCCCAGCTTGAAGCTGAAAATACCGGGCAATAAAGCAAGTCCACAGCCCATCCTGATACCTTCCCAGAGCAGCTTTGGGCAGCTCCACATGCCTGGCACAGTGTTCAGTCAGAGGAAAGCGAGGTGCCTGCCTTCAGCTGTGCCTGAGCTCTCCTGTGCCTGCTGTGAACCTTTGACACCTGGCCTTTCTGCCTTGGTCTCTTGACTGCCAAATTCCTGATGCATCTTTGGCTCAAGTGCACAAGTGACTGCAGCATGCATGGAAATCTTCTTCCTTCCCAGCCCCACAATGATCTGTCACTTAAGAGACTCACAGTCTCCTCTTCTTCCTCTCCCCACCTCCAGCTCCCTTGCCAGCCATGGACCCCTGCCTTCATCCTTCCCTTCTGTGGCAGCTGCAGCCAGGTATGAGGTGCTGCCCAAGAATGGGGGAACCGCTGCAGCCCCAGCACTGCAGCACAGCAACAGAGTCATAGAGTCATAGAACGGTCTGGGTTGGAAGGGACCTCCGAAGGTCATCCAGTCCAACCCCCTCTGCAGTCAGCAGGGATATCCTCATATGGATCAGGCTACCCAGAGACATTGCTGGAAAACAGTCACAGCAGCAAGGGAGAGCCTCCTTTCTGTTGAAGAACCCATCTCGCAATCTGCTGCTCTGGGAGATGCTGGGAAGACCTGACTTGTCCTGCAGGGAGGATCCCTTTCCGACCGACGGCAGAGGGAGCCTGGATAACCAGCGCTGCTCTGGGCTACCTGCAGACTGAGCCACACTCCTCCTCAAGAAGCCCAGCCGGGAGATTAACTTGCTCAGCATTCCCGATCCGCTGAGTCACCCGGGAGCCGTGCACAGGACGGGCGCCCGAGTCCCCACCGCAATGAAGCACAGGCTGCGCCTCGGGTACCCAGCTTCAGAGCGCCTGAAAGTGGACACAAAAGATTCCAGCGACCTACACATTCTGCTGGCGTGGCAGCAAGAGCCACAGGCACATGCATTTAGCCAGCAAATTCTGGCAGCAAATAGAGATGAGAGGGGTCAAGGTGACAAAAGGGTGTCAATGCTTTTTTTCCCAGTGCAGGTTATCTTGCTTTGGGCACTAGAAAAAGAGACATTTCTGAAAGGCCTCTTTTGTCTATCCACAATGGGAGCATTTGCTGGGATCACCAGATCCTATAGCAGCAAATTTTAGGGACAGACAAGGCTGCTGGCCAGGCAGGAGAGGGAGCACCCTGGCAGTTGTTGGGGATGGATGCAGCAGAGGAGGGGACAGGGGACAGGGATTAGTGCTGCCACCTCTGTGAGACACAGAGATCACCCCAAAGCCAAGGGCTCCTTGCCCCAAACACTCAAACCACCCAGGGGTGGCCAAACGTCTCTGCCAGGCCTGGGCTGTGTCTTGCTGCCAAAGTGGCTCTGGGACCCCACTGTCCACCACAGACCCAGGGGGCAGGGAAGTCCCTGTGCCATATTCCCCAGGCAGGGAGGCTTGCACAGCAAGGGTGGATGCATGGGAGCTGTTCTGGACAGCACAGGCATAGTGCTTCTGGAGCTGAGGGGCTCTGCCTTCTCAATGTGGTGAAGTCCAGGTGGCTCCCCACGTCTGAGGGCCAGTTGTGTCTTTGCTGTGTGCTTGCAGAGGCCTTCTCTGAAGCTGAAGGTGCTTCCCAAGTGGAGTTTCCCAGGTTTGGGACCAGGGCATGGGGGCTGCTGTGGAACTGCAGGCAATCAGCAGGCTGAGGGTGGTTTAAAGCCCTGAGGGTGTGGTGGTCAGGCTTGGACATTGGCAGAGCCACCCTTCTGATAGCATCTGGGTCCATCTGCTCCCTGTGAATCCAGGCTTTCTGAGGGACAGCTGCAATCATTGCAACTCCAAAAGTTTGCAAGGTGTGGGGGAGGAAACATCCCGATTTCCCTTCTATTTTTACAAACATATGATAGCACTTTGATATAAAATGACTTGTTTTGCTCTATCCCTCAGTATTTGTGGCCAGGCTCCAAGCCATCCGAGGTCAGTGGAAAGACTGCCACTAACCTCAGCAGCCACTGGCCCAGGCTTCTCCTCAGGCACTTTTTTTCCTGTGTTCATTTTGCACACAGCAAAAACACAGGGAATAAAAAACCCAACACCCTCTTATGTCAAAACAGATGAAAATCCATCTGCAAAGACATAGGAAAAAAAAACAAAACAGGGGGTGATAAGACATTTGAAAACTTTGTAGGTTGAAAATCTGTGGAGTCATCCAGATTCCCATTCTTCCGCAGCTCTTGAAACTTCCACCCACTTTGGTTGTTTGTGAGAGCAGCAAACGTCTCCGGGCAGTCAGGCTGGGATCATTAGAGCTGTTGTTCATGTGTGTGGAGTGACTGACGCAGATGTTTTTACAATAGATGCTTTATGAAACGACAAAATACTTTCAGATCAAGTGGGCAGCATCGTTTTTATGAAAGAGGGCTCCCAACGCACTCACCATCCCATCCTCCCCTGCAGGACCCGCTGCCTGTGGGCATGCCCCACTCCCGAGAGACCGCAGGAGTAAGAGTTTCTCACACACGAGGCCACGATAGATTCTGAAAATCCTAAACAAGGCCTGATACAGGGCTCTGCAAGAATGCAATCCCGTGCCACCCTGCCAGGAGGGGCTGCCTTGCAGGCAGCACCCACCGCTATTTATCGGGAGCGTTCAGGCGGCACCGTGGCGGCGACCATCGCGCACCGAGCTCGCTGCCCACAGCTCTGACCAGCGGGGACGAAGGTCAGGGCACAGCCCTGCTCCTCCTCACTCCCTGCCCCGCGGAGGGGGTGAGACTCAGAGCAGTCCACGGCAGGGATGGAGGGGTCCCGCAGTCTGTAGTCTCTGTGCCACCCCGGCCCGGGGGCCGCCTTTGGACAAGCGCAACCTGCAGGAGCCTGCGCCTCCCATCCCAGCTTGCGCAGGGTAGCGCCGCCGGCGGGGGCAGAGGGAAGGGGCGGGCGCCACAGCCGACGGCGCGGCAGAGGAGGAGCGAGGCGGGGCGAGGCGGGGCGAGGCGGGGCGAGGCGGGGCGAGGCGGGGCGAGGCGGGGCGAGGCGGGGCGAGGCGGGGCGAGGCGGGGCGGAAAGGCTCTGCCGGGAATGAGCTCCACCGGCAGGGGCTCCGGGGAGGGGGGATGTGCGTCCCTGAGGAGGTCCCGCCCCGACTCAGCCAGCGCCCCGCCCCCACGGTCTTCCCGCCACAGCCCCCTACCGCATCTCCATTGGCCGACAGGTTATGATTGGCTACGGGGCGAACCAATGGCGAGGCTGCCGCTGGGCGGAGCGAGCCGCTGGGCCACGCGGGGCGGTGGGCGCGAAGCGCTTGGGTGGTGCTGGTCCCCGGCTCCCGAGCTCCCCTCGGCTCCAGAACTTTGTCAGCTGCTTCTTCCCGTTCGGCAAGTACACGGCGGGCCCGGGGCTGCCGGCCGGGGCGGGAGGGGAGGAGGGCGGGGGCCGGGCGGCAGACCCGAACCCGCTCGTTTTCACAGCGAAATCGTCGTGGCTGGCGCCCTCTGGTGGCCAAGCGGAGGGACTTGTAGGCACGCACGGCCTTTCGAGCCTTTGCACGGTACCGGAGCCCCGGTCCGGGAGGCTTTGCAGGGCGCCATCCAAGCGCTGCAGAACGCGTCCGCGGCCCGGCTCCCTGCTGCTGCCGCACCCTAACCCCAAACCACGCGGGCCGGTCCCTAGCGCTGCGCTGTCTTGCAGGCTGTCCATGGGCTCTCCGGCGGCTGCCCGGCGGCTGCTCTATCGCAGCACTCGCCTGCTCCGCGCAGCCTTCCAGCACCTCCACCAGCAGCAGCAGAGAGCCGATATCTTCTGCGACGCGGTCCTCCAGGCTGAAGGTGAGCAGCAGCATGGCCCGCACCGGCTTCTTGCCACCCCCAGGAGAGGACCGGGGCGGGTTTCAGAGCGGTGACAGCCGCTGTTGCTTCACAGGTGGGACAGTGGTGGCCCACTGCTGCGTGCTGTCCGTCTGCAGCCCCTTTTTCAGGGAGCAGCTGCGCCAAAAGCTGCCCCCCCGGGGTCAGAGAGTGGTACTGGATCTGGGAGGGCTGAAGATTGGGGTGCTGCGCAAGCTGGTGCGCTTCCTATACACCGCTGAGCTTGAGGCCACGCAAGACGAGGTGCAGGAGGTGCTAGAAGCTGCCCGCCTGCTCCGCGTTACCGAGCTCGAGTCACTGCAGCTCCAGGGAGGGCGCCTGGTGAGGCTGGGACCCCCGCGGCAGCTTAACCGCTCCTGCCTGGGCCCGGGGCAGCACAGCTCCCCCGCGGTGGCAGACAATAGGGCTGAGCACAGGGGGGGTGGCAGTCGCCCCGGGAGCACCAGTGTGTCCCCGCAGGAGCAGTCAGGCTTCCCAGGGACCGTGCAGCCCAAGCCGGTGGGGCGGGTGAAGCTGCGGAAGGTGGAGAGCAAAGGTTGCTGGGAGGTGGTGCGGGACAGGCAGCCACCTGCTGCTGTGGCAATCGCCAGAGCAGGGGTGACAGAAGCGGAGCGACCCCTGGATGCAGGAGCACTGGAGCAAGCGGGCAGGTGCCCTTCATGCCAGCAGAACCCGCAGGCAGCCTGGAGGAAGCAGGGCTGTGGCCAGGTGGTGCCCACAGTGGACCCCAAAGAAGAGGAGGTGGATGTGGGGACAGTGGAGCCATGCCTGCCACCTGGCACTGTCTGTGCCTGGCCCTGCCCCTCATCTGAGTCGGATGAGGAGGTGGATATTCTCACCTAGGGGGACTGCCCACACACAGGGCACTGCAGGAAGGGCTACCCTCAACTTGTGATATCAAAATAAAGTGCTGGACCTGTGCTGTGGGGCTGATGAACTTTATTGGGGAATGGCAGGGAGGATGAAGGGGAGCCAGGGGGTCCAGCAGTGGCTGCTCGTGGTGGAGCTATAGCATCAGAGACGGGACTGGGGCTGGCAGGTGCCCCCCACTTCATCTCGTCTCTTCATAGACGCTCGTGCCACGGGTGACAACCCTGACTGTGAAGAAAGGGCAGTTGGTGTGTGGTCCCAGTCCCCCTCCCTGACCCTGTCTTCACCCTGCCCCTGTTTACCTGGCTGCCCCCTCTATGCCAAGCTCTTCTTCAGGGCTTCCACCATGGCCTCCGGCTGAGGAAACTTCAGTTTACGGGGGGGACCCTTCCCAATGCCGCTCCACAGCTTCACAGCTGGGAAGGACAAAAGGGAATGGGTCAGGGGTGCCAGGGAGCTTCCCCCCTCCTCCCTGGCGGTCCCAGCACTCACTGCTGCCGTCCTCCTTCACCAGGGACACCTCGAAGCTGTTCCTGCGCGGCTGCCGGGGGTTGATCTCCACGGGGAGATGAGCCACGGCTCCTCGCAGGGCCTCGCTCACCGCCGCCGCGTTCCGCCCGTACACCCGTCAGCTCTTACTGCAGAGACGTGGGAAGGTCAGTCAGTACTCGGGGGGCAGCCCGAGAAACCCCACTTCAGCACCCGGCCCAGCTCACCAGTGCTCGATGACGATGCGGGGGCCGGTATCCCCTGGACTGCCCTCGCCCTGGCGACGTGCCTGCTTCTGCGGAGCACCCGCCTGCTCCGACGCCTCGGCCGCCGGCGGCTGCTGGGCCCCACGCTTTCTCCCGCGGGGAGCCATCCTGGGCCGGCGGGTAAAGTCCGCCGGGAACGGCGACCCGGGTGGATGGAGTAAAGAAGACGGGTTCTGTACGGATCCTGCTATGGGGAAGACTCAAGAAGGGCGAGTCCCCGGAGATTCACTGCTGGGGGGCGAGAAAAGGAGGGGTCTGCACTGGGACGCTGCCGCGTCGGCTGGAATGGGAGGGTCCTCAGGAATCCCGTTTTGGGGAAAACGGGTCCCGGGAACGTCACGGCACGGAAAGTGCAGGGGCAGAAGCAATGGCCGGTACAGGCAGGATGGGGACCCGGGGCCCGCTCCAGGGGTAGGGAGCCCGGGACGGCCGAACAGCCTCCTACCTGCTTCGCCAACCACGTGCCAGGACCGAGGGGCACCGCGCGGGCTCCGCCACTTGGGCAGCCCGCGGGGGGCAGGGTGTCGGAATGGACAGCCAGGGGCGAGGCGGCACAGTGGACCGAGGGGTCTGGGCCGTCGCCCTTTTCCTCGTCTTGGCACCCTCCGTGCCCTTCCAGACCAGCCGTGGCGAGGCGGCCGGGCCCCAGTGGCACGTAGGCCACAACCCCCCCGGACTGGCTCAGTGGTTCCGTCCGCGGCCCCGCCCCGCCGGCAGCCTGCGCCGCAGCTCCAGCCAATGGAAATGCTGCCTCTGAGCGGCGATCCGCCGCCCTTAGCCAGGCCCTCCCCCCGCGCCCCCCCCCCCCGACACCGTCACGGTCACGGTCACGGTGCCTTTATTGTCGCGATGAGGATGAGCGTTAACCAAAGGCGAGGCTGTCTTACGGCCCTGCTCACACCGGAGTCCTGCCTGCTTGCCAGCGGGGCAGCCAGGGCTTTCCCCACCAGGAGCAGCCCCAGGCCTGGCCAGGGCAGAGGGCAGGCCCCGCAGGGCTGGTGCCACCAGGATGACGGCGACATGATGATGCGTGACAGCACAGGACAGCTTCTACTTGTCCTTCTTGGTCTCCCCCTCGGGGTGCCCGGTTGCTGGCCGTGCCCCAGTGGACTCCTCAGGTCCCTCCTCCCGTGGCTTCGACTGCTTCTTGGCCTTCTGGTAGAGCTCGTTGAGGTTGAACTCCCGAATGACGTTCTCCTGTGGCCGAGAGGCAATGTTGGCACCCCAGGGACCTCCCCTCCTCCCAGAGCCCCCTTCCTGACCTAGAGGCAAGTAGGCAGGGGGCTGGAGCATCCCCCTCACCTCAGAGAAAGTCCAGGACACGGCCCGGCCCTTCTTGTCGATCTGTGGCCGGCGCATGGTCTCTGTCCCACCCTGGAACAGGATAAGGGTGGGCAGCTGCTTGGTGAGGGGTGAGGTGCTGACTTTGTACCTGTGGGAAGTAGGGGAGAGGCCAATGGTGACCCCCAGGCAGCAGGAGTAAGAATGGGGGTCCCAGGGACTCTGCCCCAGCATGGACTCCACTGCCCTGCCCAGGTTGCCTGCTTTCAGACCTGGTGCTGACATCCGTGTAGCGGCCGACATCCACTTTCCCAAAGTGCAGCCCTGGGCAGTTATACCTGGGGAGGAGGGGGACACGCTGTGAGTGCTGCATGTGAGGTGCCCCAGCCCTGCACCTCACCAAGGGCCCCGTTCAGCACCACTCACTTGAGAGAGAGGTCGGCAAAGATGGGGGCGAAAGACTGGCACTCGCTGGACCAGTTGGCGAAGAACTCGACAATCCAGGTCACCCGCTTGTCCCGGTCCAGCTCCTCCTGCCACAGAGCTCCAAGGTCAGCAGGGGATAGCACACAGCCCCCCCAGCCTCCCCAGGTAGGGGATACTTACATCTATGGTCTTGTCACTGAAATACTTGATGTACTCTGGGCCCATGTAGAGAGGGGGCTTGCAGGTCATCAGGAACACTGCAACAACAGTGCCCCTCAGTCCCTGACCACCCCAGGGCCCAGGCTGGGTTTGGGATAATGTTCCCCCTTCCCTGGAGCTGCTTGGGGAACCAAGGAATGGCAAGCCCTGGGGCAGGCACACTCCTCTCTCAAGACACATCCTGAGCCCATCCTTGCCCACCGTTGCCCCCTCCCAAGCCCACAAAACATCCCTCACACCTGTGGCCTCCCCAGGCAATGAAGGCCACAGGTCATCCCCACGGCGTGGGGAACAGACAGTAAGAAGGGGTACTGAGGGAGAGCCAAGCTGTGCTGAGAGAGCAGTGCTGCTGCCTCTGGTGTGATAGGTCCCCTTCCAGCAGGTCTCACCTATGCAGAGTATGAGGTAGAGCAGGCCCATGCGGATGTCGAGGCGGAAGAAGAGGATGGCATTTGCCACTTTGCTGAACATGAAGATGTTCCCAATGTGCTGCTCCACAGTGACTGAGGAAAGGAAAGAGAGATAGGAGATGTGACCAGATCCCCCCAGAAGACCAGGGGGGATCCTGAGGGAATGTCAGATCTGGTTCTCCAGGTCTCAATCCATCCAGCTCCTTGGTGGACATCCTACCAGCAGCTCCACAGCCCCATGCACCCACCCCACAACACAGGCCCCAACTCACTGGAGCGTCGGTTCTTCATCATCACAATGGCGCTGAGAAACATGAGGATCTCCACCTCCCGCTGGGACAGGAGAAACAGTGTGAGTAGGAGGTACCCATAGGACACAGCAGCTGTCCAGTGCTGCCGGCTGCAGAACCTGGGAGTGGCCACCAGTGCTAGCCACAGCCGCATCACCCTCTTGCGATCAGGCTGCTCCTGGCTCAGCCTGGTCCCACCAAGCCAGGCTCTGCTGGCCTCAGGTTCCTGCTAGTTCCCTGTCTCCTCATGGAGCTCCTTTCCCTCCTGAATCCTGAGCAAAGGACAACGATGGGCACAGCTTCCCATTTTTGCGATGCCTCAGGAGCCCCTCAACGGCAGACATCACCGGCAAAGCGATGCCGGCAGCTACTGAAATTTCCTTCCCTTTCAGATGGGCTGGGGATGCGGGTCGACAGGAGGGCCAGGCCCGGAGATGCAGGAATTGGGAAAGGGCTGCAGACCTAGGGGCCAGGCCTAGTAGGCTGTATGGGTAGGAGAGAAGCCCGGTCTGGGGGATGCAGGCCCAGGGGTGCAGGAACAGGTACGGGGCAGCGGCAGGTCGGGGCTAGGTCCAGGGGGTGAAGGCACAGGCCCGGGAAAGCGACAGGCCGTGCCGCCTCACCCAGTCGAAGTCGCAGGGATTGCCGTCTTCCCGCTGCGACGGCAGCCCTTGGCAAAGCGGCGGGACCTTGCGGACGAGCAGAAAGGCGGTGGCGAGCAGGGCGGAGAGAGGGTAGTAGGGCCGCGCCAGCCAGCGGCACAACCCCGGCACGGAGTACAGCAGCGCCAGGACCGGTGCCAGTACCGCCATCTTCGCCTCTGCCGCACAGCCGCTCGCCACCTATTGGATCGCCGAGCTGCTCATACGCGGCAGGCGAAACCTGCACCCTCGGAGCCAGTGGTGAGCCGCGTTACCACTCGCTCCCCGTGCCATGGAGGACCAATAAAAAGCAAGAGAGTAACAGCCAATCAAAAGGCTGGGGCCGAGTCTCCCGTAGCAACGGGATGGGGGGCGGGGCTTGGAAGGTGCTCGGCCAATCTCGGCCGGGCGGCCTCGCGCAGGGCACGCCGGGAAGATGGAGAACTTCTCGGCGCTGTTCGGCGGGGCCGAGCCACCGCCCACTGCCGCGGCCGCCGCCCTGAGCTTTGGGCCTACCAAGGCGCCGGGCGCCGGGACTGCGCCCCTCCCCGCCACCGCCGCGCCGCCGCCGGGCGAGGACGCGGCCCGCAAGGCTACCGCTGGCCCCTTCTACCTGCTGCGGGAGCTACCAGGTGCGGGCGGGGCCGCCGCGCGGTGGGGCGGGCACAGCTCTTACCCAATCGACGCGGCAGAAAGAGGGCGCAGACTTAACTGGCAGCGCGGCAGGCCAAGGAGGGGAGAGAGCGGTGGGCGGGAAGACGCGAACTGACAGTTCGGCAGGCCAATGAGCGTGCGGAGGGAGGGGCCAAGCGGCTGTGTCCAGTGGGAAACTGGGGTCTTGGGAAGGGGGATCCGGGCTGGGAAGTTGGGAAGGAGTGGGGCTGGTGGGTCCCAATGCTCGGGCTGGGGTGAGGAACAGGGCTTGGGGGTCTCGGGGGCTGGGGCGGGGCGCAGCGACGGAAGTCCTTGACGAGGGAGTGGGGAGGTCCCGGGGCTGGGGCGAGGGGCCCGACGGGGCGGCAGCTCCACACCATCGCCTCCCCGCGGCGGTGGCTGCGCAGGTACCACGGAGCTGACGGGCAGCACCAACCTGATCACGCACTACAACCTGGAGCATGCCTACAACAAGTTTTGCGGCAAGAAGGTGAAGGAGAAGCTCAGCAACTTCCTACCCGACCTGCCTGGCATGATCGACCTGCCCGGCTCCCATGACAACAGCAGCCTGCGCTCCCTCATCGAGAAGCCCCCCATCTGCAGCAGCTCCTTTACTCCTCTTACCGGCACCATGCTGACTGGCTTCCGCCTCCACGCCGGCCCGGTGAGCTCGGGGCTGAAGGCTGGGGGGCAGCCACTCAGGCCAGAGGTACCTGTTGTGGCCTGACGAGCCTCATCTTCTCTCCCCAGCTTCCTGAGCAGTGCCGGCTGATGCACATCCAGCCGCCCAAGAAGAAGAACAAGCACAAGCACAAGCAGAGCCGAACCCAGGATCCTGTTCCCCCAGGTTGCCATGCCTCATTGTCCCAGCCACCCCCTATTCCCTCCAGCCCCAGGGGGTGCCCAGCTCACCAAGTGCTCTTGTTTGTCCAGAAACCCCCTCAGACTCCGACCACAAGAAGAAAAAGAAGAAAAAAGAGGAGGATCCAGAAAGGAAAAGGAAGAAGAAAGAGAAAAAGAAAAAGAAGGTGAGTGGGGAGAGGCAGGGCCTGTTTCCTAGCCTGTGCCCACCCTGGGGGCTACCTGTGAGCTTGACCTGGGCAGCAGCACTACTCAGTGCCAGCTGTTCCCTGGGGGCTCATGGGTTACATGTCTGTCCTTCCTCCACAGAACCGGCACAGCCCAGAGCACCCAGGAGTAGGCAGCTCCCAGGCCAGCAGCAGCAGCAGCTTGCGGTGAGGCCGTGCCAGTGTCACCCCAGGGACCCTCCTGCCAAAAGTAATGACCTGGACTGACGTAGGAGGGACTGACCCCTCCTGAAGCGCTCGGTGGCGGGCTCGGGCTGGCCTGTCTCACCCCCCGGCAGAGAGGACACTCACAGCCCCCACCTGCGTCATGCGGGCAGCTGAGACCAGGGGACAAAGGCACCGCTGGCCACAGCCTTTTATACCAACCCTCCTGCCCGGTACATCAGGACAGGACCTCTCTTTTTTAATCACCTTTTAATTAAAGCCTCTGCTCTGAGGAAGGGTGGTGGCAATGGCAGCTGCACCCCTCAGTATCATGGCAAGGTGAACTGAGCAGGGTGGGTCCATGGGTTGCTATGGCATGGGACAGAAGGTTGTGGGTGACACCACCCCCCACCACCCTGCACAGCAGCTCTTGTGCCATGTGCTGCTTGCACAGTGGGGAGGGCAGGATCCTGCCTCAGCTCTGGTTGCAGGACTGGTAGGGGCTCTCTGCTCCCCTACCTTGTGAGGACAGGAGTGGCCCCCCCAAGAGGCCCTGTGTCTGCAGACAGTTGCCAGCCAAGCACCTGGGACTGCAGCTGTGCACACCAGGGGCACCAGAAGCAGTCATGGCACAGCACCAAGGTCCTTTGGTCCCAGTGCCCTGTGCAGTGTCCTGCACCTCACCAGCTCCACCCCATCTTGCCTAGAGCCACTTCTTCACACCTTCGCCTTCTGTGGCTTGCCCAAAAGCCACCCAAGGAGGTATCTCCCTGTGATGGGGCCAGGCCTGACTCTCCTTGGGCCTCTTTTCTTGAGAGGAAGGCAGGAAGGCTGAGAACCCTTCAGGACTCCCTGGACGCTAAACAAAGCACACACATGCCTGATGGGGTGGCTCATTAAATATCATTTTATTCCTCATTTTTAAAATGGCTAATAATAATAATTAAAAAAAAAAAAACAACCCAACACTGGTGTGGCTCTGCAGAGGCCATAGGAGAGCTATTGCCATAGAGAAAGAGTCAAGTAGTGCCTGAAGTTTTGTGGGCCCCTTGAGGGGTGGTTTGCCTGGGCAGGGTGGGGAGAAGGGAGCTCTGGGCTCCTTGGCTGCTTGTTTTGGGTTTGTTGGTTTTGGGTTTTTTTGGCATGTGATGAGAAAAATATTGCTTCGTGGGGATGCACCCTGCTGGCCTTCCTCTTCCCCCAACGGAAATAAAAACTACCATGTGACAGCAAGCAAGCCCCATCTGACCCATTAAAAAAACACAACAAAAAGCAAACAAAAGCAACAAACCCCCTGCCCTCCCCAAACCAACACAATCCCCAAGGAAACAGAGGAAAAAAAAGAGAAAAGTCTGCTGTTGGGAAAGGCCTGGAGCCCACGGCTCGCTGCACCCACCCTGTGCCAGCTCATGGCAGGGTTTGGGGAGGGGGCTGCCCCCCTGCTGTCCTCAGCCCTGACAGCCCCAGGCTGGGGTGACTGGTGGTGAAGAGGGGAGGTGAGGGTCCTGGCTGAACACACCTTGGCCATTGGCAGGGCCAGGCAGGGGAAGGGGGCACCTGCCATAGCCTGCCCTGCATTGGGTGGGAGAACACCACCAAGCACCTGCCCCCTGGCATCTTCCATGTCCCTCCTCTGGGGACAGGAAGGGAGCAGTTTCTTCCTCTGTCTGGGTGAGATATATAATTTCTGCCTTTTTTTTTTTTTAATCTTTATATTTATATATATATATATATATATATATTTATATATACACACACCTGGTAACTCGGAAAGAGAAAAAAAATAGAATCCGTAACAATAATAATAATAAAAAAAAGTATTCTGGTTTATAAACAAATCCGTTCCTACCACACTAGGCGAGCGGCTGATTGCACAAGGCCCACGGGTGGCTGGCCCAGCCAGGATGGTGGCCGGGGGCAAGGCTGGAGGCCTCGCCAGCCCCCTGCGCTGGCAGTCCTGGGGGCGAAGCTCAGCCCCACTCGGTGTCGGCCCCCAGGCCCGGGAAGCTGAGGAAGGAGAGCAGCAGCGGCGGCCGCGGGCCCGACCCCCGCCCGGCTCTCCTGGAGTCCGCAGGGCGTCTGGCCGCAGAACGTCCCTTGGGGGGCGGCCGGGAGCAGCAAGGGGCGAGCGGCTCCGCCCCTCATACCGAGATCTCGTAGGTGGTACCCCCCACACCGGAGACCTTTTTGACTCCTCCACGCGTGGGGCTGCTGAGGGGCACCTGCCCTGGGCCCGGGGGGGCCGCACCCAGGCTCTTGGGCTGCCCATTGGACTTGCTGTAGGCTGTTCTCATCTGCACCTCATCCCTGGGGAGGGAAGGATGGACACAAGGCATGAGGAGCAGGAGCCACTGGGGCCTGGGATAAGGACAGGGACCCCGGGGAGGGACCCCAGCCCCCATCACAGCCACAGCCCTGCCTGTCCCAGTGACCCCAGCACCCATACACCATCCCAGCTCCCTGAGAGACTTGGGGTGTCCCGGGGGGGGGGGGGGGGGGGAGGTGCCAGCTCTATTTTGGGAAGGAAGATTTCTCTTGCTTCCCCAGATTGCATGCAGCATGGCTCCCGCTGAGGGGAGTGCTGCTGACCCTGGGTGCCGGTGCAGACGGAGGAGGACTGGAGGGGGCACCAGGCAGGGAGGGGACACGCCAGGCAGGGGAGGGGGCATGCAATGGGCAGCCGGCTCCCTCCAGGTACTCACTTCGGTGCTAGTAAGGGCTGCAAGGCCACCTCGTCGGCCTCGGGGCTGCTGGCCTGAGACGCTGTTTTTTGGCTGCTGTAAGACACAGATTTTCCCAGGTGGGGGGCGGGGGGCTGCTCCGGGGAGCCCAGGGAGCGCCCCCGGGGGGGTTCGGGCTTGCCGAAGCGGGGCGGGGCCGGGCGGGTGAGAGGGTTTTTGCCCAGAGGCGAACGCTTCGAATCGTCCGAGGAGGAGCTGCTGCGGGGGGCGTTGCTGGAGCCCGGCGTGGACTGGATCCCCGAGTCCGCCAGCGCCGCTTCCTCCTCCCGGCCCGCGGCCGGCGGCTGCTGCAGCAGCTTCTCCCGCTCCTGGATGGAGGCCACGATGTGCCGGGAGAGGTTGTCGTAGCGCACGGGCGAGGGCTCCCGCGGCGGCGCCTGCTTGGGCGAGGAGATGGCGAAGCGGCCGTGCAGGTCGGGCTCCCGCTGCTGGGCGATGCGGGCCGAGAGGAAAGGCGAGGTGTAGCCCACCGGCGGTTCGGGCTCCGGGCCCGCCTGCACCGACTCGAAGTCGGGGCTGTCGGAGGGCGTCAGCAGGCTGTCGTAGGACAGGCTGCCGTTGCGCGTCTGGTTGGCCAGGCTCTTGTAGGAGGTGGAGGTGGTGCCCTCGGAGCGGATGGACTGCAGGTGGCCCATCTCAAAGCCTGTGCCCTGGGCGGACTTGAGGCTGGAGGAGCGGCTCCCACTGGAGAGTGGGTCGAAGGGAAAGCTCTTGCCGAAGGTGGGGGAGCGGAAGCTGTCGGGCTCCAGGCTGGGCTCGGAGCGGTAGTTGGGCTTGTGGCCACCCTCGCAGATGGAGTTGGGCTCCTTCAGGCTGTTCACACGGCTCAGCTGGGGGGCAGAGACACAGACGTCACCCACAGAACCGTGGGGCTCCTGCAGCTCTCTCAAGCTCTCCTTAGACCAGGCAGATGCTGGCATCCCCTCGAGGCTGGCATCCTGCTTTACCTTGGCACTGGTGGAGTGAGGCAGGGCTGCGGAGCTGCTGCTGCTGCTGTAGCCAGGCCGGTACCTGTACATGGTGGGTGTCGGGGGGCTGTCCTTGCCTAGCAAGCCGCTGTCTGCAGGCAGGGGAGAGGACACTCAGGCACAACAGCTCCCCAGAGCTGTACAGGGAAGGAAGGGGCCGTGCCCAGCCCTGCCCTCCCCTCCGAAGAACCAGCACTGAGCCTTGGGGCACACAGACCAGGGGATGGAAGCGGAGAGAGGGATGGGCTCGAGGAGAGGTACACCAGGGGTGGAGGAGGTGGAGAGGAACGGAAAATGTGTCCCCCCCACAGCAGTGTGTGTGAGGCTGGCACTTCCACACCCCTGCAGCAACCCCAGTGGGGTGTGCAGAGCACAGAGTGGAGGCCAGGGTGCTGTCACCCCATGGACACACATGCTGCAGCCCCTCTCCAGCATGGCCAGAGAGTGGGGAGAGCTGCAGAGGCCTCCAGCCTGCTGCAGGAAGCTGGGTTACTTCCAAGCTCTGCCCCTCACATCCCATCTCTCTCACCAAGCCCTCACAGGAAGTTCCAGCACTGCTTTGCCAGCGCAGGGAAGCGGGAGAGCGAGTCACGCTGCCACACATGCTCTGTGCCACCAAGCCAGGCTTGCTGTTCCTTTGCCACCTTCATCCTGGTGATGCTCCTGTGCCCGCCTGCAGCACAGTGGCCAGCCTGCCACAGGCCACTGTGGCTCCCTGCAGCTCTGGACATGCACAAGCTTGGGCTCCTGCTCCTCTCCCAACGGAGCAGAGCTGGCTGGAAGCATCCTGCAGGCTCCTCCAAGGGCAAGGGGCCAACCAGCCCCAAACATGTGCACACTGTGCCCCACCACGCAGCAGTGCTGATGTGCTCCTAGTCTGCCCTGCAGCCTGTTCTGCCTACGGCCCTGGATCCTGCTTTGCATGGCACAGCCCTGGGCTCCCCTCCCAGTGGCTGCAGGGACCCTGTGTGCCCTCCTTACCCTCGGTGGTGGCCAAGGTTAAGTGTGTCCTCAGGCCTGTGTAGCGGCTGAGGTCTGGCTTAGGTGGGGGGGGTGGCTCAGCATCCGCAGACTGGCTCTCCGTCACCTCCAGGCTTCCTTTGGACTGCAGAGACAAATTGCAGAGCGGGGGGTCAGGGGGTGCCAGGGCCTCAGCCTACCCTCAGCGGGCAGGGAGCAGGCAGGGGTTCCCAGGAGGGGCTCTCCTGGGCCATCCAGCGTCTGAGTGCCAGAGGGCGGAAGGTGCCACCGTGCTGGGAGGTGCTGAGGACAGGGACCTCCAGAGGACACTGCGAGGGGAAGGACAGGACGGGGAGGGTGCAAAGCCTCACATGGGGGACACAGCTCTGCCCCACAGGGGCACGGGAGGAGACGACAGGGAGCAGACGTGACAAGGCTCGCTCGGTTCTTTACTCACGGATGCAGGCTTGCACCCCTGGGCTCCATGGAGGGCCCCAGCGCTAATCCACACCCTCCTCACCTTCGTCCTCTTGAGCTCTGTCTGGATACCATTGTCCATGATCTTGACAGTGATCTGACCGTCCGACACCTCTGGCCGCAGGAAGGGAGGTCTCACCAGCACCGTCTGCTCGGCCCTCGGACGCCCGAGGTACCTGGAAGAGGGGTGGGAGGAAGGTCAGGACCTTGACCACCGTTTTGCCCAGGTGCTGTGGGGCACAGCCAGGCGGTCCCAGGCTCACCTGGGGGCTGGGGAGCTGCAGAGGACCCGGCTGACATTCCTACAGCAGCCGTTGGTGAAGGGGTTGACACCGCCACGGAACTTGCCTGTCACCTGTGGGCAGAAAGGATTGCAGCACGCTGGGGTGGGCAGGGACCTTGGGAGTGTCAGGGCCAGCCCAGGGCAGCCTGCACAGTTTGTCCAGATGCCTCAGGACAGTCTCCAGGGATGGAGATACTTTTCAGCACTCAACCACCCATGAGGGCCAGAAGGCTTTCCTCACTGGGAGATGCCTCTCTATTCCAACTTGTGTGGGTCACTTCCTACTCTCCTGAGGAGCCTGGTCAGCTCCATCCTCCCCACAGCCCCCCAAGAGCAGCAGCAAAAACGCTGTGCAGACAAGATGCTCTCACCCTCCGCTCACTGACATCTTGTGCTCTATCCTCAGCCAGCTCAGGGGCCACCCCTCACCCTCCACCTAGCCTCCCCTCATCCCTCTGCTCCTGGGGACACCCGCAGGGCCCCCCAGCCCCAAAGCTGTACCTGTTCGTTGGTGGTACGGCCTCTTGCCACCAGCACCACGTGGAAGCCTGTCAGGCCAGCCACAGGGATGAAGAACAAGCCAGCCACACACATCACCACCATGCTGTCAGCAGCCAGCTAAGGAACCGCTGCACTCCAGCTCTGATGCTTGCCACCCCCAGGCGTGCCAGCCCCCAGCCCCGCCAGCCCTGTTCTGAGCTCCCCAGCTCAGCAGGAATCTACTTGAGAGAGTCCAAGGGAGGGCTACAAGGATGCTGAAGGGACTGGAGCACTGCCTGGGGAGGAGAGGCCGAGAGCCCTGGGGGTGTGTAGTCTGGAGAGGAGAAGACTGAGAGGGGATTTAATAACTGCTTATAAATATCTGAGGGCTGGGGGGCAAGAAGGAGGGGACAGGCTCTGCTCAGCTGCACCCTGGGATAGGCCAAGGGGCAATAGATACAAACTGCAGCACAGGAGGTTCCACCTCAACATGAGGAGGAACTTCTTCACTGTGAGGCTCACAGAGCACTGGGACAGGCTGCCCAGAGAGGTTGTGGAGTCTCCTTCACTAGAGGCTTTCCAGCCCCATCTGGATGCCTTCCTGTGTGACCTGTGCTGGATTCCCTGGTCCTGCTCTGGCAGGGGGGTTGGACTCCATGATCTCCAGAGGTCCCTTCCAACCCCTGGCATCCTGTGAGGCTGTGACCCCCAGCCCTGCTCCCCAGCCCGGCAGGGGATACGTGACGGCCATGCGGACCCCGGAGAGCTCCTCCACCTGGTAGAGGACATAGAGCAGTCCAAAGCCAAAGACGCCCATGATGTGCGTGGTGAGGGAGAGCAGGAAGAGGAAGAAGTAGCGATAGTTGCGGCGCCCGATGCAGTTGTTGACCCAGGGGCAGTGATGGTCGAACTCCTGCGTGTGGGGAAAAGGCACTGTGAGGGACCGGGCTGCCAGGGCCTCTGCCAGCAGCCTGTGCAGAGGTTGCAGTGCCAGGAGGGCGGTGGCAGGAGCCGGGGGCGCTCACCTCGACGCAGTTGTCGCAGACGCTGCAGTGGGAGCAGCGCGGGGGCCGGTAGAAGCGGCAGGTGGCACACCACTTCATGCGCACCTGGATGCCCTTGATCTCCACCGTCTTGTAGAGAGGGGCTCGGAAGTCATCCTCCTTGTCCTCGTCCTCCTCCGCTGGTGGGAAGCCCCCAGCACAGCCACACGTCAGCGCCCCACCAGCATCCTGCCCTCCCCAAGCTGCAGGTGGCATCTCTCATCCCTCCTGTGTCACCCAGCCTGCGTCAGCCATCACTGGGATGAGCCAGAGACACCCACACACACACACAGACAAGGGAGGGTCCCCGCAGCCCTGCCCTGAAATCCCAACACCCACCTGAGCCCCAAGGTACCCAACGTGATGCCAGGAGGCTGGATGCTGAAGCCAGAGCTGCCATTCCCAGCATGGCATGACCCCCTGGCCCACCCAGACAGGGCACAGAGGGCTCTCCTCAAGCCCTCTGGGACTGGGGAATCCTCTTTACCTCTGAGGAAGGGAGGAAGGAGGCAGCTCAACCCAAGCCCCTTCCCGATGGAGCCTGACTCACCTCGTGGGAAGATGCCTGGGTCCATGAAGGTGGCCATGCTGAAGTTGGCCAGTACAAAGAGGAAGACAACAGCATTGTAGGCAGGAATGGCAGGGGAGACATAGAGACTGAGCCCCGGGCACCTGCGGGCACAATAGCACTGAGACACCCTGGCATGGGCCTGTGGGTTGCCCCTCTGATGCCTCCCCACTGTCCCCACAGCCCCAGGCAAGTGTCACCAAGCCCTGATGATGCTCTCAGACAAAACCAGGGTAGAGCAACCCCCAGAGCCCAGCAGCCACCCTGCCAGCCATGCCCACTGTGCCCAGGGTGGCCTGGCCAGGACATCCACATTTCCTGACCGTAGGTCATGTTTCCAGGCTCCTGTCCAGGCAGGACATGGGCAACTCTGCCTTCTCGCAATGCCCTCCACACCTGGATTGGGGCTGTGCCCAGGCCTGCCTGACCTTGGGTGCGTGACCAGCCAAAGTGCCAACCCTAGGGGAGTGCCTACAGGGGGCTGGTGTGGGGGGACTGGTCTGGAAAACCCTTGCAGAGCGAAGCCACTGCTGGCCTCTTGTGCCCACAATCTCACAGGGCAGTGCGAGCACAGGGCCCCACTGCCACACAGAGCGACGCCAGACTGCTGTGCCACTGGGGTGAGCACACAGGGACCCCAGCACTGCAGTGGGCAGTGACAGCCAGCACTTGGCTCTGCCATGGGCACGGTGAGGGAACCTCCAAGCATGGCCGTGCCCGGGTGGGCTTGGGGCCGTGGGCTTCCCCCGCGGCGGCGCCAGCATAATGCCCTAAGCTGCTTTGCTGCTGGGAGTTTAATCCCACGGATCTAGGGCAGCATCTGTCCCTCTCTTCCCCCCACAGCCACCAGTGCAGATGGATTTAGGCAGCAGGAGCAGAGAGGGGCAGGGCTGGGTGGGCAGGGCGACATATGGTGCCCAGGCTGTAATCCCCCGAGCAGGTAGAGGTGAAGGGGCAGCCGCTGGTCCCATCCCCTCCTCTGCCACAGGTCCTGTCCCTAGCAAGGCAGCCCCTGTCCTGGGCATGGCAGCACCAGGAGCCTTGGCCAGGTGCCCCCAGCTCTGTCCAGCACAGGGCTGGCACAGACCAGAGCGAGAGCAGAGGGGTGGCACCCACGTGGGGGAGTATGTGGGGTACAGGGGATGGTGCCAGGTGGGGAACATGGCATCAGGAGACAAGATGGGTTGGGCTGGAGGAGTGGGCACACCTGCCTTGGCACCCACCTGGCAGTAGAAGAGGGAGAGGCAGGCAGGGCACACCCAGGCCTAGGCATGGCTCCACGCCCAGCCCTGCCTGGCACCCAGGGAGAGTGGGAGCAGTGGCAGGACCTGCCTCCACCAACCAAGGAGAGGGCAATGCCCCTTGAGCACAACAAGGGCAAAACAAGAGCAGGAAGGCAGACCCTTGCCACTTGAGCAGACACCTGGCTGGTAGGAGTGTGTGCAGGGCCAAGCTCAGCTCTGCCACCCAGCACACTCCTGCCCTCCTGCCACCCCCACCCACAGCAACTCCTCTGGACTCCAAGCCCTGCACACCAAGCCAGGCTGAAACTGCAGCCTCTCCACACCCTCCTGTTCCTCTGGAGCCCCAAGCACCACACCAGGGTGGGTGCCTCACTCTCGTGGCACCCTGGGCGATGCCTCTCCACCTCCCCACATCTGGGATGGCATCTCCAGGCCAGTTCACCTAGAGCTCTGCTCCAGGGTGGGGAGCAGCTCCCCAGCACCAGCCACACCAGCTCTGCCATGCTGACCCCATGTCCCACTGGAGGCTGGCCAGGGGATTCTCTGGTGGTGCAAGAGCACTGGGCACAGGCTGGTGAGGGGAGCCTCCTGCGGTCTGTGCCCCAAAGCCCCCAGAGAGCAGCTCCAGAGAGGTGTGGGACCTAGAGCAGGTGGTGAGTCTAAGAGCTGAGCCAGCCATGGGGATGTTCTCTGCCCTCATGGTGAGGCAGCCCCTCCAGAAGAGGCTTCCTCTCTGCTCCTGCTCTGGCACCCAATGCAGACAGAGAGCTGAGTGCCCCAACTCCAGAGGAGCCTCCCTGGCTCTGCTCTCTGCTGAGAATCAGACGAGAAAGTGCTGAAGGAAGAGTGCAGGTCGAGGGGCTCAGAGTAGCCCTAAAGGGAGGAAAAGCCCTTCCAGGAACACTGAGGAAGGAGCTCCTCTCTCTAGAAAGGAAAATCCCAGCCCAAACCTTTGGTTGAAAGGGATGGAGGGGAGCCATGGAGAGCCACTGCATGCCAGCATCCCTGTACAGGGCTGTGCCAGCCTCACAGTCCAGGTCCTCAACAGACCAAGTCTGGCACAGCTGTGAAAGATGAGGCTGCCTTGGCAAGGGCTGGAGCCAGGGAAAAGCTCTGGGGTGGGCAGAGAGGGAACAATCAGCCTTCCAGGGGGGAGGGGGCACCTCTGCCACCAACTCCCACACTTCTCAGGCACCAAACCCATCCCAGGAGGCAGCAGCACAGCTCTCAGGGGACAAGAGTGGCTGGCAGGTCCCCAGGGGGACAGTGACCAGCCCTTTTGCTAAGGGAGCATCAGCAGCCTCAACACCTTGGCACTGAGCGGGGCACAGCCATAGCTTTAAAAGGGCAACTAAATGGAGACCTCCCTGGAGACACTGAGCTGTGCCAGCCCAGCTCTGCCCCATGGCTGTTGCGTGTCCTGCAAACCAGCCTCCTGTCTCCATTACAGGTGGTGCAAAGCCCAAGGCAGGACCCAATTACTCCTACACCCACCTTGGCAGCCAGATACCACAGAAGGATGGAAAATTGAACTTCATTCTTCAGAAGGGAGAACTGGCTGGAGGGCTGGTGCAGTGCCCCAGGGTTGACTAGCAACCCCTTGTGCTTACCAGGTTATGCTGGCTGCCAAAGGCCACTCTGCAGAGGACTTTACACCCTCAACAACCAGCCAGGGAAGCAAAGCCACCCGAGCTAGGACTCCATGTGCCACAACAATCAGAACACCCTCCCTGAGAACAGGGACCTGCAGCTTACAGGGTAGCCTGAGGTTGAACCACACCAGATTGCAAGCACAATACTAGGTCCCCCCTGGCATCCTCAAGTACAGCAGCCCACTGCCTGCTGCTCTCCCAGCTCTCCCTGCACTCATGGACCCCACCATGCCATGGAAGCAGGAACCCTTCCAATACCAGCCCAACCCACCCGGGACACCGCACCCGCGGCCCCCGGCGCTGGGGAGGAGCAGCCCCGCCCGGCAGGAGGGACGCTTCAGGGGGAGCAAAGGTGGCCCGGGACACCTCCTGATCGGGGACTCTGGCGTGCTCCTGCCTTCTGCCCTCCTCCCCGACAGAGAGGAGCTGCGGGCCCTGCCCAGAGCAGCCGGCAGCGCAGGCTCCGGCCCCGCGGGGAGGAGGAGGCTGCTCCCCATGGCGGCCAGGCTGGTGCCGGGGAGCTGGCCGGGGCCCTCTCGGGTGCGAACACGCCCGCGGCAGAGCAGCTGCCGAGACTTGTCCCTGGCAGCACATGAGAGGATCCGGGGAACCCGGGGCAGGCTGACTCACACCTGGGCCTGGGACGGGCTTTTGGCCGCAGTCGCACCAGGAGAACCTCCTCCCCGCCTGGCCCAGCTTCTGCTCCCCGCAGTGGGCTCGGAGCCTGCGGTCCCCCAGACCCTCCCTGCCCCCAGAGCTGTCCCCAAGGACACCGTCCCCCCTGCCCCTCCCAGGCTAGGACAGCTGCTGTGTTCAAGCTCTCCTCAGCCTGGACTCGCGGTCCCTGCAAACACAACCCCTGCTCAGTGCCACACAAGTCTGGGGCCAGAGAGGAGCGTGCGAGGGGGTACCAGAGAACTGCCACATCCCCATGCTTCTCCCTCCTCTCTCCCCCAACACCAGCAGAGGCCACAGCTCCTGTCCCAAACGTGCACAGCTGCCTTGTGGCCCGCAGGGACTGAGAACAGTGGGGGGCAAAGCTTTACAGATTCACCCAACTGCAAGGACAAGTTTTCACCCTGCCGACTTTTACAGAGCTCCAGAATGGAGGCTGAGCCCCAGCCAGGAGCAGGAGGTGAAGAGGAGGAGGAGAGGAGGCTGGCTGGCAGTAGGCTGTCCCCAGAACCCTGCCCAGGGCAGCATGGGTGCTCCAGCATCCTGAGGGCACAGAGGCTGAGCATGAGGAACAGAGGCCAGCACAGGCCAGAGGGAGATGCAGGAAGGGATAAACTGACCCCAAAAGGGAATTTTGGTCCTAAAGCAGCACCAGTTTGAGACCCCAGCGCATCAGAGCCCCCCACTCCTTCCAGAGACAGGTTGGGAATGCGCCCTCTTCCCACTGCCTGCTGGCCTCAGCTCATCCCGACTGCCACATGCTGCTCTGCAGCATCTCCTAATTTAAATTAATCAATTAAACAGAGTTCTTGGCCCAGAGATGCAAATCCTGGGCCAGCATGGATGGGCCAAAAGGTAGTTTTACTAGAAATAAGACAATTGTCCCTTCGGCCCCAGTCCAACAGGAGCTGCCCAATGCCAGCAGCAGCAGCTGGGCCAATTCCCTGCCACTGAGCAGCCCTGTGGCAGCGCCCTGTGCTCCGTGGGGTTAGCACTGCTTGAAAGTAGGTTAAACAACATCCCCTGACCTGCAATTACAAGGCCTCTGCCCGGCTGTTCCTGCTCTCCACAAACCTGCTCGGCGGCACCACGTCGGCTCCCGGCAGCGCCTGATAAAGGCTGTGGCAGGGATTGACCAACGCTGCGGGGCAGGGCCGCAGCGGGCAGGGCACAGCTGGGACCCGAGGTGGGGGGTGGCACGGCTGCCTTGCTGTCCCCCACCAGCGCACTGTGACAAAGTGGGGTCACAGCTTTCCGCCTGCTCCTTCCTCATCCCCCTTCGGCCCCCTGGAAAGGCAGAACAGGGGCAGGGACTCCGAGCACAGCAGAACCTCGACCCCTGCTGCCATGCCCAGTCGAGCCGACGCTCGGTGTCCCCACACGGGGACTGTCACCTGCTGCCGAGGCAACGGCTGCACGCTGCCGAGCGACACTGCCAGCTGCTCCCAGCAGGAGTCTATCAAACCACTCTGCCTTTGGTCATCAAATTACTCTTTTATTGCCCGGTTGTTGCCAGGCGTCACAGCCATGGTGACCTTCCAGCCCCCGATGGTTCCATCCCAAGGAGCAGCTATCAGCCCTTCTGACTCAGGAGCTACCTCCCAGCTCTGAAAATCCCTGCAGCCCCACCAGCAGCAAAAACCCTCAGCAAGGAGAGTTTTTAGCTGAGGTGCAAGAGCATGGGACCCGCAAGAGCCACCTCCTCCTTGTGCAGCCCGGCCCCTGCCACTGGAAGCTGGCAGCAGAAAAGATCAGCTAACAGGGCAATGGGAGCAGGGCCATCTGCCTCCCTGCAGAGGCTTCCTGTCACCCACCTGCAGCACTGGGGCTGCAAAAGAGAGGGCCAGAGGGAGCCACACCAGTGGTGGTGGTGGATGCAGGCAGGCAAAGCAGGGCCATGGGCAGGCAGCTGGCTGGAGGGAGCTGCTCATGGGCACCCTGTATGAGGGCACACAGACAGCAGCCACCCTGCCCCCTGTCCTGCCCCCCAGCCACCTGTTACACAACCCCAGGCTGCCCGAACAGCCCTAGACCCTTCACATGGAGGTACCATCAAGCACGCTGAGGTGTGGGCACTAAGCAGGACCTGTCTAAACTACAGCTCTCTGCTGTGCTCTCTCAGACACCAATTTCAGGACCTGCTGCAGGATCTGCTAGCTGGTGCCAGCTGCGGTGCCCTGGCACTCTTGTCCAGCACACACCTGTCTTGGCACTGGCATAGCAGCCCAGCAGCCTGCTGGGCACCTCGAGGTGCTCCTGCTGCACCACCCAGAAGAGAGCAAGCATTAATCAGGCATTTGTCACCCAGTTAACTTGAGCCAAAGCCCTGCTCTGCTCCAGCAACTGGTACCACTTCACACCCCATTGGCTGCAGGTCCAGCCCAGACCCTGGTGACCTGCCAGCTGGCCACCTCCTCAGGTCCTCTCTAGAGACATCAAGCCCTCAGCTCCTCAGAGCAAGGCTGATACCAAGGTGACATCATGGACTCCTAGATCCAGGCAGGGGACAGAGTTCTTCTCCCTGAACCTTCCTTTGTAACTCACCAATCAGTTATGAAACTCTAATAATAACACAGAGCCCCCAGGCCTTGACCCCCCTCACTTCAGTCCAAAGGAGAAAGTTCTCTCTGCTATTTCCCACCCACAGGTCACACAGCATCTCCCAGATAATCTGTGAAAGAGATGAGAGAGCAGCAGTGGCTGACAGGAGACAGGTGCCTCGCCAGGAGCCTCCATGCCCACTCCCTTGGCTCAGCTCCAGGAAACCAAGTGAAGCACGTTGGGCAGAGGCTGCACAGCTCTAGTGGATGGCACTGACCACCCTCCAGCACCCAGGGCACAACATCCCCCTTTTAGTGCAGGAATAGGGCACAGCTCCTCTGCCAGACACCCCACCCAGGGATGGGAGCTGTGCCCCCCCGGATCCCTGGGCACCACAAGGGAGGCTGGGTGCCAGGTCCCTCCCTCACCCACCCCATGCCCTGTCCGGCAGCTGGCACTCACGTGAAGGCAAAGAAGAGGGTGGTGGCTCCCACTAGGAAGATGGCAGCAGCTGAGACCGGGACGTACTTGCTGGGTTTGAACCTCTTTCCGGACGCTGCTGGCATGTTGGAGCTGTGGAGGGGGGTCCGCCCCGCAGCATAGCCCAGGCCCAGCGGGGTCAGAGCAGGGCGAGAAGGGGCGGGGAGGGGGCCGGGGGGAACCCAGACCCCTGCCGCCGCGCCGGCTCACAGCACAAGTGCTGGCTGCGGCTGGCAGTCCGGGAAGCCCACGGAGGTCTCGGGAGAGGAGCCCACGCTACGCTCTGCCCCGCAGGAGCACAGCAGCAAGGAGGCTGGAAACCATTCAAATTTCACAACACAGAACTCGATTTGGGTTCAGAACCGTCGCTGGGGCAGAAATGCCCAGAGCCCTTGAGAGCCTCACTCGTCGGGGCAGCAGCTGGCAGAGGGATGGTCCCTGCAGGGCTGACTCCAGCAAGCAGCTCGAGGGGAAGGGGACAAGAGGCTGGCGGCTCCCTCCCACCCAGCCAGCACTCTGGGAAAAGGAAGATGCGGGGCACTTCCTGCCAAGAAAGCCACCCAGGGAGGCTGGAGGAAGCCACTTCTCCTTTTTGCTCTGCCCTGAGCAGCTACAGCCCTCGCCGGGCAGCTGGCAGGCGACTTGCCCAGCGCTTCCTCGCAGCTCTGCGGTGCCTCCTGCTCCTCCCCCTCACCGGAGGGGTCACAGAAACACTCTCCCTGATTTCACCAGGTTCCAAGGCTGGCTGGTGGTGGCTGTTTAATTTTATTTATTTCTCTCTTGACTGTTAAAGCTGAGGAACAGCTGGTGCAAGGTTGAGCTGTAAATCCTTTCTTTGCAAGGGGGGCAGGAGGGGAAGGTCCAGCACTGTGCAATTTCCTCCTCTTCCCACTTGCTCCTTTTCTCCCAGCCCCCTGGGCCTTCCCACGGGCTCAGTATCCACTCAGCAGCCAGGAACGGACAGGAGCTTTGTTAAATCATTTCCAAGCAGCACAGGGCAGGTCGGAGAGATCTGTCGTGAGCTTTCAGGGAGCACTCTTACAACTGCAGGAGACAACCAATGGTGAGCACAGTGCTGAAGGGATCTGTCTCACCCATGGCCCATCTGGTGCAGGGGAAGATCTCAGTTTGTTCCCAATGGCTCCATTTTTGCCTTCCCCTTCCTTCACTAAAGTCCTTCCTCGTTAATCCATTTGTCTTTAAAAAAAAACACAACTACACAAAATTGCTAAAAGTTGGCATCTGGTCTGGCACACCTCACCTACAATAAAACAGAAAGAGGTTACCACAGCAAGGGAAGAGACAGAGTCACCTACAAACACTGAAACTCTGCTGAGCTCTCCGGGACAGGGAGCAGCCTTTGGTGGAAGGATGTGAAACACTGCTGGTGAGCCACAGCCACCGAGATGCCATCTCCAGCCTGCTCTGACACAGAGCCACGCCACAGCCCAGCCCCAAGCCTATCTCCTGACATCGGTGTCCCCACCATGTCTGCAGGACCGGCGTGATGACCCTGTGCAGGCTGGGATGAGCCCCAGACTCTGGGTCCAGGTGTCCCCTCCCTTCCCCACAGAGGACACCAAGCCCCCGACTCACCCTGGAAATCCGTGCTGAGCCCCAAGGGACCCTCACAGCTTCTCTGCAGCTACAGCTGAGAACGAGCACCAGCACATGCTGGCTGCCCAGGGGGGAAGGGGTGATCAAAGCCTGCAGACTTAATGGAGGGGTGGAGATGGCAGGAGGCAGGACAGCTGGGAATCTCCTCCTGTTCCCCCTAGGGCAGGAGACAGGAGAGGCCCATGAAAAACACCAGGCCCTTGACCAGAGGAGGGACTTCCAGCTCTGGAGGAAGTAGAGCTGGGTTCTCACCAGGTACTTCAACTGTTCTGGGTGCCCCTGGGGATGTGCCACCCATGGCTGCTGATGAGGATGCAAGAAGGAACACTGCATAGAACATGGAAAACCTAACGCTTCCAGAAGTGGAAGCAGGAGGCACCAACCTGCCCCAAGCTTCAAACAGCTCAGAGGCCGTCGCAGGTCGGGGACGAGTCAGACACTGATTGTATCACTGCTACTGTTCCAGCAGCCACCCCTGGACCTGTCACCTGCTGTCCCCCTGGCTGGCTGTGTCACCAGGTCTAAGTACAGAGCTCCAACAACTCGCCCGGTTTCTCCTTCCGCTCTTCTCCTCTTCTGCCTTGCAAAGGCTTTTTTTTTTTTTTCCCAGGGTGGACAGAAAAGTATCCAGTGCTGACTAAACACTTCTGAAGGTTGACAGAACAGCAGCTCAGCATCAAAGGCACATTTAATGACCAGAATGTGTGACAATTAAATCGGTTCAGTCACAAAACCAGGCGTCAGTTGCTGGGGCTGACTAATGGCCAAACCACTCCCATTGTGGAGCAGCTCTGCCTCGCAGAAGCAAAGCTTCAGCTTCTCACACCAAGCTTCTTGCCCTTGCAACTGCGAGGAAGCCCTGGGCCGGTGCTTGGGAGCTGGCTGGGGACTGGTCCAGCCTCACCCAAGAGCAGCTGTGGGCAGCCCTGGTCGTTGACACCCCAGCACACAGCCATTCTCCCCGGCCAGGTGCCGAGCTCCACGGCCTTGCTCTGCCTCCAGAGCCTCCAGTAATGCTGAGCTGCAGCAGGAGGCAAGCAGGAGCCTCCACACCCCCCGGATAAGCCCGGGAGGGCAGCAGCTCTAGGGATGGGTTACTCAGAAGTTCAGAGATGACATCACAGCACTGCTAATTACTTTAGCAGAAGCAATCTGCGAACAAGCTGCTCTGCTGCAACAGAACACCCCAGCCCTTTGAAAGGCTCCGTGAAAACAAAGCCACACCTTGAACTCAGGCAGACACTGCCAGATTGGGGTGGGGGGTCCTGAGCTCCCTCTTCCAGTTCTCCACACTACAACCTGTGTTCTCCTTGACCAGGGCAAGGCTTTCTTAGAAGTCCAAATGACCGTGGTTCTGCCTCTGCTGTCCCACCTAAAGATGGAGACATGAACCTAGGTGCTGCAGCCCATGGTGCCTCTGCCAAGCTCCACAGGCTATCCTGGCTGAGCACCGAGATGAGCACCAGGCAGCACCAGGGAGAACAGAGACT
This sequence comes from Indicator indicator, assembly GCF_027791375.1. Taxonomy (NCBI): domain Eukaryota; kingdom Metazoa; phylum Chordata; class Aves; order Piciformes; family Indicatoridae; genus Indicator; species Indicator indicator. The sequence continues at coordinate 18,662,017 of NC_072030.1, forward strand.
GCAAGTCAAGACAACAGCTGAGAGACAGTTCACCTGAAGAGGTGCTGCATGTGGGGCAGAAATTCCAGGTGCTGTCACCAGTGACATCCAAGCAAGATCCAGCACAAATACAAATAACTCCTCAAGAGTAACTCCACAACTTGTCAAACCTATGGAAGGCTGCTGAGCCCAACCCACCTGGCCCCCAGAACCTCCAGGCAGCTGTGACCCCCTCTTTGAGCTCCTTGGTACACCGAGCCCCTCAGAGCCTCAGCCATGCTGCAGGGACCACCCTTCCAGGAACCACCCTTCCCAGACAGCCCAGGCACTGTGCCCAAGCCAGGGGCAGGATGTCTATGTGCCCTGACCAGGAGGCAGCAGGTCTCATCTCCCACGAAGGGGACGAGAGGCTGGCTGAAGCCTTTGAGGGTGCAGCACACCTGATGTGCCAACATCTCTGCTGTGTAACCTTCAAGGCATCTTTTTCTCTTTTATTTGGGCTAAGCTACCCTTACCTCAACTATCCTTGTCCTCTACCCTGGTTGTCCAGGAGAAACACAAATAAAATCCACCTCAGCTTCTCACAGACCACACTGGTTCTCCTCAACACAGGCTTTCTCCTCTGGCTTTCCCTTTCTGTAGCCCTACAACCAACCTCCCTGTGCTCTACTAACCTCTCTCTCTCCTCTGCCTTCTCCCCTGACCCTCTGTCTCTCTGGCCACTTGTCCCCATCCACAAAGAGCACTCTCAGACCTCCCTGCTTGAAGGAGTCCCCAGCTTGCTGCTTACCTGAGGCATGTGCAGACTCTGCTCCCGCCTCTGGTTCCTCTCCCTCTGCTACTTCCAGCCCAGCAGCTCCTCCCTTCAAGCCTTCCTGATCTGCCCTCAGCTCAGCCCTGCTCCTTCCTCCCCCAGTCAAACTCCACCGAGTGCATGTGTGGTGGTGACTCCCCTTTCCCTCTCCCTTGGGAATTCCACCTGTTTTTCCAATCCCATCACCCCCTTTCCCAGCACTGCTCGGCCACCTCTGGAGCTCTCTTCCCCAGTCTAAAGGGTTTCTTCTCCCCCCTCACACAAGGGGCTGCCTCCATTTCTCATCATCCCCATTTCTGGGAACTTCTTTTAATGCTGATCCCTTCCCACTGGACAGCTCCAAGGACAACTGCTGCCACTTTCCATTTATTTTGGCCTGAGTCTCCTTTTCTTGAGGCCTCACTCTAACAACGTCCTCTCCTTCCAGGACTACTTCTTCAAGCCCCACGCTGCTCCTTCCCACCTGGCTCTCTTCAGCATGCCCCCAGCCCTCCCCACTGTCCTCCTCAGCCATGGATCCCAGCGCAGCCTGCACCAGGCAGGACAGAGCTCCCTCTGGCTCTGCACCCCTTGGCTGGGCTGGAAGGAACACGTGTGACCACCTCCCAACATTCCTGACCCGTTTCAGTGGCTGCCCCGAAAGGAGAAGGATCACACTGCAGGTTTCCATCACCGCCTGGGGCCAGGAGCAGGACGGCACAGGGAGGAGAGAGCTCCCTCTCACCTACAGGTTCCCAAACGTGATCCGCAGCTCCCTGCCCACCCCCCACCAAGTTTCCATGGCACAACTCAGACAAACAATTCCTTCCATGTGAGGCAACTCCCAAACAGGGCAGAGCAGGGTGGCACAGGACAGGATGTGCCCTACCTGTTCCCACTCCCCTCATCGGTTACACCTGGGAGCTCACCACTGCCCTCAGGCCCCTCAAAGCTGAGTCCAAGGCTAAGGACGACCCTTTCTCCCTCCACTGGCACTCTTTGCACCTAAGATTTAAGATGCTAAAAATCAGCACAGAGAGCAGAAGTCTTCTCAAGCCTGCTGGCCAGTGGCACAACAACTGAGCCAGACTCAAGGCCTTGTGCTGCAGAACCAGCAATGAGAACCTGAGAACTCCTCCTCATGACCCTCTCTGTGTTCCAGCACAAAGAGGTCCCAACAGGAGGAAATGGGCTCCAGCCAGCAGCACCCTGCTGTAGGGGCTCTGCAGTCACAGAATCCAACAGCAAGGAGCCACAGGAGGGGTTTTCAACCTCTGCCAAGATGCAGACTGTGAACTACACCTAAAAGGCAAAGCCAGCAGTGCTGCGTGGGTGTCACAGGGCACTGTCAACACTGAGACCCTCACCACAGCACAAAGCCGCAGGGTGTCCCTTGGCAGATGGTCCCCGCTACACAAGCAGCACATCAATGGCAGCCCTGCCCCAGAAAGGGCATTTGGTGACACGTTCCTGATGTCACTCAGAAGGTGGATGCCCAGTGATGTGCACCAGACACTTCTGTTCTGGGGGCAACCCAGGTAGAAAGAGGTTTCCATGGCTGGTCTTGGGCTTCAGGGGCAACAGCCCACACCCTCACGACTCATGTTTCCCCACAACTGAACACAGAGGACAGAACACAGCAGGCTGCCATCCACACGATGCTCATACCATGCCCACCCTCTGGCCCCTGCCTGCCACGCTGCTTTACCCGGGATTAGCCTAATTTTACAGACAAAGCAGGAAGGGCTCCCACTGCAGCCTCCTTCAGCAAGGCTGCATTCCACTCTGCACATGGCAAGCAAGGAACCCACCCAGCCTCTTCCACTGTGTTAGGAGATGCCACTGCCAGGAAAAAACAGGCACAGGGATGGGCTGAGATGCCCCCAAACCAGAGCTAAGGGTCCCGTTGGACCCCACCAGCTCCACCCAACCACCCCTTCTCTCTCGGCCGCTAACGAAGAGCTGCCTGGACCGGAGGCAGTGAAGGTGATAATTAGATTAAAGCCGCTAAGACGCTGCAGGATCAACTCTCCTTGCTGTGCTCCAGTCACACTTTACACCCCAAAACGATCAGCAACCCCTGGTACGGAAAATGCTGCTCCCCTCAACCCCTGGGCTCAGACCCGAGCAGAGCGAGGGCTGCAGGGGGTCACCAGGACAAGGGTACAGTACGCTCGGGGGGGGAGCCAAGGGGCAGCGCCAGGGCTCGGCTCCTGCCAGAGGCAGGGGTGGTCACCTGGGACTCTGCACAGCCCACACGTGGGGCTGTGGAGCGGTGAGGAAGAGGCTGATCACCGGCAGCACTGCCCAGGACACGCCGTGGAAGCAGGCTAGAGGGGAAAGATCTCGTTCCGGAGCCACGGGGCGGAACGCAGGGATTTGATTCCCGGTCCCGCGGGATCCAAGTACCCGCACTCGGGCACCTGAAACGTCCCAAAGCCGAAGTTGCCAGGACTTGCGAGAGGCCCCGGAACGGCCCCAGATACAGTCGTGCCTGCGTGGAAGCTCCCGGCTGCAGGGCCGCGGCCGATCCGCCCGGGCAGGCCGGGGCGGGAGGAGTACGGCCGCCGCCACCGCCTCTGTCCGAGAAGGACCACCGCGGAAACAGGCCCATCCCCGGTGCTCGGAGCCCGCTCGCACGGGCAGCCATCGTCCCCTCGGCACCGCTCTCTCCAGTCCTGCTCCCCCCGGCCCACCGGAACAGACCTCCTCCGAAGGATGGGTCGCAGGGAGGGGGGTCCCGTACCGCGGGGAAGGGCCCTGTGCTCGCGGGCCCAGCGGGCGGGAGCAGAGCCCCTACCTGGAAGGAACCCGAACCTCGGGGCAGGGCCGGGCTACGGAAGCTCCCGGGCAAGGCCGGCCGGCCGTGCGGAACGGCGCTGCGGGGGCGCTGGCACCACCGCCGGGGACAGCGAAGGGGCAGGCCAGGGGCCGGGAGGGGCAAGTCCCCGTGGCCGCGGCCCCGCTGGGTGCCGAGCAGCGCAGTCGCCACCGGAGTCTGAGGGCAAGCTCAGGACAGGGCCCGAGCTAATAAAGGGGCGATGAAAGACGGGAGAAAGCCTCAGGAGGGACGGCCAGGACCAGGACGGGCGCGGGAGACCGGCCGGTAGCGGAGGGGGCGGCCGGGCCTGAGCGGCGAGGAGCTGGAGAAAACAGCAGGGAGCGGGAACCGGGACGGGGAAGGGGAGGCCCACAGCCCACGTGACTCACCGGCGGCCGACAGGAGGCCGCGAGCGCGCGAGTACCGCTCCCGGGCACGGACCGCGGCCGCGCTCGGCGGCTGGGCTCGACGTCACGGCCGCGCCTGCGCGCCGCCACCGGCCGTGCGCGCCGCCGCCGACACCCTTCATTGGCTGCCACGCGGGAAACCGCCTGGGGGCACAGACGCGCATGCGCGCGAGCCCTGGGAGAGGCGGAGGCGGGCGAGAGCGAGCCTGCGTCACGTGGGGGCGGAGCCCAGGCCGAGCCTCGGCCGGGAGTACGCATGCGCTAAAGGCACCGTCCCGGGCACGGAGAAGAGTCCCGGGCAACAGCCTGCAGTGTCTACGGGCACGGGAACGGGACCCCCGCACACCCGCTCCAGGGCCGAGCTCCTGCAGGGCTTGGCACGTACCACCCCTCCCCACCCCAGGATGCCCACGGTGCCGCCTTGCCCTCAGGCAGACACTCCCCGTGGGTAAAAGTCTTCATGATTTAATAACAAACGGTACAAATGGGGTAAAACCACAGAGCGGCTGCCAGGTGGAGGATCCCGCGGGGCTGGCAGGGTGAACAGTAGAGCCCCCTCCCCTACTTGAGGTCCATGAAGCGGATGTCCATGATGAGAAGGAAGTTCTTGGGCAGTGGGCGTGGGGCAGGTGAGAGGACGGTGAAGACCTGGCGCTCCAGGTCAACACCAGTGACCACGATGAACCCAGCCACGCTGGTCTCTGAGATGTTGTCGTCAGGGCTGTCGGCAGTGCTGACGCTGAGCAGGTGGTGCACCATATCCCGCCCCGGCGTCACCGGCACCAGCTTCAGCTGGTTGTCCTCCTGCGACATGCCCAGCGGCAGGCATGAGTCCGGGATGGTGGGGGCCCCCACCTTGTAGATCTTGACGTCAGAAAACTTGACGTCGAAGGCGTGGGGGTAGAAGCAGCCCCGGAAGCCATAGAAGTACTCCCGGATGCGGTCGTCCCGGCACTCCCGTCGGAAGTCCTTAGAGCGCTCCACCACCCCCCCGGACTTGGGCAGCAGGACAGTGCGCACAAAGTGGGGCAGGTCCCTCTTCAGCTCGTTGTAGAGCCGCTCCTGGTCCAGCACCACCACCACGTCCACCTCGAAGGCAGAGGCAGCGTGCACCAGTGCCTGGTAGCCCGAACCCTTCACCCAGCCGCAGGTGTTGATGACACAGCCGCTGACCGAGGCACGCCGGTTCACCTCGCAGCGCTGGTTGAAGACGTCGGCCAGGCGGGACGTGATCTGCAGGGATGGGCAGGGGCATCAGGACACAGGGACCTTTCTGGGGTGCCCACCTGCCCTGGTCTCCCAGCACCATCCCATTGTCTCACTATGCCAAACCCGAGCTCCTGCTGTGGCACTGTGTCAGCTCCAACCACACAAGAAGCTCAGGGGAGTGCAGCTGGCAGTCCCCAAATGGCAAGACGGGCAGGAGGCTGGTGTGCCAGGCCCTGTCCTCCTCTCTGGGGACACAGTGATCCCCATGCTGTTCCAAACATGCTCAGATATAAAATGCCAAGGCACAGGAGCAATACCCAGTCCCTGGGATAAAATCCTTCCTTCCCCAGGAAGCTGGCAGCCCCAATAGGGCAATTTGCCATGTGGGAGGCTGAAGCTGCTCACAACATGCATGTACTCTACAACTATGGCCAAAGAGCCAGCCTCTTGCCCCGTGGCTACAGGGACAATTGCAGCGCAGGGCTGCAGCAGTGGTGGAAGCACCCTGGGGATCAGATCAACTCTTTAAGCATCTTCAAATTTTTCTTGGACTTCTTTCCACTCAGGTCTCCATAAGCAGAGCACAAAAGGCAAGCAATCAGATTATGCCCATGGCTGTGTCCTGCTCAGTGTGACCCTCGGCTCTGGCTTTGTCCTCCAACAGCCAACCATGACTGGCATGGGGGCTCATGATCAGCAAGAAGGCTCAACCACAGTCCTTCAGCTCCTCCTTCCCAAGCTGAAGAGCTTCTCCTGTCCACAGGGGGTTCTTCCAGCCCCTCTGTTGTTTCTGTTACCCCTCTGTCCATACTGCCCTCCCCATGTTTCTGCTGAGCTGCAGTACCCAGAAGTGAGTGCAGTGTTTGGTCTGGAGACACTTAACTGTCTCACAAAGCACAGAACCAACAGGATGAACCCTGCTGGCCAGGAGCTCTGGAAGCCAGCTCTAAACTGAGTCCATCCCGTTGTGAGGCCTCCCCGGGGCTCCCCGCACTCACCTTGTTGTAGAGCTTGATGTTAGTGCCAGGTGTGGTGGAGCCGAAGTGGTAGACAAGGGGGGCCTGGAGGGAGAAGCCCTCCTCTACATCAGCTGGCCGCTCAATGTAGAGTGCGCCCATGGTGCCAGGGATGGAGACAGAGCCCTGGCCCACGTCCAGTTCCACGAATGTGGGCCGGCGGCCCAGCCGCACAGCGTAGTTCAACAGCAGGCGGCACACGGTCGTCTTACCCACGTCGGTGGGCCCCACCACCATGACACGGGGCCCCCGCTCGTCCTCCCGCTCTGCCTGCCGCCGCATCTGTTCTAGCGCCGTGTGCGTGTTGAGGTAGAGCAGCATTGGGGTGTCCTTGGAGACATAAGCCACCTCCGTGCGGCCGCTGAGCTGCACGGTGCAGCCGTGCCATGTGAAGACGGCCACCTTGGCACCAGCATCAAAGGTGAACTTCTTGTTGCGAGTGAGCTCGGTGCCGAAAACCTCGGCCATGCCGGTGAGCAGCTCCAACTGCACCGTCTGCGAGGCCTCCACCTCGAACCGCAGCTCCGTCTCCCGCTCCAGCTCGAATTTGGCCACCTGCTTCTTCTCCTCGCCGCCATCGTCAGCCATGGCCTGAGCTGCGCGCTGCGGGGAGAACGGCGGCGGGGCCTGGGTCCCACTCTACCCGCTGGTCCCAGCTCCCGCCCGCCCTCAGACCGCTGCGATGGCAGCGCCGATGGCCCTCGCTCGCCCTCACGCATCCATTCCAGCCCCCGCACTTCCGAACGGAGAGGCTGAGCCGGACGTGAGGTCAGAGTGGCGCGCGAGGAGCGGGGCGAGGGCAACGGTCGGGGGCACGCTGTGACGTCTCACGCAATGACGTCGCGACGCAATGATGCACGGGACTCTGTCAGAGCCGGTTCGCGTACTGGAGGTGGCGCGCTTGCTGTGCCTCATCGACAGCGGTTAGGCTGTGCTGCACCTCCCAATCCGCGGCGGGCACTGGCCCCCGTCTCGTCTGCATCTCATTTATGTGTCATTCGTAGTTGTGTACAAGCTCCGCGCATGATTTTCTTCTCCTTTGCGTTTGCCCCAGGGGTGGGGCAGAGCGGGGGACACCAGGGGAATAAGGGGAACGTGTGGAGACATGGTGGGACTAAGGGGACATGGGGGAGCACGGAGGAAGGTGGGGGCCTGGAGAGCAGGGGGGACGCAGGAGGACATGGAGGGCACACAGGGACAGAAAGCACTGGGGGGATCTGGAGTAACCGCGGGAACATGGCGGAACCGAGCGGACCGGTCGCCGAGGGGCATCGGTGCCAGCAGCGCGTCCTTGGCGACGGTGCTGATGTCTGAGGTGCGGACGTTGACGTCGCGGCAGCGGGGGATGAGTCACGGTGCCATGATGCAGTCCCCGGGCACGCAGGCCCCCCCTTGCGCCCGCCCGGTGCCCCCGCCCCGGGAACAGCGACAGCGGCGGCAGCGGGGACAGCGGGCACAGCGGCAGGCGGTGAGCGGAGCCAGGAGCCCGGCACCCTCGGGACCCCCATCATGACCCCCGGGACCCCAGCATCCGCTCGGGCCCCCCACCACGTCCCCCTGGGACGCCCATCACCCTCAACAACGCCTCTGTCGTTGTTCCCCTCCGAGACTCCTATCGTGACACCTTGACATTGCCCCCCGACGCCAGGCACCCCCATCTTCCCCTCGCGAACCCCCATTGTCCCCGCTGGGTCGCGCCACCCCACTTAGGAACTTCCCCAACCCCGTCCTTTCCTCAGACTTTGGGGTCCCCTCGTGCCCTCACTGTCCGGGAAGGTGGGCAGTCGGTGCGGGGCCCCAATACACCGCGACCGTCATTCCGGCCATGAGCCGCCCGGTCTCAGCTGGCAGCGGGGCCAGGGGATGCAGAGAGCTGCGAGTGTTGAGGAGGGGTCCCGGGCAGTGCCTCCCGACTCATCACCCCTCCTTTACCCTCTCGCAGGCCGCCCTCCTCTCCCGCCTGCTGCTCGCCGGGGGAGGCCCGGGGTGTGCCCCGGCCCCGGCCCCGGCGCGGGCGGGACGGCGACTTTCGGCGCGCTGCTGCGCTGCTTCCCGTGCCAGCGGTTCTGCGGGGGGGACGCGGTGCCTCCCGGGGCACTGCCCGCCGCCGGGCCCCCCCCCCGTCGCCACCTGCCCCCCCGCACCTTCCGCAGCTACCTGCCACGCACGCACCGCACCTACAGCTGCGTCCACTGCCGGGCACATCTGGCGCGACACGAGGAGCTCATCTCCAAGGTGCCCCCCTGCTGCCCCCCAGGAGCTGGCACCGCCACCATGCCCCGTCATGGGCACGGTCCCCGGGGTCCCCAGGGTGGTGGGCTCCCTTCTGATGTGGCCTCAAGACAGTGAGGGTCTCCCCCTGCCAGGATGTCCTTGGGCAGTGAGCTGCTCTCATGGTAGTGCCAGAATAGTCAGCCGCTCCCCCGGCCTGCCCCTGGCCTGTCACTTGTGCCCCCGTGGTGTCACCACGGTGGTGGGTGTCCCCACGGGGGCTGGCATGCTGTGTGGTGGTTATCCAGGGGGGCATGGGTGGCACATGGGATGCGGGTGGCACAGGGAATGTGGGGACCTGGGGGGCACAGGCCTAGACAGTGGCTCATGCCATGTCCCCACAGTCCTTCCAGGGCATCTACGGCCGTGCCTACCTGTTCAACTCCGTGTGAGTACCACCTGGCACCCGGGCAGTGCCAGTGGGGGGAGGGTCCACAGCTGTGGGCACAGAGGGAATACCCGGGGCTGCTGTTCCGGTGGTACTGGGCTGTGCCATGGCAGACTGTGCTGGGTTGTCATGCTGGGCTGTTCCACGTCAAGACGTGCCAGGCTGCCCCTCGCTAGGCTGTGTCATGCCCTGTTAGGGGCATGTGCCCTGCTCTCTCACCCAGGGTGAATGTGGGTTGTGGCCCCACGGAGCAACGGCTGCTGCTGACAGGGCTGCACTCAGTGGCTGACATCTTCTGCCAGAGCTGCAAAACCACACTTGGCTGGAAATACGTGAGTGCTCCCTGGCACACCCACCCGTGGCACCTCTGGCACCCCTGCCATACTGCATGCACCACCTGGGCACCTTGTGTCCTCCCTGTGGGTGCTATCCTGCTCGCCCACCCTGACCTCTGCCATGTACACCACTTGGGGCATCCTGCAGACACTGCCCCTGGCACCCAACCCTTGCCATGGGCATCCCAAGCCCCCTCTGTGGGCACTGCCCTGGACAACCCAAACCCCTGGTTTGGGCACTCCAAACCTTGGCTTTGAGCACCAGGCTGGGCACCCCGAAGCCATGGTGAAGGCAGCAGCGTGGGCACCCCAGGCCCATGGCTTGGGCAGTGGCACGGTCACAGCAGGGGTCTCACACTGCCCCCCTGGCCCCCAGGAACAAGCCTTTGAGAGCAGCCAGAAGTACAAGGAGGGGAAGTTCATCATTGAGATGTCTCACATGGTGAAGGAGAACGGCTGGGACTGATGGACATGGTGGGCACGGCGGGGGCATGGTGCAGGCACCTCCAGCCAGCAGCACCTCTGCCCCAGTGCACACCCTCTCTGGGGTGCTGGCAGTGGGTGCCCTTCACCTTCACACACACCCGAGTGCCCCGTGGGTGCCCAGCGCCAGCCGATGCTCCCTGGGGAGGGGCAGTGCCCACCTGTGGAGGGGGGCTGCAAGGGCTTTTCTAGGGCAATAAAGGTTTTTTTTGTAGCAAGGTGCTGGGTGCCACCTGCCCCTGATGCTGCCACCCCCCTGGCTCAGCCCGGGAAGCCTGGGGTGACACCTGGCACACAGCTGGGGCTCCTGTGGGTACCCTGGCATGGGCAGGGTGGCCCTGATAGTGCCCCACTGGATCCGGGTTTCCCTTTGTCATTCCCACAGCAGGAGCTGAGGGGTGGGGAAGGGGGGAGAATGGGAGAGAGGAAGGGGCCTAGGGAGGGACACAGGAAAGAGGGAGATGGGAAGTGGGGAGAGGGGAAGGAGGGCTGGGGGGAGGATGGAGAGAAGGAAAGGAGGCAGAAGGAGGAGGGCTGGAGGGTGGTTGGAAGAAAAGAGGGAGGGGAAAGTGGAGAAGGAGGGAGGATGGAGACATGGCAGGATGAAAGGAAGGAGGGACTAGGGATGGGGAAAAAGGGCTGGAGGGAGGGATGAAAGAGAATGGAGGGAAGGTTGAGAGCTGGAGGGGGAAATGGACTAAGAAGGGAGGGACAAGGGCTGGAGGGATGGAGAGAGAAGGAGAGACATGGAAATGAGAGATGGGAGACAGAAAGGAAAGAGGACAAGAAAAAGAGGGAGGAGAGGAGGGAAGAGACGAGGCAGGGAGGGAGGGCAAGGGCAGGGCTCAGGGCTGGGGGTCGCTGCAGCAGCCCATGAGGAGGGCAACATTGCCATCATCATGCCAGAGGATGAACAGGAAGGGTCGCAGGTCCTCAAGCACCAGGCCTGTGTGTGCCAGCGAGGCAGCCTTGGCACCTGCTGCCTCCACATCAGCCTCGTTCAGTGCCAGTAGTGCCCAGTGCCATGCCACATGCACTACCACTGCCAGCCCCCATGCCAGCCCACAGCAACTCCCCGGCCAGGAGCAGCCTGAAGACTCAGTTCTGCCACACAGGGACACCAGGGACAGAGGGACCATGCCATACCAGGGCACCAGGGACACAGGGACACCGGGGACACTGGGACACAGGGATACCAGGACACCAGAGGGGACACAGAGGGGACACCAAGGGACCATGGGGACACAAAGGGATGTGGGGGACACCAGGGAGATGATGGGGGTATTTGGGACACCTGAGGCAGTGGGGAATGTGGTGGCACTGGGGACATCATGGGCACTGAGGCCATGGGGGGAGCAGGGCAAACAGGGGTGCTGGGAATGCAGAGGATACAGGGGTACTGGGGGACCCTAGGGACACCAGTGACATGGGGACAGTGGGGGATGCTGGGGACATCGGGGCAGCTGGGGAAATGGACCACCGCGGGGGCAGGAGAGGGGTCAGAAGGGTGCTGCAGGGGGTGACATCCTTGCCTGTCACCTCCCGGGAAGGAAATGACATCGGCCGCATCCCCACGAGCCCCAGTAGGGATGTCACAGGCAGGGGGTGGGTGGCCTTACCCCTGCCATGGACCAGTATCACCACATCGACGGCGCGGCCGAGGCGCAGGCAGGGCAGTGCCGCGGGGATGGCCCGGGGAGGGGTGCGGGCCGCCCGCCGCAGTAGCTCTAGGAAGATGGGGAGGGTCCAGTACTCGCTCCAGGGGCCTCAGAGCCCCCGGGGTACCCGTGGCACCAGCACCGCCAGGCTCAGCCCAGCACCGCCAGGCTGAGCCCAGCACTCAGCTCCAGCCACCCCACCTGCCAGGATGGGCTCCCCTTCAACGACAGTGCAGTGACGTCACCGCCTGCCACCCCCCAGTGTCACTGCGACTACATCACAGCCTGGCACCATTCCAGTGAGGCCGCAGTGATGTCATAGCCTGGCACACACCTCAGTGCCAGCAGAGTGATGTCACAGCCTGGCATTCCTCCTACTCCCAGGGCAGCGATGTCACAGGCTGTGCTCCCCTCAGTACCAGAGGAGTGACATCATAGCCTGGCATCCTCCCTGAGTGCCATGGGAGTGATGTCACAGCATTCCCCCACTGTGCTAGGGGAGTGAAAATCACAGCCTGGCAACGCCTCCTGTGCCACCACAGTGAGGTCACACCCGGTTTTGCCCCCATGCCACGGCAGTGATATCACACCCACCCCCCCCACTCCTTGTACCCACCAGAAGATCCCAGTCTTGAAGGAGTCCACTGAGTACTTGTGTCTGGTCACGGTGGGCACCAGGCAGGGTGAGTGTTCAGGGCACAGGAAGGGCATTGGCACTGTCTGCTTTGCCTCCAGTGGCACGCACCAGGTGGCTGTGAGCACATGGTACCAGGGCTGGGGGGCAAGGAGGGCCACATGGGGCAGTCCTGGCCTCAGCCCCATACTGGATCCTGGGGGCAGATGCTGGTGCCGACACCCCAGACAGATTCCAGTTCCAGCTCCCAGGTCAAACCCTGGGGGAGATCCAGTGCCAACCCCTCAGAACAGATCCCACCACCAAACTCTGGAGCAGATCCTACTGCCAAACCCCAGGGAAGGTTCCAGAACCAAAGCCTGGGGCAGATCCTTGCCTTAACCTTCGGTGCCAACCCCTGGGGCAGATCCAGAGCAGACCCCGTGGTCTGTACTGCAGAGGTGCACAGTGCTGAGCAGCAGCAGCTGGGGCTGGGTGGGCACGGTGGGCAGCACTCCTGGCAGCCGCCCGTGGCTGGCCTCACGTACCCTTCCACCCACCCGTAGCAGGTCCAGGCTCTCGTTGCCACTCAGGACACCTGGGTGGGCTCCACAGAAGTGCCATGACTCCAGCGGGGCTGAAGGTGCAGCATGGCAGGCATCAGCCCCAAGCCACCCTGACATCAGTGGCTGGCACCCCCTCGGTGACCCCGGAGTGCCACAGGGCAGTAGACACTCAGCTGCTCCCCGCGACCCTGGGGTGCCAAGGGGCAGTGGGCAGCAGTAGCTGCCCAGCTTGGGGCGGGGCTGGAGCCCCTCGTCCCGCCTCCAGGGGCGGGATCCGGTATGGCCCCGCCCGGGAGCACTGGGCACCAGGCACCGCTGGCCATGGCAGCGAGGATCGCCCAGGTGGGTGGGGGACACCGGGGACCGACCGGAGGTGTGGGGCCGTGGCGCGGGGACTGTTGGTGTGTGCACTGAACAGTTCCAGCCCCAGGGTGGCGTCTAGCTGAGCAGTGTGCGGGTCCCGGTACGCCCGGGCTGCGGGAGAGACGGTGCCGGGGTGCCGGTGCTTGGGGGGTGTTCGAGCGGTGCCAGTGTTCTGGGAGTGCCAGTGATCGGGGGTCTCCGGTACTGGTGCTCGGGGGGGTGCGGGGTCTCGGGAGGATCTGGTGCTCGGTTGGTGCCCGGTGCCCGGGGGGTGTCGGTATTGGGTCTCGGAGGGTGTCGGTGCTCGCTGCATACCCGCCCCGCACGCTCTAGTTTCGTTTCCGCGGCCGGATCCGCTCCTTACGGGACATGACGCGCGGGGGGGTGGCCGCCCAGGGATGTGATCCGCTGCCCCCTACCGCAGGAGCTGCAGGAAGCACGGACCTGGAGCGGAGCCTGCGACCTGCGGCCGCTGGACGGGAACCTGCTGCGGTGGGAGGGGCTGCTGCTGCCGGTGAGCGGAGCACGGGGGCTGTGGGGGGACATAGGGCGACAAAGGGGGACACGGGGGACTGGGCGGGGCGCCTGCTGCCCGTGAGTGGGGTGGGGAGCACGGCGGAAATGGGGGTGTCCTGGAGCCTGGACGGGTTCTGAGGGACACAGGGGTCTAAGGGACCTGAGGAGCAAAGGTCTGTGGGTGTGGGGGGTCCGCAGGGCACAGAGGCCGTGGGGGCAAGTGGGATCCCTTGGAGTTGTGAGAGGGGTGAGGACACTCTCGAGGTACACTGGAAGCACGGGAGGAGGGGGGGCTGGAGAGGTTCTCCTGGGGGCACCAGGTGGGTGTAACTATGAGGGCCACATGGTGGGGGCCGTCCCGCTGGAGACAATGTAGGACCGGGGATGCTAGGCTGGGGACACTGGGAGGGTGTTCCTCTCCTCGGGGGGGGTCACCATGGTGGGTGCTGGGTCTCAAGTCTGGGACAGGGGCTGTGAGGTACCCCCCATTCCCTTTGCAGAATATCCCCCCATACAGCGCAGGTGCCTTCCGCTTCGAGCTGACCTTCTCCCCTCACCACCCCCTGTCCCCACCCTGTGCCACCCTCCGCACCAGCATCTATCACCCCGGCGTGGACACCACCGGCCGGGTCTGCCAGCCCCTCACCTCTGCACAGCACTGGGTACCCACCACCCGTGCCATCCAAGGTGGGCACCTCGGGGTGGGTGAGGGAGGATGGCGAGGAGAGTGCCCACCATGACCCTCCCTGTGCCGTCAGTGCTACAGGACCTGCTGCTGATGCTGGACAGCCCAGGCACGGAGCGGGTGCTGCGGCAGGAGCTGTCCCGTGAGCTGCGCCAGCAGCCGGAGGTGTTCTGGCACCGGGCGGAGGAACACACTCGGTGCCACGCGGAGCCGCGCCCTGACCGCCCTGCGCCATGAGTCCCCGATCCAGCAGCACCCCCGCTTCACCCCCTCCCTCTGTGCCAGCTGGGGCTGGCCATGACATTGTCCCCCGACCTGGAGCCTGGGTGCCCAGCCAGGCACTGACTGTAAGGTAGTCCTAGCACCCTACATGGGCTACTCCCCCCCCCCCCCCCCAAGTTGATAAACTTGCTCCCATTGCTGTGCTGCCCCCAAGATGCCTCGTTGGGACTGTGGGGGGCATCAGGGTAGTGATGCCAGCCTGCCTGCCCTTCCCCTCTGTGGTGGCAGTAGGGCAGTGCCAGGGCTCTGTCCACCCCAGCGCCTGGTTGCATCAATGCCCCAGACCATCAGTGCCAGTGTCCCTGTGCCCATGTCGCCCCCATGAGAGATGAAGCTGCCACAGCCTGGCACCACAAACTTTTACTGCTAGGGACAAATCAGGGAATGAAGCAAGGGGGTGATGCAGGGTAGGGGAACTCCCCCTCAGCGGTTCTTGGTCTTCACCAGCCCCTTGGCCACCAGGCAGCGGTATAGCTCCTGCAGGTAGGTGTAGACACACTTGGCATCGGGCACTGGCAGCCGCACCATGTCCTCCGCATCCAGCAGTGGGGCACAGCCAGCCCGCTCCCTGAGGAAACATTGCAGTCACCAGGGGCCACCTGTCATGGACAGAGGTCCACAGGATTCTGGGGAGGCTCTCACTTGGCAGTGGAGAAGGCCAGGGTAAAGTTGTGCTGGCGGGCACTGGGCTCAAGGGCATTGTAGTCGAAGGCATCCGGGAAGAAGCTGTGGAGCAGGGCACAGAAGGCCAGGCCGCTGCCCCAGCTCCCCGAGAAGTTCTGCACGTCTACATGCTGCCAGGGGCACAGGGGTCAGCCCACTCCAGGGCTGCCCCGCAGTGTGCCCCCGCTGTTTCTTACCTGGTAGCCGCGGGTCCTGACACGGCACCACTCCAGCAGCATGGTCTTCACCATGGCTGTGCTGCCTGTCCGCTTCAGGTGGGGAGCCGCACCCTTGGCTGCCCTGTGGGCAATGCTGGGCATCATGGGGCACCTCACACCCCACACCTGGTGCCTACCCCACATGTGGCCCCCTTGACCCCAACCAGTGGTTCCCCATTGGCCCTTTCCACCCAATGAATCTGCCCCAGTGCCCCCCATTGCCCCATGCACCCCAATGTCCCATCTGCCCTGTGGCCACCCGGTCCCCACAATGCCTCCCACTGCCCTGTGCTCTCTCAATACCCCTCTGCCCCATGCCCTTCACAGCCTCATGGCCCCTAGTCCTGTCCCTTCCCACTGCCCCATGACTCTGAGTCCCCTGTGCCCACCATGGGGGCATGCCCCTCTCACCCTCCAAACTTCTCCAGGATGGCACTGCGTCCCTGTGCCCGGGCACTTGCACGTGGTCGGCCCCCAGCCGCTTCCAACCTCGGCCGCAGCCCTGCTCTCCCGGGGGGTGCCTGGTCCTGTTCCTTCTCCACTGGTGGAGCTCTGTGGGCATACAGGGGAAGGTAGTGCTGTGGATGCCACTCACATCTGTGGATGCCTACAGTGGGGCAGAGCTATGGGACAGCCCTGATGCCAGTCATGGGGCACCTATGGGGCCATGCCTCCCTGCCCATACTCACCTCTCACTGCCTGCCGAGCCCTCGGAGGTGCCAGCTGCAAGGGAGTAGAAGGGTTGAGTGGGGTGGGAGGGGGCATTTTGGGACAAGGGCACCCCAGGGTTCCTTCGGGCATTCGTGGAGCATCATCAGGGGCAGGGGCCTGAAAGTACCCCACCAGAGGGAGGAAACATGGGGAGGGGGCTGTAGGGAACCCTGTGGGGGCCAGAGGAATGAACACTCTGGGTAGGTTGGTGACCCCACGGAGACTCTGGTGCCTTCACAGGGCACTGCCAGCCCTGCCCAGTGCAGCACTTACCTGGGGAGAGTGTGGGGGACTTTGAGGACGTGGGGCTGGTGGTCTCCCCTGAGGGTGAGCTGGGAGGGAACTCGGGCCACGGCTCTTCATCTTCATCCTGCAGCCATGTGGGCTCTGTGCCAGCTTCCCGGGGCTCCATGCTGCTGTGGTCACTGCTGTGGGAGCACAGTGCTGTCACTGAGGTGCCTCTCAGCTCGGTGCTCCCCAGATCACTTTTTTCCCCCACAGACCCCTATCCCATCTATCTCCGACCCTTCCCCTCACCTCATGCCCCCACGAGACCTGACACCCCCATTCTCCCACTCTGGGCACCTCATGCCCCACTTCGGTTCCCCAGTACCCCAGCCTGGTCCCCCCCACCTCCGCAAGCCCCCCCATGCCCTGCACCAACCCTCCCCATTCCCCTCCTGCTTCTCCATTCCCTTTCCCTGTCTCCCATGTCCCGCCTCGGCCCCCCGTACCCGCTTCTAAGGTCCCCATTCCCCCTCCTGGTACCCACCAAGCCCCGTCTCTCCTGTTTCCCATCTCTACCCCTCCACACTCCCCTCTTGACACACGGTTGCCCCCCCCCCCCCCCGCCCCTCCAAATCGCACTCTGAACCCCTCCCGACCCTCTTTCCCCCGTACCGCCTCCTCATTCCCCCTCTCGACTCAGCCCCATCCCGATCTCCCAGACCCTCTTCTCACACCTGTCGTGCTTCCGCCAGCCTCCTTGGCCCCCCGGTTTCCCCTCCCGGCACCCAAGTCCCCCAGAGTCTCCACACCCTCCACACAGACGGTCCCTTCGCCACGTACCCTCCCGGCCGCTCCCGTTCTCCGTCCCGGGGCTATTTTTACCCGCGGGGGCAGGTGCCGCCTTCACTCACCGCCCACCGCGGGGGGCCGGTGAGGACAGACGGACGGACACAGCGTGGCGACAGCCGACAGTGTCCGCCAGGCACCCGGGGGGACACGGGGGAACAGGCTGGGACACCCTCGGAGGGGACATGGAGGGGTCACGGATACACGGGTCACGCGGGCGGGGCGGTGGGGTCGCGGAAGAGTCACGGCGGGGTAACGGAGGCCACGGTGCCCCCAAACGCCCCACCCACCCGGGACTGGCCCCGGACCGCAGTTCAGTGCCAGCCCCGCCCCATGATTATATGGCCACGCCCCTTATACTGTGGTCACGCCCTTGACACTCTGGCTCCACCCGCACAAGACACAGGCGCACGCCTGCCCCCCTGGCTCTCCGCATCCCCTTGGCTGCCCGCCCCGCCACGCCTCCCCTCCCGCGACGCCCAATCAGCGTTGGGGACACGCTCCTGCTCTCCCACTCGCCCGACTTCTATTGGTGGCAGCCGGCAGGGGGGTGGGGCGGCTCTGCGCGGGGGCGGAAGCGCGGCGCCCACGTGGTTCCTGCGGGGACCGCCACGGGGTCCCGGCCTGGGCTGAGCGGGGTCCCGGGACGAACGGAGGCGAACCGACCCGGGCGGAGTCGAGCGAGGCCGAAGGGACCCGAGCTGGTCCGGTTGCGGCCGCCATGGACCCTCTGCGGGCTCAGCAGCTGGCGGCGGAGCTGGAGGTTGACATGATGGCCGACATGTACAACCGGTGCGCCCGGGGCAGCTAGGGCACAGCAGGGCATGCGAGTGGGCGCGCTATGGTGGGCCCGGAGCTTCCACCGGTAGCATACTGAGGGTGCTGGGGACACGGCGGGGGGGCGGGTGTCAGAGGTGCTGGGGAGCACTGGCGTGGTGGGCGCAGAGGTGTGCTTGGGGACTGCCTGGGAAACGGTGGTGTCTGGGGATAAGGAGGCACCGAGGGCGCGGGGAGTGTCCATGGCTGGTGGGCACTGATATCGGGGTATCGGGGGTGCGGGGGGAGTCTGGGAAATGGGGGGGACACTGTGGGGATGGGGATCATTGGGAGATTCTGGGGCTAGCTGTGACCCTGGGGACAAAGTGGTACTGGGGGGCTGGGTGCAGAGGTGCTGGGCTCGGGCTGCCCCATGCTAAGGGTGCGGGTGCTGTGCAGGATGACGCAGGCATGCCACCGCAAGTGCGTCCCCCCCCACTACAAGGAGGCGGAGCTGTCGAAGGGGGAGAGCATCTGCCTGGACCGCTGCGTGGCCAAGTACCTGGAGGTGCACGAGCGCATGGGCAAGAAGCTGACGGAACTCTCGCTGCAGGACGAGGAGCTGCTCAAGCGCATGCAGCAGAGCACAGGCACAGCCTGAGCCCCCTGCCATGGCCTGAGTCCCTTGTCCACATGCCCCCCAATAAACTGGAGGCTTTGGGCCAAGATAGTTCACTTCCCTCACCCCCTCGGAGCCCCCCTTGGGAATGTATAGAGGCCAATGTTGAACATGGTGGGCGCTGCTGGAAAACCTCCCTCCTTGGTGTCCCCAGCTGCCACATGTTATGTCCTTTGGGGGGGGGGCACCCTTGGGTGGCCCCACTGTCTCCCAGCCAGGCCCAGCCCATGTAATCCCAGGATTAGGCAGAGCCAGGCTGAGCCCCTCCTAATCCCCTGCGGGGTGGAGAGGGGGTTCTGCCCTGCCATGTCTGCAGGGACACCGGGGGAAGCTGCAGGGGGGACCTCACAGAGGGACACATCCCTGGAGCTACTGGAGAGGGACAGTGAGACCCAGAGAGCTACATGCACACAGGGACACTCATGGACACCCAGCTCTGGTCAGAGTGGGGACACATGGCCAGGGACTACACAGGGGCACCCAGGGTGCTGCAGAGAAAAACGACACCCACACAGGGACGCCGCTGAGACCCGTAGTCCTGGTCAGGGACTACACAGGGACAGCTGGAGAAGGTGATGGATACCTACATGGACACCCAGAGAGCTACAGCTGCTCAGGGACACTCAGTGCCACCCACATCTGGATAAAATCCCTGGGAGGACAGCCAGAGACCACTCCTGGGGAGTCACCATGGGGAACACCTGAGCAGGAACAGCCACAAACCCACAGGGACATCCCAGCCCCTGCTGAAGAACCCTTGCAGACGGACACACCTGAGGTGACATCCCACCAGAGAGACCCAGGCCAGGGGTGAAGAGCTTCTGTTCATCTGTCTGTCCACAGCCCGGCGGTGTGCTGCTGCCTGCTCAGAAGTGGGTCAGGCCTCGTGGGGCACGGGCGAGGTGCAGGCGGTGGCTCTGTTACAGGCAGTGCTGTGCCAGCACCCTGCGGAGGGTGCAGCTGGCAGTGCGCTGGGGTCAGTGGGCTCACACGCCCGGGATGGTGGCAGAAGCGCTGTGCCCAGCGGTGGGTGCTTCCCGTGCCTGTCTATCTGTCCCTGTGTCCCCTCCCCGCTGTGCCCTGCCCACCTTGCCGCCTGCTGGCTGCCATCAGTATTTTAAGCAGGGCAAGTGGTGCTGAGGAAAAGCCCTGCCTCCCCCTCCCCGCAGCAGCCAGGCTCTGCTCTCCCAAAATAAGACCATTTTTAATAAATAATTTCCCACCTTGTGGTTCCTGTTGGGGGCTTTACCCGCTCAGGTTGGGGGGTGGGTGGGTGGTGACACACACACACCCCTGCATCGTCTCCCTGCCGCTCCCCGCAGTTCTGGGCCCTCCCTGGGGAAGGAGGGGCATGGGCACCCCGTGGGTGCCAGGAGGTGGCTCAGAGCCAGAGCAGGAGGAGGGTGAGGAGGGGCAGGAGGGTGGGGGGCTGGCAAGGGGCTGCGGCGGCCGGAGGGGTACAGGGGACCTGGGGACACTGTGTGTCCTCGGGAGGGCCGCGGGAGTCGCGGGACGGGGGAGGCGGCCGGGGCTGGGATCCCCGCAGGTCATGGGGGGGGAGGCCGTCGCGGTAAAAGGCGGAGGGCGGAGCGGCCGGGAGGGTGCCCGGACGACCCAGTGCCCGCCCAGGGGTGCCCATCACTGCCACCCCACCGCCCCCAGCTTCATCCTCATCCTCGTCGGGGCAGCCGTCGAAGTCCGGGGGCCGAAGCTGCCGCAGGTCAGTGCCACGACGGTGCGGGGGGGTGGCGCAGAGCACCGGCGAGCTGGAGACACGGGTGCGGAGGAACCATGCCCAGAGTGGCTGCGCCCGGCAATCGCAGGCCCAGGGGTTGGCATTGAGGCGCAGGAACTGGAGCGCAGGCAGGGCGGCCAGAGGGTCCCCTGGCAGGGCCACCAGGCTGTTGTTGAACAGGTAGAGGATGGTGAGCCGTGCCAGCCCCCGGAACGCGTGGCGGTGGATGGTGGTCAGGCGGTTGGCATGCAGCAGCAGCCGGTCCAGGCTGGGCAGCCCCCGGAAGACTCCCGCAGACAGCACCCGCAGCCGATTGCCGTGGAGGAAGAGGTGGCTCAGGTTGGCCAGGTCAGCAAAGAGATCGTCCTGTTAGGGGAGGGGGGGGCAACAGGGGTGGGTGTGGGGTGGGAGACTCACCAGGAGCCCCCATCCCAGTTCCACATCCCTCTGCGGTGAGCACTGCCTGCAGACTTACCCATGGGTGCACTCCATGGGTGCCATCCATCACTGTGCCCTACATGCCAGCCCCATGAGCACCACCCCAGTGCCCTGCAGCATGTCCTCATCCAGCAGGCAGCAGCCATCAGCTTGCCTCATGTCCTTGCCCTGTGGGCATTGTCCAGCCCAACGGTTTGTACAACACCTATCGCCAAGAGCCCCCCTCACGTCCCTACCCTGCTGGTGGCACCCATGGCACCCATGGCACTGCCTCATGGCCATCACCTTGCCCCACATCCTGACTTCGCAGATATTGCCCTGCCCCCCGTTCTTGCTCCGTGGGTGGCACTCCTTTCCCTGTCTTGCCCTGCCCTGCCCTGCATCCTGCAGGCCTCTGCCACTGCCCTTCCCTGTGACTCTGTTCAGTGGGCATCACCTTGTCCTTTACCTCATCACTTGTCACCTTTCCCCATGGCCCTGCTCCGTGGGTGCCACCTTGCCTGAGAATCTTCTCCCCAGCTTCTTGTCCATGCCCTGAGGGCATCCATCCACCACCCTGCTTCAAGCTCCATCCGGGTGGGCATCACACCCCCCTTCCCCATCTCCCCTAGAGCCCTGCCCCATGGGCACACAGGGCCCTGGCAGACCTGGAGGTAGAGCAGCCCATTCTCCTGCAGGTAGAGGTACTGGAGGCTGTGGAGGCCACGGAAGATGCCACTGGGCAGGCTGGCCAGCTGGCACCGGTAGAGGTGCAGGGCCTGGAGGCGTCGGAGCCCATGGAAGGTGTCAGGGGCCAGGACGCGCAGGTGAGGGTTGTCACCCAAGTCCAGCTCCTCCAGGGCGGGCAGGTGGCGGAAGGTGCCCGGCTGGATGGAGGAGATGTTGTTGGAGTAGAGCCAGAGGGTGACGGTGCTGGGCCCGAAGGTGCCCGCCCGCAGTGCCCTGATGATGTTGTTCTGCAGGAAGAGGCGGCGGGCACCAGGTGGGAGCCCCGCGGGCACCGAGGAGAAGTTGTTGGCCTGGCAGCTGACGGTGGGCGGCGAGACGTAGCAGGTGCAGAGCGCGGGGCAGGTGGGTGCCCCACTGGGCACCCACGCCAGCGCTGCCAGCAGCAGGGCCGCCAGGCCTGCGGGCACAGTGGGGCATCAACACAGAGCATCACCTGGGCACCAACCCACCCCAGCACTGTGCACCCACTGCTCTCGGGGGGGGTTTCTCCCAGCCAGCCTCCCAGGAACCCACACTCCATGGAGAGCCCCAGGGCTGTGCCCACCCACAGGGCCATGGTGCCCCAGGAGAACCCCAAGACTATGACCATCCATACAGCCACAGTCTCCTAGGAAACTGGCAGGGCCATGCCCACCGCACTGAGCCATGGTCCCCTAGGAGAACCTCCAAGCCATGCTCAAATCATAGCATTAAAAGCCCCTCGTGACCGCAACCACCCTGTGGGGCCATGACCTCCAGGAGTCCCCTAAAGGCCATTGTGCCTCAGACCCCCACAGGGCTGTGCCCACCCAAAGGGCCACGGTCCCCTAGGAGAAACTGCAAGGCTATGCCCACCTCTTAGTACCACATCCCCCAGCACCACAAACACCCCACAGAGACTAGGGCTCCTTAGAAGAACCCCAAGACCATGCTCACCTCCTAGGACTACACCCCCCAGGAGCCCCCAGCTCTATACCCACCCCCATGCCCACACTGCCCCCAATCCCACATCATCCCCATACTATCCTTTTCCCCAAACACACCTCCCCTGCCACCATGCCCCAGAGCACCACCCTGCTCAGGCTTTGATGATGGCAGGGGGTCCGTCACCCCCTCCCCACCCAACGGGGTGGTGCCACGTGCGTGTGTGCCACGGACACGTGTGGGGCGGGGCACGTGTGGGCGCGAGCTGTCGCCGGTGACATGCTTCTTCCCCCCCCCCATCTCCACTCGTGTCCATCCTCTCCCCAACCCCCCCTCCCCATCGCCCCCCCGGGGCTGCAACCCGAGAGCTTCATCCATAATTCACCCCGAAGTTCTGGCCCTGTGCCTGGGATGCGCCCAATCGCCCGTACCGGGGGAGGGGCAGGAATGAGGGGGAAGGGGGGAGGGTGGTCCACCCTGCGTCGCACCGGAGGTGCACCGGGTGGGCCCACTGTCCCCCACTCCTCCTCCGGTGAGATACAGAGAGGGGGGAACGCCCGCAACCCCCCTCCCCAAACCACCCCCGGAGGCGTCCGTCGCAGATGCTCGGTGCCACCCCCTCCCCCGTCGCCCCGTGTCGCCGTGCGCCCCCCACCCGCGTCCCATCTGTCACACTCCCCCTCGCCGCGGGCTGACTCAGTTGGGAGCTGAAGTCACCCGGTTCCCGGGCACCGACGATTGGGGAGGGGAGGGGTGTTGGCACCCCCAACACTCCCCTCTTCCTTCCCCGTGCCAATATCACCCCTAAAAGTGGGGGTATGGAAAGGGGGGCAACACTCGTGGGGGAAGATGGCACCCTGGGCATCCCTCGCATCAGTGGGCATGTGGGCGTGGGGCACCCACGTCACGGGATGGGGGACATAGGGTGGCATAGGGTACCCCTAAGACCATTCATACCCTGACATGGGGGTCCTGAGGTGGCGCTCGAGGGATCTCAGGACACCCACAGCCCGGGATGGGAGTCTTGGGGTGGTATCAAGTACCCCCCATGAACATCCACATCCGAGGATGAGGGTCTGGTACCGGGTACCCCGTGGGCACCTACAGCATGGGATGGCATCCTGAGGTAGCACCAGGGATCCTCGGGGTCCCCCCAAGCCGAGGCCGTGGGTCCTGGAGATGCACCAGGCACCTTCACAGGGTACGCCGGGATGGGGGTCCTGGGATGGCACCGGGGTCGTGGGGCACCCCCCACGCAGAAACCGTGCAGCCTAGGGTGGCACCGAATACCCCATGGGCACGCACACAGCGGTCTAGGGAGCCTGGGGTGGCAGCGAGAAGCCCGAGGGTCGCGGGGTCCCCTCACACCGTGTACTCCGAAGGTCGTACCCTGGGGTGCCCCGAGGCTGAGCCCCCCCGACCGGGTGAGCGCCATGGGGGTGCCGCCGTGTCCCCAGGCATATCGGGGCACCCCACGCCGGGTCCGTGCTCTCACGGATGGCACAGACCCTCCCCCTCGGGGTCAACCGACCCCCGTGTTCCCCTCACCCTCCCGCCCTCCCCTGCCGCCCGCCTACCTGGGGGCAGGTCCCAGGCCGGGGGGGGCCCCATGGCGGGGCCGCCGCTCAGGCGCGTCCCGCTGCCCCGGGGCTCATGGCCGGTGCCGGGGGCGCTGCTCGCGCCCTTCGCCCCCGCCGCGCCGCCCCGAGCAGCCGTCGCCCCGGGGCATGGCACAGGCACGGGCGGGTCGGTCCCCGGTTAGAGGGAGGGGGGGGCGGGGTGGAGGGGGCTCAGCTTAGCGCGGCTCTGCCCGCGGCTCCGGTGGGGCTGAGCCCGGCCCCGCGCCGCGCCTTATCCCGGGGCGGCCGCGCTCCGCCCCCCGCCGCCGGCCCCGCCGCTTAACCCCTCCCGGGCCGGCCCTCCCCACAGCGGGGAGGGACATGGGGGACCCCGGCGGGACCCACCGCGGGAGCGGGGGACTCGGTGGTTGGTGTCCCCCTGCTGGGCACGGGGCCTGGCGCGGGGATGCTGCGGGGGGGGCGCACGGCGCCGGAGGCCCCGCCGTCCGTCCATCCCTTCCTCACACGGCGGCAGGGCTGTGCTGCCCGCCGGGACCCATGGGACCCACGGGACCCACACGGGTGGGTACCTCGGGGTCCGGTGCCTAAGCGCTGGGTCTTTCAGCAGTTCGAGAGGGCGTGCTCGCACCGCGCTCCCACGCGTGCCCGGCGCTATCCGTGGTCCCGACCCGGCGCTGTCCGTGGTGCCACCCGCCGCTCCCACCCGGGGCCGCGGCACTCTCGGGCCGGCCGGAGCTGGGGTACGGCGGGTGTGAGGGGATCTGAGAGGGGTCTGTGGGGACCCGAGCAGTCTCCGTGGGGTCTGTCGGGGTCTGTGGGATCTCTGTGGGGGGCTGTGGGATCTCTGCAGGGCTCTCCGGGGTCTGTGAAGGATCTTGGGAGTCTGTGAGAGCTTGGGGGGTCGGTGGGGGGGATTTACGGGCCCCACGCGGGGGGGCACGCGTGGCCGCGACAGGCTCTGGCACACGCTGGCACCGCGGTGTGTTTGCGGCACCGTCTCCGGCGAGTGAAATGCCACAAGCTGGCGCGGCGGGCACTGTGGGAGGGGGTGTGGGCGGCACGGGGCTGACTCAAGGGCCGCCATCCGCTCCCTCCCAAACTGTGCCCCCCGCGTCCCTGGCAGGGGGTTCTGCCCACCCTTTGGGGCTTTGCAAGGGGGTCCCAGGGGAATAGACCCACCCGTGGGTGCTTGCACCCTGCCTGGGGGGGACCCAGGGATGAGGGAGAGGGGCATGGGGACAGGTCTGATGCCACTGTCCTGGCCTGAGGTGTGCAGCAGAGGGTGAGAGTTCCATGAGGTGTCAGATGGAGGACAGATGGATGGATGGACGGACATCTGGGTAGACAACCTCTGGAAAGGTGAGCAGATGGACAGTCAGACTGAAAAACAGCTGGAGGGACAGACAGACAGATGGGCAGCTGGATGGAGGTGAGGGCAGGAGGGCCAGTGGGATGTGGGCAGGATGAGTGAGGGCAGCTTGGTGGGTGGTAGGACAGATGGATGGGCATGAGGTTGAGCAGAGCTGTGACTGAAGGGGGACAGACAGATGGGTGATGGACAGACGGATGGGTGACAGATGGATGGGTGACAGACAGACAGGTGATGGACAGATGGGTGACGGACAGACAGAGACGGCAGAGCAGATGGACAGCTGGCTGGAGGGGTGGCAATGGCTGAGGACAGGATGGATGGCTGCTGGCACCGAGGGTGTGGGCAGGCAGAGAGATGCTGTGACAGTAGGACAGACATACTGGTGGACAAAGGGAGGGCTGAGGGAGCCCCAGGCAGGGCACAAGGTAAGGCCAGGCCAGTGGTGGAGCAGGGACTGGCAGGTGACAACATGCCCGGGGCAGGGACAGCATCAGGCATGAGTGGGCAGAGCCTGGCAGAGCTGAGCAGAATGGCACTGCAGGTGGTACAGTGGGATTTGGTCAGCAGATGCTCTGGGGTGGCACAGCTGGAAGTGACCCAGAAGTGGCCCAAGGGTGACTCAAGGTTGGCTCAAGGTTGGCTCAAGGGTGGCCTAATGGTAAGGAGGTAGCAAAGACAGCGGGTAAAGAGGTGGCACACTGGTGGATGGCGGTGGTCGGGCACAGCCATAGGGCTTGGGGCTGAGCTGACAGAGGGGCGAAGCACCCGCGGGTGGCACCGGAACGGCACCAAGGAGGACACCGGGGCTGGGTGGTGCCACGGCACACTGCGGGACGGCCCTCAGCCGGGACAGCCGCCCAGGGGCGGACCCACCGGGTGACCCGGGTTCCGCTTCTCCATCGGGGCCCCGCCCGGAGCCCCCCGCTCCGCGCCGAGGGCGGGGCCGAGCGGGGCTGCTCCGCCCAACTCCGGGGACGGGCGGGCAGCATCGGAGCACCGGGACCGGGCGGACCTACCGGAGGCCCGGGACCCAGGGAGCAGCACCGGAGCACCCGGAACCCGCCGGGAGCCGCCGGTGCCTCCCGCCGGGTGAGCAGCGCCGGGATACGTGTGAGCGGGGGCGGAGGGACCCGGATGGTCCCGACCCGCCCTGGGGGAACGCAGCGGCGGGACCGGGCGGCATGGTGGGGCCGACGGGGTCTATGCGGCCGCGGTAGGGGGTGTGGGCTGGCGGGTCGTGGAGGGCTGGGCCCCGGACGTGGGGCTAGGCTGTGGCTAGGGGTCCCGCGTGTCCCCCCCCTCCGCTCATCCCTCCGTCCCCTGTGCCCTGCACCGCACTCTGAGCTCCCTGGGGCCTCGCAGGGTGCCCCGGTGCCCCCCACGGGGTAGGTCAGGCTCTGGGTGCGGGCTCTGTCGTGCCCCGTGGCCGCCCATGTCCGCGGTTGCCGGGACAGCCTGTCACACGTGTCCCCCCCGCCACACAGGCGTGGGCAAAGCTCCCACGCGCGGGGGTGACATCACTTCCCCTTGTCCGCACCACCGTGGGACGCTGGCATTGCCCACCCTTGGCACCCCATATTCCAGGCAGGGGAATGCCCGCGGCCTCCCCAGCAGCCTCTGGAGGAGCCCCGCGGACTCCGGGGGCCTGCGCGGGAGCGAACCAGCCTCGTTACCATTAATTATTAATTATTGAAGTGGCCGAGGCCGGAGCCAGCCTGTGCCCGCCTGTGCCCTCGCTGCCAGGACCGGGTGGCTCCTTTCTCCTCCAGCACCCCGTCACGGCTCAGAGGAAGCTGGCAGGGGACACAGCCAGATGGGGCCAGAGCTACTGGAGCTGGGGGTCTCCGATCTTTCTCTCCCGTGGGGAATCCCAGCTTGAGGGGCTCACCAATATGGTTGGCAAGGAGGGGACACACCAATGCAGCTTGGCAGGACCAGCACGGCAGGGGCTTGGTGGCAAATGCCCTGTGTGGGTACCTCGGGGTGCCCTAGTGGTGACACCCATGGTGGGGGTGCTGCAGGTTGCAGCAGTGGCCTCCGTGTCTCCAGGTGTCTCTGGATGCCCCGGGATGTGGCAGCCACGATGGGGTGCCCCCAGGTATTCTGGGGTGCCCCAGGCAGCGTCCCGGTGACAGAGGGACGCGGGGTGCCCTGGGGTGCCCCAGAGGGTGACTCCCATGCTGGGGTGTCTTGAGGGTACCTTGCAGTCCCCCCGTGATGGAGTGCCCCATAGTGGGGTACCCGGGGTGCCCCGGCAGTGTGTCCCCCGCCCCCCGCGGTGCTATAGATAGCTCGTCCCCCGCCGCGGCCCCAGCCCCCGCCCGGTTAATCTTTACCCGGGCACTGTAATGAGGCCCATTAGCGGCCATTACAGCGCGACCGGGGACAGCTGGCAGGGGGCCCGGGCCGGTGAGTCGGGGCGGGGGACAGTGAGCGGAACCGGTGGCAGCGAGGAGCACGAAGCTGGAGGGGGCAGGGACTGGGGTGTCCAGGTGCCCACGGGGCGTGGTGGATCAATAGAGGGCTCGCAGACCCCCGGGGGGTGACAGCGTCCCCAGCACGGGGGTTGGGGTCCCCGGTGAGAAAGGGACAGTGCTCATGCGGCATGTGTCACAGTGCCCAGCAGCGTGCCGGGGTCTGTGTGGGCATGATGAGGTCTCGAGGTGGGGGTTCAGAATCCCAGAGCTGTGCTGGTGTCTCCAAGAGCCATGCCAGGGTCCCCGAGGGACATGCCAGTGTCCTTAGGGAGGTGTCAGGGCCCCAGGGGGTGTGTCAGCATGCCAGGCAGCCTGCCAGCATCTCCAGGGCTGTACCACTGTGTCCGAGGAGGCTGCCAGCTTCCAGAAGAGGGTGCCAGGGCCCCTGGTGTGGCTGGATGGGTTCCCAGTGCCCGTGCCAGTACCTGGGGGGTGCCAATGTCCCCAGGAGGGTGCTGTTGTCTCCAGGTGTGTGCTGGTGTCCCCAGGGCATGTACCAGGGTACTCAGCAGCATGCCAGTGTTCCCAGGGAGTGTGATAGGTTCCCAAAGGCTGTGCCAGGTCTCCAGTGGGGATCCTGGTGTCCCCAGGGGGTGCCAGTGTCCACACTGCACACACCAGGTGCCTGGCAGGGTTTCAGTGTCCCCAGGGGCTGGGCCAGAGCCAGGTCTGGCATGAGGTGATAAGGGCCCGGGGGGGGGTGCCAGCCATTATCAGTGTTGCCAGTGCCCGGGGGGGACCCTGGGTGCACCCAGGAGATTGGCTTGGGGAAAGCAGGAGGGGGGTGCACAGGGCATGGGGCCATGGGTGTGTGCCACTCGCCTGGCACCCCGGTGCCAGGGTCCAAACTCTGTGGCGGCAGTGGCAGCAGCGCTGGCGGGAGGGCCGCGTGCAGGTGGGTGGGTGAGGGGTGCCAGGGGGTTGCTGGCACACTGATGTGTGAGCGTGAGCACGGCTGTGTGTGAGCATGAGCACATGTGTGAGTGTGAGCATGGCTGTGTGTGAGTGTGAGCATGGCTGGGTGTGAGTGTGAGCACGTGTGTGACTGTGAGCATGTGTGTGATTGTGAGCACACTGATGTGTGAGTGTGAGCATGCGTGTGAGTGTGAGCATGTGTGCATTCATGGGAGCATGTGTGGTCGTGTGTAATAAGCACATGTGTGAGCATGTGGGCGCATGCCTGAACATGTGTGTAAGCACATGATTGTGTAAGCATGTGTGTGCAAGCACATGTGTGTGCACGTGTGTGAGTGTGTAGGCATGTGTGTGCATGTGTGTGCAAGCACATGTGTGTGCACGTGTGTGAGTGTGTAAGCACATGTGTGTGCATAGCATGTAAGTGCACTGATGTGTGAGCACACATATGAGACACCTGTCAGCCCATGCACACACGTGTGCTGGCACGTGTGCCCGTGTGCAGCTGCTGCACACCCATGTGCAAGGCCCGAGCTGCCTGCAGGGCTTCTGCCCCTGCTCTGGCACATAGAGTGGGGGCAGGGGAGCCACTAGGCATGGGGTCAAGGGGCAGAGCTGGGCCCATGGTGGCCTTGGCCCAAAGCCCTGCTCTGGGTGCTAGCTGCATGCAGAGGGTTTCAGGCTGTGAGTGAGGTGGGTGCCAGGCAGGCACAGGGGGCATTGCCAGGTGGGTGCCAGGCAGGTGCAGGGGATGTCAGCCCATGGGAGCTGGGTTGAGCTGGGAGGTGCCAGGATGTGTGTTCCGGGGGGGTGACACTTGTGTCTGTCCCTGCAGGCCGGTGCCATGGCGGGGTGGGGCGCGGGGCTGGCCAAGCGCCTGGGCACACTGCTCTCAGGGCTGCTGGAGTGTGGAGCCTTCTGTGGCATCATCTTCGGCTGGGCCTCCCTCGTCTTCGTGCTCAAGGAGCTGCACTACTTCGCAGATCTGTGCCAGAACACCACCACCGACCACTCTGGGCTGCTTGGTACAGATCCTGGTGCCCACCAGCCCTGGCACCATGCCTGTGCTGCCCTGGCCCTGCTGCCACCCTGCCTTGTGTCCCCTTGTGTCCCCTTGTGCTTGTGTTCATGTGGTGCTGGCAGCCTGAGGTGCCCCAGGTCCTCACTGCCTAATACCCTGAGGTGCCCCAGGTCCTCACTGTCTAATGCCCTGTGGTGCCCCAGGTGCCCATTGCCTAATGCCCTGTGGTGCCTATATTCCTGCTGTTCTGTGCCAGTGTCTCCACTGTCCTCAAGCTCAGATCCCTGCTGACTCTATTGTCCTTATGTCCTGCAGTACCCCAGGTCCCCATTGCTGCCATGCTTGTGTCCCTGCCATCCCTATGCCCATGTTCACTCAGTCCTGATGTCCCATGGTGCCCTCTGTCCCTGATGACTTCCTGGCTGTATCCGCACTGCTCTGATAACTTCATGCCTGTGTCCCCACTACCCTGATGCCCAGTGGTGCCCTGTGTCCCTGCTGCTCTGATGCCCAGTGGTGCCCTGTGTGCCCGCAGACTGCAGCCGCCAGGACAAGCAGTTCTCCCTGGTCTTCACCATTGGCTCCTTCATGAACAACTTCATGACCTTCCCTATGGGCTTCATTTTCGACCGCTTTGGCACCACTGTCGCCCGCCTCATCGCCATGTGAGCGGGCAGGGGGCGGGCACGGTGGGCAGGGGGTGGGGTGGGCATGGCTGGTTCTCAGTGGGCTGGTGGCATCAGCTGGGGTGGGGGTGTTATCGAGGGCAGGTGGTTATCAAGGTGGCCAGGCAGGGCGGGGCTGGCACTGTGGAGGCAACCATGGGGCTGAGGGGCACCCATGAGGGTTGGTGGGTACTTGTATACATCCAAGGAACTGGGTTTGGGATGCCAGTCAGGGTAGAGCCAATTCTGGCACCTGGCTCTTGCTGTCACTCAGTGTCCCCAGTGTGTTTCATGCCCCCCTCTAGCTTCCCCACTGCCTCCCCCTTGTCCCTCACATGCCCTTGGGTGTCCCTGGTGTCCCCAGGGCACCTCCATAACCATAGCCCCCTCTGTGTCCCCACATGCCTTGGCCTGGGGGTGCCAGGAGGCAGTGGGACACCCATGAGACATCAGGGTGCTAGGTGCCAAGGTGACAACAGCTAGGGGTGCCACCCCCGGAGCCTGTCCTGACTTGTCACCGCTGTCCCCCCATCCCAGCTCCCTCTACACTGGTGGGACCCTGCTCGTTGCCTTCTCCACCCCAGGTGAGACCCTGGAGGCATCAGGTGCCCAGTCTGGGAGGGGACCTGGCAGGGTCCCCCCAGTCCCTGCTGACCCCTGTGTCCCCAGGGCTGGCACTGCTGCTCTTCCCAGCCATGTCCATGCTCTCAGTGGGTGGCATCCTCCTCATCCTCACCAACATGCAGGTGAGTCCCCTGGCACCCTGACCCTCACCCCCAGGCTGGGGTGCCTGGGAGTTCTTGATGGCACAGGGAGTGTCTCCATGCCAGGTGGGTAACCTCTTTGGCAAGTACCGCTCCATCATCATCACCCTCTACAATGGGGCCTTTGACTCCTCCTCTGCCATCTTCCTCATCATCAAGGTGGGTGGCACATGATGGGGTGGCAGATGATGGCCTAGTGCCCTGCTGGCCCAGTGGTCTGGTGGCCCAAAGTCACCCTGTGCCCATCCCCAGGTGCTCTATGAGCGGGGGCTGTCCCTGCGCTCCATGTTCCTCTTCCTGGCAGCTTGCAGCGCCTGGCACCTGCTGCGCACCCTCTTCCTCATGCCCCGCACCCGCATCCCCTACCCGCTGCCCCCTGCCTATGACTACGGGTAAGGAACAACCGGAACCTGCCCCATGGCATGGTGGCAGTGGTGGTGGTGCCCATCTCATGGGTGGTCAGTGGCACTTGTGCCATGGGTGCTGGCAATGGCAATGCCTATCCCGAGAGGGGTGGTGGGTCCTGTGCCATGGTCGAGGATGGGTCTCATCCTGTGGTTGGTGCTGGGTGCCATCCCATGGTGGTTGGTGGGTCCAGTCCCACGGGTGGCAGTGTGTCTCATGCTGTGGGTGGGGGCTAGGCTGCGGTGCCCAGGGAGGTCGCAGTCCTACCGCACCTACGAGGAGAAGCGGCCAGTGGAGGAGGGCAGCCCTGAGGAGACCCCCCCGGAGCCCAGCGTGGCCAGAGGTGATGGGGCGGGGCTTCCTATGGGGCGGGGCTTCCTGGGGGTGTGGCTTTCTATGGGGCAGGGCTTGGTTGTGGGGGCGGGGCATGGCCATGGGGGCACATGGAGGGGGTGGGATTGCAGGGGGGCGATTTGCTCTGCAGATGAAGGGGTGTGGTCGGTGGGCGTGGCTATGTAGATGGCAGTGTGTCGTGGGATGGAAGTGGCTGCAGAGGGGTGTGGTCAATGTGTGGGCAGGGCTATGCAGATGAGGGGAGTGTGGTCGGGGGGTTGGGTGTGTGGAGATGGATGTGTCCAGCGGATGGGCGTGGCTATGCACATGGAGGCATGTCCGGGTTGGGTGTGGCAGGAGGATGGGCGTGGCTATGCCGATGAGGGCCATGGCTGTGCGGGTGGGTGCTGGGGGGGTCCCCGGGGGCAGGGACTGAGCAGTGGCCACAGCGTGTGGGTCCCAGAGGGGCCAGGCGTGGCCACTGCCCTGATGCCCATTTCAGGGGGGGCTGCCCCCGGGATGCCCTTCTGGGCCTGCGTGCGCTCGGCGCTGTTTGCCTGGCATGTGGCCTGGCTCTCAGCCATGCAGCTCCGGCACTACCTCTTCATTGGTACCCTCAACCCCCTCCTGGAGCACCTGGCCCGCGGGGACCCCCACCTTGGTAAGGAAGCAGCTGCAGGGCAGGGTCTGGTGGAAGCTCAGCCTGTGGTGCTCCAGCCCTGCCCTGATGCCCTCTCCCCGCAGTCAGCACCTACACCAACGCCTTCGCCTTCACCCAGCTCTGCGGGGTGCTCTGTGCCCCCTGGAATGGGCTCATCCTCGACTGGCACAAGCGGGGACGGACCCCCTGCCCTGACGGTAACCAGACACCGACAGCCCCTGTGCTCCACGGGTCCAGCCTGGCAATGCCCACCTTCCCTGTGCCCCCACTTCTCTCCCTGATTCCCCATCCGGAGCTTGGGGACATGTCCTTGCCCTCTCTCCCATTCCCAGATGCTACCACTCCCCTGTCACGTCCCCAAGACAGGGGCCCTAGCCCTGCCTTGGTGACATCTCTGAGCCTGTCTGGTGTCTGCAGGAGCCCTGGGCGCCCTGGCTGACTTGCAGGCGTCGGTGCTGTCCCTGGTGGTGACAGTGGCACAGTGCCTGCTGTTCTCAGTGTGCGCGGCTGTGCCCGTCCTGCCTGTCCAGTTTGCCACCTTCGTGCTGCAGGTGCTGAGCCGCTCCTTCCTCTATGGGGGCAATGCTGCCTTCCTTGCCATCGCGTGAGTTCAGGGGGCATGGGGGCAGGAGGCCAGGGGGTATGGTAGAGGGGTTAGAGTGGCAGGGGACTGGGCAGGGGATGGTGGAGCACAAGGAGGTGCTGTGGTAAGGTCATGGGAGCAGTGGCAAGGGACATGGTGGCAGAGTCAGGGCAAAAGGGTCACAGAGTATGATAGAGGGGTCAGAGTGGCAGGGGACTCAGCGGGGGTGGCAAGGGAGTGGGTGGTAGAGGACAAGGTGGTGGTGGTGAGGGTAAGGTTGTGGGGTGGGGACAGGGGTCGTGGTGGTGGGGTGAGGGCAGAGGTGGCAGGGCCAGGGGGAGGGCTGGGGGTGTCACCAGGGTGGTGACCAAGTGTCTGGGCAGTTTCCCAGCACAGCACTTCGGGAAGCTCTATGGCCTGGCTATGGCCCTCTCGGCGTTGGTGGCCCTGCTGCAGTACCCCTGCGTCACCCTCGTGCAGGGACCCCTTGGTGGGGACCCCTTCTACGTGAGTGCCCCCTGGCTGCTGCCCCACGCTCTGCCCAGGCAGGACAGGGACTGCCCCGTGGGAAGAGAAGGTCCTGCCCCATGGAGGGGTGGGGGTCCTGCCCCATAGGAGCTGAGGGACCTGCCCCATGGAGGGTGGGGGGTCCTGCCCCGTGGGAAGTTAGGGTCCTTCCCCAAGGCGGGGGGAGAGGTCCTGCCCCACAGGTGGTCCTGGTCCTGGTCCATGCAGATCTATGGTCGACTGGGGACCCTCGAGGAAAGGGGGTGCTGGGAGGGTTGTGGGGCTGTCCCCACGCCCTAGGGTGGGGTCACCCCTTGGCCCCTCACCCTGCCTCCCTCTCCTGCCCCGCAGGTGAACATGGGCATGATCGCTGTGGTGCTGGTGGCCTTTGTCAGCCCGGTGGTGGTGGCCCGCGAGTGCCGGAGGCGAGCCCGGGAGCTGGGGGCTGCCGGCACTCCCCTGGCAGCCCACCCGGGCGCCGAGACCCCTGCTGAGGCCCTTCACTGAGCCCCATGCTTGCCCAGTGCCAGCCCAGTGCCCAGTACCCATTTCGTATTGGCCTGGGGGTGGTGTGCTGTGAGGTGGGAGGTGTTGTGGGAAGAATAAACCTCAGCCCCACCTCGGCTCCCTCTGCTGCCTTCCCCTGGACCGGCGGCTCCGGGGCTGCTCCGGGGCTGGGCACCACCCTGCTGCCGGGCCGGGGGAGCACAGACCCTCCCCACAGACCCCTCCGCGGATGGGGCCAGGGCAGACTCTGCTTTACTGGGACAGGGATAGGGCAGGGGCTGCAGCGGGTCCTGGGGGCATGCCCATGGGTGCCCTCAGCACTGGGAGAGGAAGGGGCACAGGCTAAGGCAGGAGCAGCTTTTCCAGAGCCTGGATGGGAACAAGGGACAGCGTCAGAGCCAGGGAGTGGCCTCCAGTGCTCCCAGTGTCTTGTGCTCCTTCCCAGTGCCCCTTCCCGTTGTGCCCAGTGCCTCTCCCCTTGTCACCAGTGTCCTGTGACTCTGCCCAGTGCCCTTCTCCATCCCCTGTGCCCCTTCCTGTGTCCTCAGTGCCCGATGCTGCCTTCTATTTCTGCCAACAGTCCACTGCCCTCCACCCAGTGTCTGTGGTGCCCTCTTCCATTGCCCCTTTATTGCTACCACTGGCCTGTGCCCCCCTGCAGTGCTCTTCCCAGTGCCCCAAATATCTCTGTGCCCCTCCCTGTGTCCCCAGTGCCAGGGTGCACCAGCAGAGGCTCTCACTGCAAGTGCTGATGGTGGTGCAGGAGGTGAAGATGCAGCAGGGCTGGACTGGTGCCCAGTTGGTGTAATTCCAGGGACTGGCATCTTCACACTGACCCACCTCAGCACCCAGTCCCAGTGCCTGGCACCCAACCCCAGCAGCTCAAAACCAGCCCCAGCACCTGGCACCCAACCTCAGTGCCCCAGAACCAACTCTGGTGCCTGGCATCCAACCACAATGCTCCAAAACCAGCTGCAGTGCCTGGCATCCCATACCCTCCCTCAGCACTCATCCCTTAGCACCCAACACCCCCAAAACCAGCCCCAGTACCCACTGCTCAGCATGCCTGCTGAGCCCAGCACTATCCCAGTGCCCAGGGTGGGTGCCAATCCCTCACCATGGATCAGGTGATGGCCCCAACCGAGAGCAGGAGGCATGTGTGGGTCTGTGCCAGCACCTGCAGCTCCTGGTTGCGGGCAGCACTATGCACTGATGCCAGCTCCCAGCAGTGCTGCTGGGGACAGGGCATGGCTTGACACT